>NC_133979.1:36318547-36693380 GCF_047716275.1 Strix uralensis | reverse complement strand
AAGAAGAACTGTCCTGACGATTCAGGCGAGAAACTATCACCCAATCGTGAACTGTTAGTTACTAAAGTAAACCAATCCTGTATGAACACCTACTTTGAAGAAGGTTATAAAAAAGCTTGTTAAAACAATAAAGGGGCTTTTG
The DNA here is from genome assembly GCF_047716275.1 of Strix uralensis. Taxonomy (NCBI): domain Eukaryota; kingdom Metazoa; phylum Chordata; class Aves; order Strigiformes; family Strigidae; genus Strix; species Strix uralensis. The sequence continues at coordinate 36,693,238 of NC_133979.1, read as the reverse complement.
CAGCCATTTTGGTCGCTTTCACACAATCTGATGTTTGTCGTGTCCGTCTCAACTGCGACAAATGGTGACCCCGACGTGATAAATTAGAACGACGTGATAAATTAGAGCGACGTGATTGATTAGAGCAACGTGATTAGAGCGAAGTGGTCATTTAAAGGAGAAGTATAACGGCGGCGGGAAGAGCCGCGGAGACGGAGCCCGGTGTAGCTGAGAGCAGAGGGAATCTGCCTGGTCCGGACCTGAACTTTGACACCTAAAAAGGTGAGCCACCGGGAACGGGACTGTAATTATGGGGCAGTCATTAACAAAGGAAGAGGAGACAATTTTGTCTACCTGGAAAGCCCTATTAAAAAGAAAGGGGGTTAAAACCTCAGAACAAAGCCTGAAAAAGATTTTGCTATGGAGTAAGATGCAAGGCTTTGAAGCCACAACAGTTACTGCATTCAGTGTGAGTGCATGGCAAGCAGTAGGATTGAAAATATTGGATGAGGTCTCTAAAGGACAAAAAGAGGCATGTGAGTTGGCAACCACATGGCGCTTATTGAGTGAAACCTTAAAGGAATGGAAGATAGAGCGTGAGGCCTCTGATGGGAAACTAACAGACATTCGACCTGAAGACAATGACGGGGAGGACTGTGGCAAAGGGACAAAGGCAGTGGATACCTCAGCCTCAGGAATAGCAGGCAGGAAACCCCTCACGGGCAAAAGCAGATCGCGCCCTCGCCCACCTCCTCCTCCTCCACCATTAAATATTTTGCGGGGCGATGAGGAGCCCCCCCCACCTAGTGGTGCAGCGGCGGCCCCTAGCGGCGCAGCAGCAGAAGGGGTGATTCCATCAGCCCCCCCCGAGGAGGAAAATAGGGCGGGTAACACAGAGCCAGAGAGCGAGAGCGAAAATGAAAGTGAGGGAGAAGAAGCTTTAACCACGGCTTTACAAACTCTACATATCACAGATAAACCCATGGTGAAGAAAGCCCAGCCATGGACTCTCCCTCCATCCACAGTAACTGTAATTCCAAGGTCCCCTGATCAATTTTGGGAGGGAGTTAGAAAGTATGCTGCTGAGGCTGGCAACTGGGATCTGGTTGAACGCCTCAGCCCATACTCTCCAACCCCGGCATGTCCAAAGCCTGTAGATATAGCAGCAGAGGCTTATGGTGCATTCCCTGTTTATAAAGCTGTTGCAGGCACAAATGAGCATGATGAGCACAATCCGATCAGTTGGAAGGTGGTGCAGGATTTGCAGAATAAAGCACAGAAATTTGGAATCAATTCTCCTGAGGCGATGCAACTTATTCGAATAATCAGCACAGATTTGTTGTGTCCATATGATGTTACACATCTCGCACAAGTGCTGTTTCAGCCAGTACAATTACAAGTGTTTCAATCTACTTGGAGGCAGATGGCACGAGCAGCTGCACAAAATAATGCTCGACTGCCACAAGACGATCCGAGGTTAGGACTCGGAGAAGACGCCTTGCTTGGCGAGGGACCATTTAGTAACCCTCAGCTGCAAGCTACGTGGCCTCCGATTGTCCTTGAACAGGCACAACACATAGGGATTACAGCATTAAAGCGAACCATGGAAATGGCAGCTCCAAAACAGAAGTATATTGCTATCCGGCAAGGTCCTAAAGAACCCTTTTTGCAATTTGTAGAAAAAATATCTGCTGCATTGGAGAAACAGGTAGAGGATGAAACGTTAAGACAAATGTTATGCAAACAGCTAGCAAAGGATAATGCTAATGAGGACTGCCAAAAGATAATACAGTCTTTACCAGGAGATCCTTCTATTCCTGACATGGTGGCCGCATGTTCAAAGGTTGGTACAGTGGAACATAAAATGGCGGCTTTAGCTACTGCCATGAACATGCGAAATACAGGAAAATGCTTTGGATGTGGTAAAGATGGTCATATGAAAGTAAATTGCCCGAACAGAAGGTCGGCAGGCAAGCAGCCCATGACTGTCCCACCAGGAACTAATTGCAATAAATGTGGGAAATCGGGACATTTCGCGAAACAATGTCGTTCCAAGTTTCATGCTAACGGGCAACCGATACAGGGAAACCACAAGAGGAGCGCGAGAGGGCGCGCGAGGACATCAAATCCCCTCCAGACAGCAGGTCAAATCCCCTCTGTGAGCAGCTATCAGCCGCAACTACTGGCTCAGCAGGGTTGGATGTATCCACCGCCGACACAATAACTATAGTTACAAAAGACATTGTTAAGGTCCCTCTTGAGGCGAGGGGTCCCATAGGACGAGGACTGAGTGCGTTACTTATAGGAAGATCAAGTAGCACCTTAAACGGATTAATCGTGCATGTGGGAGTCATTGATGCTGACTTTACGGGTCAAATTTGTGCATTAGTTTCGACCCTTTATCCACCTGTTACGATTCCAAAAGGTACTCGTCTTGCTCAACTTGTTCCTTTTTTGAGTTGTGTCCCAAAAGCAGAACAGCGACTGCGAGGCGATGGAGGCTTCGGTTCTACAGGACCCCCTCAAGTGTGCTGGTCTCAGACTGTCTCATCATCTCGACCACATATGACGTGCACGCTGTCAAATCATGGACATTCACCGACTACAGTAAGGCTTGCGGGGCTCCTAGATACGGGCGCCGATGTGACTATTATTTCTAACTATCTGTGGCCATCCACCTGGCCAACAGAGGATGTGGACACAGGGGTAGTGGGGCTGGGAGGCTCCGCACGAGCAAGAACAGCAGCTACGGCAATTCTGATCACCAATCCTGAGGGCCAACAAGCAGTCGTTAAACCATATGTGACAGCAGCTCCCCTCAATCTATGGGGGAGAGATTGCTTGTCACAGTGGGGGGTGAAGATTACTACGGATTTTTAATGGGGGCCACTGTGCTGCAGGGTGTTAGGCAACCCACGCTTGTTTTAACTTGGTTAACGAATAACCCTGTGTGGGTGGATCAGTGGCCCCTACCAATGGAGAAATTAAAGGCCCTGCAAGAATTGGTGGCAGAACAGCTAGCCGCTGGACACATTGAACCCTCTCAGAGCCCCTGGAATACTCCAGTGTTTGTGATAAAAAAGAAATCAGGAAAATGGCGATTTTTGCATGACCTGCGGCAGATCAATGCTGTCATGGCCACGATGGGGGCTCTACAACCAGGCATGCCTTCACCGGCCATGATCCCTCAAGATTGGGAAATCATTGTCATGGATCTCAAGGATTGTTTTTTTACAATACCATTAGCTTGTCAAGACAGGGAAAAATTTGCATTCTCTGTGCCTTCTGTCAATCATGCAGAACCTGCAAAAAGATATCAATGGAAAGTTCTGCCGCAGGGCATGAAAAATTCACCAACAATTTGTCAATGGTTTGTGGCACAAGCTTTGTCACCTGTAAGGGAAAGATTCCCTACCAGTTATTGTTACCATTACATGGATGACATCCTGTTAACATCAAACAACAAGGAGCAGTTGAATGACATGGAGAATGTGACTAGAAATTCATTACAACACTATGGATTAGTTATCGCCCCTGAAAAGGTGCAAAAAGTAGAACCCTGGAAATATTTAGGACTAACAGTCACAGGTAGGCAGGTAATGCCTCAACCTGTGAAACTTAACCTTGAAGTTAAAACCCTTAATGATGTACAGAAGTTAATGGGATCTCTGAATTGGATTAGACCCTATCTCGGACTGACCAATTCACAACTGCAACCTTTATTGGAATTATTAAAAAATTCCAATGATCCAACAGAACCCAGAGTATTAACTGAGGAAGCATTAAAGGTAATTCACATGGTGGAATGATCTATACATGAGAAATTTGTTTCTCGAATAGATCTGTCTCAATTGGTGCAACTCTTTGTACTAATTGACAAAACTGTACCATTTGGTGCTTTGGTGCAGTGGAATTCTGAGTGGGATGACCCACTGCACATTCTAGAATGGATGTTTCTGTCATTCCGACCACGAAAAACTGCTCCTGGACTGTTTGAGCTTATTGCTGATGTAATCATAAAAGCCAGAAAACGATGTACAGAACTAACAGGGCGTGACCCAGCTAAGATTGTTTTACCTGTTCAGAATTGGTATTTTGAATGGTGCTTGGCAAATAATTATGAACTACAGGCGGCCATGGCGGGTTTTCAAGGACAGGTGTCATATCACCTGCCGTCACATCCGCTACTGAAATTTGCTTGAGAAATACCATTTGGTCAAAAAAATTTAAGCCGCCCAGAACCAGTGAACGGCCCTACTGTTTTTACAGATGGCTCAGGAAAAACAGGTAAAGCAGCAGTAGTATGGTATGAAAACAACAACTGGAACAACAAAGTAGTATATCAAAATGGTTCTCCACAAGTAGTAGAGCTACGTGCAATGGCTGCTGTTTTTTCTATTTTTTCTGTTCCTGTAAATATTGTAACTGACTCAGCGTATGTAGCTAACTTAGTTTCTAGACTAGACAAAGTGGTTTTGACCATGTCAGACAATCAATTATTATTTGATGTACTTTTAGAACTCTGGAAAAGTATTCAACTACGGACAGAACCTTATTTTATCATGCACATCCGTAGTCATACCACTTTACCAGGATTTTATACAGAAGGTAATGCCAGAGTGGATGCTCTTGTTTCCGCTATGGCTCTTAATACTGTTCCTAACATAAAGCAACAAGCTGTATTATCACATCAATTTTTTCACCAAGGATATCGAGCTTTACGACGGCAGTTGGGCTTGTCTCATGCGGAAGCTCGGTCTATTGTAGCCGCCTGCCCTGACTGCCAAGGAACTCACACACCAGTATATTTTGGTACTAACCCCAGAGGTATGCAGGCTTTACAGATTTGGCAAAGTGATGTTACTCACATAAATGAATTTGGCCGACAGAAGTATGTTCATGTTTCCATTGATACTTATTCTCATGCCTTAGTAGCAACAGCACATAACGGGGAGACAGGAAAAGATGTAGTTCGACACTTCCAAAAGGCTTTCTCTATGCTTGGGGTACCACGCCAAATAAAACCGGACAATGGCCCAGCATACATTTCACAGAAGGTTCAAACATTTTTTAATTTGTGGGGTGTTACTCATGTTACAGGAATTCCCCATTCCCCAACAGGACAAGCAATTGTTGAGCGTGCACATAGTACGTTGAAGCGGCAGCTTCAAAAACAAAAAGGGGGAATGATTGGGGAACCACCACAGGCATGTTTGGATAAAGCAGTTTATGTTCTTAACTTTCTCCATTACGGGGATAATTCTTCTTTACCTCCTCTTTTTCAGCATTTCTCTTCTCTTTTTTCAAAACAGGATTTGCAAAAAGACATCAAAGTGCATGTTAGAGATCTAATTACTGGCCAGTGGAGTGGACCATGTGAATTATTAACCTGGGGCAGGGGTTATGCTTGTGTCTCTACAGATGCCGGCCCTCGCTGGGTTCCTGCTCGGTGTGTTCGGCCTGTGCTGGAACCTGCATCAGGCTGAAGGATGGGTAGTTCCACAACCCAAACAGAATGTCTGGGTGACTCTGCATTGAAAAAACTAACAAAGTTGGGATGTTGGCTTAGCAAACAGACTAACGCTACTTCTTTAGCTTTAAGTGGTCTTTTAACTGATGTTGATAGTGTTAGACATGCTACTTTACAGAACAGGGCTGCAATTGACTTTTTGCTTTTAGCGCAAGGACATGGATGTGAAGATTTTGAAGGAATGTGTTGCATGAATTTGTCTGACCACTCAGAATCTATTTTTAAAAGTATACAGCAGCTGAAGGATGGTGTGAGGCGTCTAACAGAAGAGGACGGATTGGATTGGCTTACAAGGATGTTTAAAGGATGGGGACTTTCTGGATGGTTGATATCTCTGGTCAAAACTGTGGGGGTCATGATCTTGGTAATTGTGACTGTGCTTTTGATGTTGCCATGTCTTGTCAGTCTTCTGCAAAGGGCCCTGCAGAAGACTGTTTCTGCAATATTTCTAGCACAAATACAAAAAGGGGGAATTGTCGGGGGAGGCAGCGGGTCTGCCTCTAGTCTAACTGAAGAAGAATTTAACCTTGAAGAAATTCCAGTGTATCCATGAGAGGCGAGAAAGTCCTGAGAAGTGCCATGGAAACAAGATTAGAGAACTAAGATAAGAAGAACTGTCCTGACGATTCAGGCGAGAAACTATCACCCAATCGTGAACTGTTAGTTACTAAAGTAAACCAATCCTGTATGAACACCTACTTTGAAGAAGGTTATAAAAAAGCTTGTTAAAACAATAAAGGGGCTTTTGCAGCCATTTTGGTCGCTTTCACACAATCTGATGTTTGTCGTGTCCGTCTCAACTGCGACAAATTGAGACTACATTTAGAAGAAAATCTTTCATTCTCCTTGTCAAGCATACTTTATCTCTTTAGAAAAATTGTCCATATGTGGACAGAACCCAAGTTATGCAGAGATACGTTGTGTGGCAGTGCATCCATGCTGCATGACACAGGAAGATGTACTATGTTAGCTAGAACTAATATGGAGGATATGGGCTGTGATTCTTCTAATGTGTAGTAAAATCATGTCTGGATAACTGTAGAGTATCTGTTTTACATGTGTTGACAGAGAGCTGTACCAATGCGCTAGAAATGTACTACGTTTTCAGGCTAAGTTTTAGCTCTTAAGCATTGCCAAATGCTGGAGTAGCTGGGCAAACAGCATGCAAAGTAAATTTGAGCTTCTCCTCCCTAGAGAAAGAAAATAAATGCATTTGGGATAGTGGTGATCATAAGTGCCCCATTCTGGTGGGAATGGCATTTGCTTGTCTCAGGAGGAGCTGTTAAAGTTCTTCTTAAAAGACATTATCAAAGGCAACACCACCATAAGTAGTTTCAAATATAAAACTAGAGTAGAGAGCTTTAGCAGAATCTGGAATCTTCTTGTTTCTTTGATCCTTCTTTTCTTTAAGATACGCATATGATAAAAAGATGCGTTTTAGTTCTTAATAAAATATTCTCCTCCTGCAGCATCTGTATTGACTATGCACAAACATTTCTGTCTCACTTATGGAAATTTTCAGATCCATGAACTTCTTCAGATCTTATTTTCTTTCACTGAGATCCTGAAAGGATAGTATCAGCAGTAAGGTATCTGCCATGAGGGCTTTCTTGTGGATATGCACTTATCCTTCTCAACAGGTACGTGAAGTCTTGGTAAGAACATTGAAGAAGTTTCTTGGTACAATGATGTTACTATTCTGTCAGGTCATATTTGCTTCTCTTTCATTGGTTCTGCATAGCACAGAGTTTCAGCTTTACTTGTGTTTAACTGAGAAAGGTAGAACCCTGACTGGGAGTGAGCTAAAGAATAATGACAGGGATCACCAGGGGAAGGAACATGCTCCTTGCATTCATCAATTCATCATATCAAAATTGTATTCTTGCTCCCTCTGCAAAGCTCCTGCTGCTGTAACTGAGAAGCAATGAGTTCAGAGTGAGAGTCCAATGTGCTGTTAAATGTTTTATAATTCTTGAAAAGTAGAAAAATGAAATTGTTAAATGTTATTTTCTAAATGGACATCCTGAAGCCTGTCCTCTACTGTTGGTCGGGTGTGTTCTTATATGGTGTTAGAAAAGAAAAACTACAGAAACAGTTTCTTCTCCCCAGTTTTGGCTTAGTTGTGGACCTGCTATCTGTCCAGCATGAATGAACACATCTGGTAGGAAATCAACCTGCCCTGGACCCTAGCTGTTCTCTTCAGCCCTTTTAAGGTCTTACAGAGACAAGCAAGATCACAGATCTGGTCTTCAGTAAGACTGGCCTAAGCACAGGTCCTTTCAACGTCAGTTATGTTGACTTCAGGGAACATCAGAGCAGAGCTGTGTTATGTGCCTAAAAATGCACATAACACAGACTTCAGGGAACATCAGAGCAGAGCTGTGTTATGTGCCTAAAAATGCACATAACACATGACTCACCATGGAAAATATGCGCAGCAGAAAATGAAAGCACTTGTTGGTAGTGCATTTTATAGCATACAAAAACCACTGCTCTTGGCTAACGAATGTTTTATGTCATTTGCCTTAAGAGCATGAGGAAAGTGGGACATGCGTTGTAAATCAGATCTTGATCTTCACTATGGCACGCCAGGAGACACATTTGCAAGGCAGTTTTTATTTAAAGTATTTCCGGCACATGGAAGCTTAGAATATATTGTGTGCTATTAAATGGGAGAATATTATGAAGAAATCCTAAAGGATCAATAGGGTTATAAAGTTTTTGTATGTGAGGACAGCTGTATCTGCATGCATCTGGAGGTTTGGTAAAGCAGGAACTGAGGAATATAGTAACAGATACCTTCACGACTAGTCCATTACTGCAGTTTGAAAATCCCAGTACTGCAAAAAGTTAGTAGAGCGTATGAGACATCAGTGAAGAAGCTCACTGTGGTCTTAATAGTGTTTATATGCAAATCACTAAAATGCATGTAGTTTGATGTGTGTTCATTACAAACTGTCATTAAGCACTGCTGCCTATAGTATCCATACAGACAAGCTGAGGAAGGCCAGAGAGGATATAGTCTCTGTCCTCAGAAATATTCAAAACCTGATGGACATCCTACTGGGCAACCTGCTCTAGCTGATGCTGCTCTGGCAGCAGTGTTGGACTAGGTGATCTCCTGAGGTCCCTTTCAACCTCAGCTATTCTGTGATTCTATTATTCTATGTATTTATTCTCCTTTAATGACATTTGCATAGCTGAAAATATCTCTGAGACAAGATAATTTTAGCATTTGTTAAAGCTGAAGAAATTGATGTAGGAAACAATCTCAAGGAAATGTGCAAACAAGCTTTAGTGGAAACGTTTTATTCCATCTACCTCTTCACAGAACTACTCATTAGATTATGCCTAGAAGCCCCATGATGAGCAACAATACTGCAGAAAATTTTAAAATGGCACCAGTAAGCATGGGAACTATTACATTTTGCAGAGGATCAAGAACCAAATGAGCTGCTCAAAATAACATTTAAATCTATAGTGTCAGTTTTGAATCGTATGATCATAATAATTGGAGTGCACAAAGGCCATCATATTTTTCTCTGCCTACCTTTCTAGAAATCTTATATTTTGGTTTACACATAGAAATAGTCCATTTAGCATTTATTTTTAAAAAGTAGAATCACCTACTGAGCAAAACAACAAATGAAACTGCATGTTTATGTGGATGAAATTACATTGACTGATACGTACCTCTCTTCTACTATACCTACACGTATTTAAGAGTCATGAATTAGTCGGAAGCCTCACCTTTGCCTGTGGATGTTCTTCATCTTCCCCCTTTTAACAGCCAAAGGTGAATGGCTGAGCAGCTCTTCTCTAAACCCTTTAACTCACAGCTGACCTTCTTTACTTCCTATTTGAAAGTGGGTATCCCACTTGTTTTGACACCCAAATTTAAATCTGTACTGAGTGCTGTGCTCTATTTTTTAGGATTTTTAAACTTTTGAGTCACATGATCAACACATCATATCCGATATTTATCCTGTAAAAAAAAGATGTAGATTTGAAATAAAACAATATGTTACAAAAATAGGTTCCTTAGATTCCTGATTAGGGTAGGTAGATAGATGTTTAGATACATTCAGATATATTTTCTAAAAGGATATGTTGATAGCTATTGTTACAAAAGCAAGGTTTCTAGTATGTTTCCTTTTGTGCTCTAACGTCAGGGTTCTGCACTCTGTAACATTTTTGTTTGTTACTGGAGACAGAAGGGACCTTTATTCATAATGTGTTTGGTTTGTACTATTTGTGACTCACTTATGGTTGACATAATGTAACATTAGGTTTTGTTTTTCAGAGCTTCTTTTGTTCATTTTAAACTTACACAGTTGGAATTAATGGTTGAAAAGAATTAAAAGCTGGATTATGTTTACTTTAAACATAGGTCCTAAAACTTTCAGAAAATTATATATATGTAAAATAGGAGAGTTCAATGACTTAAAAGGCCAGCTTATTTTGTAGGTGAAGACTGACTTCATTTTCTCTCACTAAAATGATCTTCTATGAAAGAACCTTTTGCCAGACAATGACATGATTTTAGTTTATCTTTGTGCACTCTGTTTTTTTTGCTTCTGGATTTATCTTGACTTGTTTTTTACAGTATTTCCCATGGCATTGGTCCCCTGTGGATCCAGTTATGCTTCATAATTTTCTTTGAAAAATCATACATACATAAATAAGCACCAGCAATATCTTGTTTGTTTGTTTTCTTCTAAAACTCAGAGAGACTGGCACTATCAGTAATACAAAATGATAGTTTTGTAGGAGTAGTTCTGGTCAAGAGCCAAATTCTCCATAGTAATGTAGGAAATGAAACAGAAGACATCTGCAGTTTGTACTGACCATTATATACACTTTTGATGGATAGCTGCTTTTTTTACTCAGAATAAGAAAGTCTTAGCCAAGGTACTGTATTTGCCATTTATTTGCTTTTTGAAACAATATTCAAAATGCAATTTTTTTTGCTTCAAGACCAAATGTTCAGATTCTTAGCTTGTATAAACCAACATAGTCATACAAGTTGAGACTCTAGCTGCAAAAGTGTAAATTGTGCTTGTGTTGATAATAGCCCTAATCTTAAAGCTCAGATGAACCATCAAACAAGGATACAGTGATTGACAAGATGCAATTTAGATGGGAGAGCACACGGAAGAATATTTTGGTGAAGTAATGGTCAGTCTTTGTGCTGTTGTTAGCAGCAATTAGATCAAGTGTTTAAATGACTTTGTAAGTAGTGTTTAGTTTGGAAAACAATGATCTCTCTTGTTATCATGGAGCTTATACAAGATTCATTGGGCAAAAATAGTGAAACTTGCAATAAAGAAATGTGTAATGATGCACAAAAGAACAGGATGATAAGCATTAGTAAGGACTTAAGGAATTTGGAATGCTGAGTTTCCCAGAACTTCTACAAAAATTAAAGCATTATAACCAAGAGCTGTATGAAGAGCAGGCCATGAAGATAAATAGGATAAAATGAGATAAAGCCATTTCTCCTTCTATTTGCAGAAAAAGCCTGTGTGTAAAACACACATAAATCTTGAGCAAAACACTGGCTAGGAATAATGCCCCAAAGAGTTAAAGTATAAGGATTTTGAATAATCTGATGATACCACAAAGAATGCAATTGTTTGAAGTGGTCTGCTTTTTCTCTTTAGTATCTCAGACATATCCAAAGATATCATTAGTAATATTAGAAATTCCCTAATTAAAGAAAGGATTATTTCTCAGAGAACTGATACATGTGTAAGGGAGCAACAGATACAGTAAGGGAGAGTCAACCTGGCATACTGACTTTATCAATGAAATCAAATTAGGAGGCTACCTTTCACTACTCCTCACTACTCATTCCTGCTGATGAGCTAGAGGGAGGTATCCCAAATCATTTCAGTGATACAGTTTATAGTGTGGCCTCTCAAACAGGTATTACAACCCAAGTGAGGGAATGGGACTGGGAACAAGGACAGAGATCTGGGCGACTAGAGGCTCTGAAACTTACACATGATTTATCATCAAAGTGAGAGTAACTGCAGTGATGACAGTCCTCCATGCAGAGCATGGAGCAAGATGAGGCAAGGAGGGAAGACAATCAGTAAGAAAGCAAGTAGCTTATAGCAAGATAGGAACTGTGCCAAAGTGCACAGAAGATGAATGCTTAGCCTGAGGGAAATAATACCAAGGCCCCATGCATCGTAACTAATTTGTTTTCCACTGATGTAGTTGAGAGACTAGAATCCTTTAATAGAGAAAAGGATATCAATAAAGTGGAAGGCCTTCATTCTATATGCCTGACTGGGAAGCCACAGGACTGCCATATTTGTAGTTAGCTGTTTCATGAGCAACAGCTGGGTTTCACCTGAGTTATGGACCAGGTCATATAATTCCAGCAATATTAGACCAGGGAAATGTGAGACCAGTGTAAAAATGAATGGCACTATCAATCCATAACAGATACTACAACTCAGAGTTCAAAGAAAGAACTCAAAAAATGACTGCTCAAAGCTGCTGGACAGGATAGAGCACTAAAGCCACGAAAGTGACTACAATGTCAGTATCTCAGAATGAGAAAAGAAGAACAGCTGCAGTTCTTTCTTAAAAGACATTGTTTGGTAGCTCTACTTCACTACTCAGACATGCTGATGAAGACACCATCATGCTATAGTCATTACTGTATTTATTGATTTGCTTCATAGCTAGTCATTAGAAAGGAAAGCAATAGCAGTTAACTGAGCTGCCAAAAAATTGAGTAAAGTAGTGCCACAAAGAGGTATCCTGTCTTGGTTCTCTCATGCTTACTTTTCTTACTACAATCTCCTTTCTATTGAAATTTGTAGTAGAGACAAATGTTTTTCACCTCAAACAGAATGCCAAAATAAATGCAGGCAGCACTGAAAATACCATCTACACTGTCCTCCACCTAGGGCGATGCTTTCCACTTCTCAACAGTCTCAGATATACTTTCTGTATCATATTTGCATAGTTTGACATCCTTTTCCTTTACAGCCCAGGAAGCGTTGAAGCAACTCCTGGTACTTTCTTAGTCCCACTGAAGTAGATATAAATAGGGAAAGAAAAACTGTCAGAAGGAGGTAAAGAAATGACTAATTTGAGGTTTTTTATACATTTGTAAAATACCTTGCTACAGAAGACTAAAGATTGACTGAGGCTTCTGAGAAATACATAAAGATGATTTGGTAGTGGTGGCAAAAAGAAAAGAGTAATGAAGTCTATTTGCAGTTTTTAGAATAGCAGCCTCTTCTGTCAGAGCCCGTGATTATTTTCTGTGAGCAGATGATTTTCTGAAATCAACAAAACTGTTCCATGTATAAAATGAAAAGTATTTTTCAGCATTTTTCTGGATTGAGGGCTTCGTGTTGCTCACTTGTTCCCATATGTTATGTAGCTAGAAAGCAGAAGGTTATCTAACCAGATGTTTATGAAGATAAATTCAAGAACATACTAAGTTCTCTGTAGGAATGCATCATGATTATAAAAGAAAAATTAAAACATTATTTAGATAATCTAATTAATTAAAAAATATTTTCAATGTTATGCAGCTTCACACAGTGATCATTTGATTTAATCTGGTACACACTGAGTCTAAATATGGTATAATCACACTCAATATTTATAAATCCATGTTTGAAATTGTTTAATCTGTGTATACCCAATGAAGTATCACAATAAATAAAATTATGAACTGAATTAAAAACAACTATAGATTAATTATATGCATATTTTGATATCCACTGCTGTATGACAATCCATCAACAGCACATTACCATATATGCAACAGGCTGCAGAAGAATAGAGAGTTCCACAAGTACTTGAAAAGTTTTTATTTAGAAAGTGCAGATAGATAAGTAAGGGCAGTCATCACACCACTCAGTTTTTCATTAAAAAGAAGGGACTCCATAATCTTTGAATATTGGAGCATGGAAAATTTTGATAGTGAATTTTTTACATCTTTTCTCTCAGAAATCCTCCACATACTCCTATCTGAGGCAGAGTCCCAGCAACCTTATTGGACCTGCATGTGGAAGGACATTAAAAGTCAACAGAATTTGGATCTCATGATGTCATAAGTATATGGAAACTAAGTATGATGGAATATACAGCTCTTAAACACTTCCACAGTCTGCTTGTAACTTTTGCATAATGGATTCAAAAAAAGCAATTACAAAGGGAGGTAGTATTCTGTGGCAATGTCCCAGTTGAGTCCTTTGCTCTTCGTGGCTTCATAGGCCCATTTGTAGAGGAGGATCATAATGTTTACTCATTTTTGCACACAGATGCAAAAGCTCCAGATGGCAATGTGCTAGGTAATGGCTGTCATTAAGCAAGACAATTTACCGTCTGGTACTACTTGGTAGCAACTGAGTTATTGTAATCGTTCTCTGTTCTACATACATTCATTTCAGATCTTTCTTGGATGTGTAGTAGTGTAGTACTTCAGATGCAACAGTGTAGTAGTTGTTAGTTTAGAAATTAACTTGTAATTATAACCATAATGGAATATAAAAGGGTTGTGTAATGCATTCAGATTATAAGTGTCTATGTTCACCCTTGAATTCTGTCCACTCATGTATCCAGTGAGGACAGTATCAGCATTACTCCTATTGCAGTCTTTTAACAAGGATATAGCAAAACCAGCATAATGATGTGAAAAATTCAGACTATGGAATATGGCTTGATTTTCTCTGAAAGACCAAAATGTTAAGAGATATGTCAGAGTGTATGTTAACTTATGGGTGCAAGAGGATGAATGAAGGGAGAGACAATATTTTGTTGAAAATGTTCCCATTTTTCTGAGCAAAAGCATTTCCAGTATAAATTTCATTTTCAAAAAAAGGATCAACATTACAGCATTGAGGAGCAAGAAAAAAATCCCACATTCTTGACATCTGTGTTAAGTCTCTACATCTGTCATTTTAGAAAAAAAGTTGTCCCAATCACAATCTGAGGTTTTTCTTTTCAAGCATCTTTAGTTTTGGTCATTTTGTAGTCGAAGTAAACAGTTTTCTCTTCAGTCTTTACCACTCTTTTCAGATTAAGGCTCTCTATGCTCTACCAAAAAAGAATTACATTCCTAGTGACAATGAAGCTTGTCTGTGTTATCAGTGCATGATTTTGCAAGATATGTCTTAAATTTCTGTCACATCAAATCCATAGTAACCAAATTTCTAAGGTATGTAAAATAATACCATGTATTGTCATCTTGTTATGTCTCCTAAAGACACAGCGTTCTTCTTGAAATGAAACAGAAACCTGCCCCCAACATGTAGGAAAATGTGGCATTTCTTTGAAAGTCTGATATTAGTATCTCCCTGAACACATGAAAATGCCAAGAAATAGAAAAATAGAATAGGGGTTTGTTCAGTTTGTACATGTATTCAGTGGGTTAAAACCCTCTGTGATGTCGTCTTACTGTTTCAGTTCATCATTAATAAGTACGACACAAAGTAACTATTCAGTGCCAAAGTCCTTCTCCAATTATGTCCGAGGGCATATCAAACGAATGCTTTTCTAATTTGGATATAAAAATATTTTAGAATTAAATGGCTAACAGAATTTCAAATATGCCCTTGTCAGAAGTTATATCCCTCCAGCAGTTAGTTCAAAACCAATAGTCCTTTGAATGCATCTATCATTGAATATTTTGGCACAAAATTCAAACTCAGTCTACAGCAGAATTGGCTTTGAAAGTTATCTGCATTAACGGTTTATATTACCACTTAGCTTCTCTAACTTGCCAGAACTGGAATGATATGGGGTCCTTCCCTATGATTATCATGGTCTGAACAAGATTGTTTTCCATTCTTCTACTGGATTAGATCTAGACACAGTGTTAAACATGTCCCATAAATTTTCATGGCAAAACAGGCTGTTCTAAAAGTTTCTTACCCTTTCTCACAACCCCCTTCTGTGTGAAGATATACCTCATGAAGTTCTGTTCTTCACAATAAATCAGTTCACATGTTCTTCCAACTGAGCCATAGAGAAGCCCTGTGTTCAATTATGGAGCATATCATTGCAAAAAGTTCAAGTTCTCGATAAACGTTTGCTTTGTTTCTATAAAAGTTTAATGGATAGCCATTTCTATCGCTATCTAAAAGACAATTCTGTCTGTGAAGCTTCTACATTTCTGACAGATGTCATTATTCATTTCAATAAAATAAAACTTTTCAAAATTGTTCCTTTAGAGAAATCATGGGAAAATGTGGATCAGGGTGTTTGGGTCAAGTTTTTCTCACTAATGTGTGTACCTCCAGAGTAAAAAAAGTGATGAAAACCCACGAAACATTTTGACTCTGAAGTTATGTATCTCTGTACTATTTTTGGCTGGGATAGAGTTTATTTTCTTCACAGTAGCTCCTATGGTGCTATGTTTTGGATTTGTGACCAAAATCATGTTGATAACACACTGATATTTAGTTATCACTGAACAGTGTGTACAGTGAACATCAAGGCCTTTCATGCTCCTCACCCCACCCCATCAGTGAGCAGGCTGGGGGCACACAAAAAGTTGGGACAGGACGCAGCTGGGCCAGGTGACCCCAGCTGACCAAAAAAATGCTTGGGGGAAAGAAGGAGGAAGTGTGGACATTCAGAGTTATGGCGTTTGTCTTTCCAAGTAACTAAAGTGTAATAAAGCTCCAATTTCCTAGAAATGTCTAACCATCTGCCTGCTGACAGGAAGTAGTGATTGAATTCCTTATTTTGCTTTGCTTGCATGTACAGCTTTTTCTTTACCTATTAAACTGCCCTTATCTCAACCCATGAGTTATTTCACTTTTACACATCTGATTCTCTTCCTCATCCCACTGTGGGGAGTGAGAAAGTGTGTGGTGTTTAGCTGCCTAGTAGGGTTAAACCACAGCAGTCCTTTTTCATGCCCAAGGTGGGGCACAAAAGGTTCAAGATAATGACAGATTTGATTGGATTGTGTGAGACTGAATGTATAGTTTTTATAGCTATCTGGCTACCAATTGGCAAGGTCCTATGCCTGCCATGGGGCTCGCTTGCCTTACTGTATATCAGGCCAGTGCTTGTTAGCAGTTGCTTTTTGCTTTTGTTGCTTGCTGTAGTGCTGTACTGCTTATTATCTTACGCTGCTGTGCCTGAGTATTTTGAGAACAGCAATGACAATGAACCTGTCTGGCAGATGGCCAGGGCATCACTGCTGTTCCTGGGCTGCTGTATTGGACAGGCTGGAACTCCAGTGTGAATTCATGTCAAAGGGATTGTGACCTGTGGATAAGTCCACACAGGAGCAGGACACCCCAAAACATCAATGGCTGTGGATAAGTCCACATCAGTGCAGGTACACGTCAAAGCATCTGTGACCATGGATAAGTCCATGACACAGCAGGCACAACCCTGAAAGGATTGTGGTCCATGGATAAGGCCATGCTGGAGAAAGTACACTTCAAAGCAACTGTGGTTAAGTCCATGCTGCAGCACGTATACTCCTGAAGAGACTGTGGGCCATGAATAAATCCACAGCAGAGTAGGTACACCCCTAAAAGACTGTGGTCCATGAATAAATCCCTGCTGGAGCAGAGGCAAGGGCATGAGTTCACTGCAATCTTAAATCCCATGTCTTGATCCAAAGGGACCAGGTGTGGAGGCTCTAATGGATATACCTTTAAATTGTTGAAAACCATAATCTGAGTTGCACGTTATAGGAAGTACTATAGTAGGAACCACTCAAACCAATGGAAGACGAGCCTCACCAGAAGCAGTGTAAGAGCAACAATGATCCTACTTGAGGTAGCTTTGGTACTCATACCACCTCTCCTATCCTGAGTGACCACCATATCGGATAGAACTGAAGTCATGAACTAAATTAACTCAATGGACATTTATGGACATTTTATACTCCATAGACTAAGGAATGACATCACTTTATAGATCAAAGGACGAGAAGCAGGTAGGTGGCTAATGAGGATGTATTGCATAGTGCGGGACCTGTGCATGATGTAAATGGTATGGAATAAGAGGTAGAGATGGTACTTAATTTTCTTCATAGTAGCTTGTAGGGTGCTATGTTTTGGATTTGTGATCAAAACCATTTTGATAACACACTGATGTGTTGCTGAATAGTGCTTACAACACCAAGGCCTTTTCTGCTTCTTATGCTGCCTCACCACCAAGTAGGGAAAATGTGCTGAATGAGTCGGGGGACCTGGCTATACAGCACATGGAAAAGGCTGAAGTATTAATTACCTTCTTGACCTCAGTCTTTAGTAGTAAGACTGGCCTTCAGGAATCCCAGAGACCAGGGGGAAAGTATGGAGCAAGGAAGACATACCCTTGGTGGAAGTGGACCAGGTTCAGAAACATTTAAACAAACTGGGCATGTCTGTAGAGCCTGATGGGTTGCATAACTGATCACTGAGGGAGCTGGCATATGTCCTTGCAAGGTCACTCTTGATAATCATTGATAAATTGAGGTGATTAGAAGAAGTGCTCAAAGACTGGAGGAAAGAAAATGTCACTCCTATCTTCAAGAAGGGAAAGAAGGAGGACCCAAGAAACTACAGACTGGTCAGCCTCACCTCGATCCATGGGAAAGTGGAGCAGCTAGCCCTGAAAACCATTTCCAGGCACATGAAAGACAAGAAAATCATGAGGAGTAGTCAGCATGGATTCACCAAGGGGGAAGTCGTGCTTGGCCGACTTGATAAACTTCTTGGATGAAATGACTGGCCTGGTAGATGAAGTGACAGCAGTGGCTATTGTCCACCCAGACTTCAGTAAGGCCTTTAACACTGTCTGATGGAAGATTCTCTTAGAGAGCATGTTGAAGTATGGGCTGGATGAGCAACCAGTAGATAGACCAAAAGATGGTTGAATGGCCAGGTCCAGAGGCTGGTGATCAGTGGCTAGTTCGAGTCCAATAATTAGCAATGTATCCCAGGGGTCAGTGGTGGGTCTGACTCTATTTAACATCTTCACTAATTTTCTGATGATGGGGCAGACTATACCTTCAGCAAGTTTGCAGATGACACAAAACTGGGAGGAGTGTTTGATATACCAGAGGGTTGTGGTGCCATTCAGAGGAATCTCCACAATCAGGAGAAATAAGCTGACAGGAACCTCCTGGAGTTCAACAAAGAGAAGTTCCAAGTCCTGTCCCTGGCGAGGAACAACCCTGGACACCAATGTGTGCTAGGGGTTGCCCAACTTGAAAGCAACTTGGCAGGAAAGGACCTGGGGGTACTGGTGGACACCAAGATGGCTATGAGCCAGCAATGTGCCCTTGCTGCAAAGAAGGCTAAGAGCATTGTGGGCTGCAAAAGGCAAAGTATTGCCAGAAGGTTGACTGAGGGGATCCTTCCTTTCTACTCAGCACTGCTGAGGCCGCACCTGAAAGACTGTGTCCAATACAAAAGGGGCATGGACGCACTGGAGAGAATCCAATGCAGGGCCACAAGGATGACAAAGGCCCTGAAGCATCTGTCCTATGAAGAAAGGCCAAGAGACTTGGGACTGTTCAGCCTGGAGAAGAGAGAGCTCAGGGGAGATCTTATCAATGTATATGAATACCTGGAGGGAGGGTGCAAAGAGGATGGAGCCAGGATCTTTTCAGTGGTGCCCAGTGACAGGACCAGAGGCAATGGGCACAAACAGAAACACAAGAGACTCTGTCTGAACATCAGGAAACACTTTTTTACTGTCAGGGTGACAGAGCACTGGAACAGGTTCCAAGGGATGTTGTGTAGTTTCCCTCTCTAGGCATATTCAAAAACCATCTGGATATGGTCTTGGGAAACAGGTCTAGTTGGCCCTGCTTGGGCAGAGTTGACCAGATGACCCCCAGGGGTGCCTTTGAACCTCAATCGTTCTCTGATTCTGTGATTTCTGTGAACTGTTTTAGCATGGATACTTTTCATGGCGTGGAGTCCTTCAGGAATGGTCTGCTCCAGCGTGGGTCCCTCTCAGGCTGCAGTTCCAACCAGAAAACTTGCTCCATGGGCTGAAAATAACTTCTGCCAGTAACATTCTTCTGCATGGGCTCTCCAAGGGCTGCAGCTTCCTTCACAGCATGTTGACCTGTTGCAGTGTGACGTGCTCCACAGGCTACAGTGTGGATATCAGTTCCAGTGTTCTCCATGGGCTGCAGGGGGACAGCCTGTTTTGCCATGGCCTTCTTTATGGACTGCAGGGGAATCTCTGCTCCAGTTCCTCAGGCACCTCCTCCCCCTCCTTCTTCACTGACCTTGGTGTCTGCAGGAATGTTCCTCTTACATTTTTCTTGTTGTCATTCCTCTCTCTCATAGGTGCTGCACAGTGTTTTTTATTATTTCTTAAATATGTTATCATGGAGACGCCACCAGCGTCACAACAGTAGCTATGGCTAAATTCTGTATGTTAAAAAATATTAAAAATCATTCAAAAGAACACAGCAAATTAGATAAAAATGTTGATTAATTTTTGGTGAAGATTTGTATGAATAGTTTGTCAGATGAAGCTGGAAATAACAGTTCTTTTCTTTTTCTAAATTACTTTCTTTGTTAATAAGCAGTGTGCTTGGTTATTAGCTAGGGTCAAGATAAGTGCCAAAGCTTGATTCGGTCAGAAAGCATTATCCAGCAGCCTGTAATATGTAACTGAGTGCTTTGCACACAACCTTCTCTTTTCTTCATTGTTATTTCTGTTGTTTCTTGGAAGATAATTGGGTCCTGTAGGAACGACACAACTGAAGTGTGCTCTGGTTGAAAACTAATTATTGCACATCCTAACCTGGTGGTAGATGGTAAAAGGAAGTAAATACTTTCAAAATGTTCTTGGGAGAGTATACTGTGTGTGAAATATTGTTGCATACAGGATACTGTATATTATTGCTTACCTACTGTGAGAGACAACTTGTAAAAACAGGTCCTGAAAGAAACAGGCCTGTGAGAAACAAAGACTGAGAAAAACAGCCTGAGAAAGGGATAAAGGATAGTGGGGGGAGCGGATGTCCTCTGAGCTAAGGAATATCTCAAACACTTGCAAGTAATGAAACTATAGTCACAGGGTGGATAGTGTGGAGGTTGAAGCTGATCAGGCTGCCCCAATAACACAGGATGCGGCTGGAGGGGGGAGCCCTGTGGAGACAGGATGGCTCTGCTCTGGTGCACCTGGTCAAGTTCCAAGGGCATCTGTCCGGTGAATGCCCTTTGCTTCATTATCCACGAAGTGCATATTAAAGTTAACATCCCTGAATATGCTAACGAAGACTAACATGATCATGCTAATTACATCATCCCATGAAACACCTTACCCCTCCCCATCCATGGGATACATAGGTATGTGGGTCGACCTAGGGGACGGACCCAAGGAAAGTGTGTATAAATCGAGGAGGGGCAAGGGGGGATGGGGTTTGGAGAGGGAAGTGAAGCGAAGAAGACGGCTGCCTCCTGGAAGCCTCACTGATGGGATCGATGCAGGAACCCAGACCGGTGATCTCTATTTCTCTATTCTCTCCATCTCCTTCCTTTCCTTTTCCCCTCTTCCTTCACTACCGTTAAGCAATGCAAGGCATACTGTATTGCTTACCACAACTCATTATATACTTAGCCAATTATCATGTATCCAATTAGTACGTTGTGGGAAGTTAATAAATGTTTGGACTTTGAGACTTGTCCATTGTCCACTTCGTTGGGGCTTTACAAATGTAAGTCGCTTGTCTCCCTCGTCTGAGCGAGATGTGACACCTATAAAATAGCAGAACAAGTCCTGTTTTTCTCATACAACAGCAATCACTGATGCAAGGCTATATTTAAAGCCTTTTTAAGGCTTTAGCCTAAGACCAGGTCTAATATCAGGTCAGCACATATTCAACTGGTTTGTGACTGTTGTGATAATGACCCCCAAAAAGCTGATAGTTTGTAAAAAAATGGAGTTGACAAACTGAAAAAATGCATTTGATAATCTTAAGAATGTCTAACCTACAATATTAACACTACCATAGGCACTGGATTAATTCCTGAGTCTCTCTGACCAGAGTACACTGTTAAGTAAAAATACTATGTGACTGCAATGCTCACTCAGGTGAAACTTTTGACTAAAACTTTGGGACTAAGGATGTGTAAACAAATAGTCCTGCAAAGTTCATACCCTTCTCAGTCATTAAGGTGTTTCCTTCCCAGGAGAACTCAGAGACAGTTGTGATCCCAGGTCTCTGTGACTCAGCACCATTCCCTGGTGAATCCAGGAACTGTGGGTTTGTTTTATAAGAACTTTTTTGGATGAAATGTAATGGCATCAACTACTGCTGAATTATAAAGGTGAAATGCAAGCTTTTTTTAAAAAAAAAAAAAATTCTTGTGCTAATCATAATCACCTATAACCTGGACAGGGAGGAAGGGAACCTACCAATCCTCTTAAGTATCAGGACAACTTGTCTCATAGGGGTACTAGCCACAAAGCCATTGAGGTGCTGGGGTGTGTCCAAAGAAGAGCAACAAAGCTGGTGAAGGGTCTGGAGAAAAGTCTTATGAGGAGTGGCTGAAGGAACTGTGGTTGTTTAGCCTGGAGAAGAGGAGGTTGAGGGGAGATCTTATCACTCTCTACAACTACCTGAAAGCAGGTTGTAGCAAGGTGGGTGTCAGTCTCTTTTCCCAATTAAGAAGTGAGAGGATGAGAGGAAATGGCCTCAAGCTGTGCCAGGGGAGGTTTAAATTTATTCATTGAAAGGGTTCCTAAGCACTGAAACAGGCTGCCCAGGGAAGTGGTTGAGTCACCATCCCTGGAGATATTTAAAAGATGTGTAGATACGGCACATAGGGACCTGGTTTAGTGATGGACTTGGCAGTGTTGGGTTAACAGTTGGGCTTGATGATCTTAGAAGTCTTTTCCAACCGAAATGATTCTGTGATTCTATGATTCTATATTACACGCTAAGAATCTTGCATTAAACTGCATGCTGACAACTCTTAATATATAACTTTGAGTGACTGAAAGTTAGTACAGGGGACACTGAACGTTTCAGGCTGAACAGTTCATACGTGCTCTAAATTAGTAATGGACATAAAGTCCCATCCTCAGAAACTGTATCTCTTCACTTGGACTGGTAACTGAAAGGAGTAGAAAAGAAAGCTTAAATTCTATGCAAATTGATTGAATAGGCCAGTCACAGCTATTACTAAATCCTGCAGTCACTGAATTATTTAACAGAACCCATGTTTAATATTTTAAGAATTGCCCCATGCTTCAGGATATGTCTATGTGAACCCCAAAGGTAAAGACAGGATAATTGCATGCACTGACTATAAAACTTTCGTTAGTTTCTTAAATAGTAAAGAAATAAAAGGGGACCTCTCCTTTTATCACAGAGTGTGTGTGCATTAATCAAAAACGTGTAAAATTGTTGGTCATTCTAACTTTGTCAAAGGTCTGGCTTTTACTCTTCAGATTCTCTTTCAAGACAAAAGGCATAAAAGTTCTAAAATTTTAGAATGAAGTTTAGTAATGAGGACAATATTACCTGAAGAGTAACAAATAAAAGTAGAATATCTATATATGCATATATTCACTTGTTTCTTAATGGAACACAGTGTGGCAAAGTAACATTCTTGGTGCTTTCCTTGGCCCTTTTGACCCATTTAGTTGCAAAAAATATAATACAAATATTTAAGGGCAAAGCCAAAATATACAGCATAATTTAAATAGAGAGAATAGATTAATAAAATGATATAATAATATAATAGTATAGTTGACAAAGAAATGAATATAAATTATATGACTATAAAAGTTAAATAGGCAATTTCTTATGCTCTCAATATATGCAATAGTTAAAATTTTACTTATGCAGTGACTGTAGGTAAAACATTTTGCTTATATAAATTCATTCCATATTCCCATGTGGTTTGTAGTATAAGAAAATACTACAAATACTCCATGCTTAGTTAAAAACAAGCAAAAACATAGCTCTGTGCAAATGACACGTATAGATTCAGGCTGTGACAAGACTCTGTTCTAAATTATACAGGCCTAGGACACACGATGGATTTAACAAAATGAAATCTAAACAATATTTTCATGTAATAGACTCCTGAACCACTCAGAAAATGTCTTCTATAATGTGCTATTGCTTTACCTTTTTCTGAGATACAGCTGTCATACTTTCTATCAGTATTTGTGCAAAGCTAGTTGTAACAAATAGTTTGAATCTAAAAACTGAAAAGCAATCAGTAATGATAAAATGCTCTATCTGGACCTAATATTATAGTATCCCTTCTAAAGGTATGATTAGAAAAGATATGGGAAAATGTTCTGCTGGACTCTAAACTAGCCAAAAAGAAGATGCAATTTCTGGAACTGGTGCATCTTTAATCAGATGTTGCCACCTGGTGTCAGCTGCTAGGTTGAACCCAGGAAAACAATTCAGCATAAGAGCCAGCTGCTGAAGAACAACATCCATACTCTATGCACCAACTCAAGATTATGACAGATACAGGGATAATTGTGTTGGTCAAGGTGTGACCTTGTGCCCTGCCTATACTTCCTACTCATCTTTTCTAAATCATTAGGCATCTAATGAGCATTGGCATCTAAAGAAAGCACCTACTGATGCTGGGGGTTTTCTCTAAAAATTGTTCACAGAATGACCACTTGGAAATGACGAGTTCTTCAAGCAACCCAAGGTTTTTCTCCTTATGTGAGGCTCACCCCAATGTGATATTGTATGAGAAGAAATAAAATGGGCTATTACTTTTTGCAAGGAAACCTAATAAATGAGTCCTCTGTTCAAGAAAGATCAGACATGAGTTCTAAATGTATTTCACAGGAATTATGACTGAAATTGTGATGTTTTGCAAACATTCTCTTAAAATTTTGAATGATACCTTTTCCACACCTATTATAAGGAAGTAGTTGTTACTATTTAACACCCACTATTTTGACAAACAAGAAAAGAACAGAGCAAAAAAAAGGAATATAAGTCACTCTGCTCAGATTTGGTAGAATTATATAGAATTACAGATGTGAAAGATGTCTTGAAAAAATTTGTTTTGATTTCAGTGAGTTTATCATTCCCCAGTCTGTTCATCACTTTCCTAAATAAGGCAGACACATTCCTTTCGTTCATTTTTATGACTGTTCCTTTACAATACACCCCAGAAAGACACTGTAAATAAAAATACTTTTTTTTTTTTTTACTACTTGAACAATATGTCAACATATTTTGTATGTGTGTTGCCTGTAACATGCCAAAAATATTAATTTAGAGCTGGTTTTGGGTAATAAAACTGGGCCAATGAAGAAGCAGCTGTGCTTAAATCATGCTTATAACTTCAAAAAGTTTGTTTAATTTAACAATTTGTTTTAGTGATTTCACCTATTTAGATAAAAGGTTCTGAATCTCAGCTATAGAAGAAGTTAATGCATAACTACTGGTTATATATATGGAGAATAAGAAAAGTATTCTGCTGTTCTGCAGGCAATTTTAAATATAGGAAGATAATAATTTGCACAAATGACTGTTACCAACTGTTATTTTTCGTGACAGTGTTACCATTTATTATTGGTATTATCCTTAAGTATACTGTGTACATTTGAACATATTTCCAGATTTCATAAACAAGTAAGGATCTTGACACCTGTGAAATAAAATGTCAAAGTCATGCTCTTCACTTAGACATAGAAGACTATTATGGAGGATGGAGTGAAAGGACTCTAGGGGATATTAGAAATGATGTAGGCAGTGGCTTCAAAACAGCCTTCGAAAGCTCTGGTGCAGCTTTCTTATGACAGTGGCTACGATTAACAGTTACCACTTCCGCAATTGTTGATGTAGGATGGATAATGTTTCTGGGCATGTACCTCATAAAAGCAGACACCATCAGATGCACTCACATGAAACACTGTATCTTGAAGAATGTTTTTACTGTACCTCTTTTACCTATCTTTATGTCTCCATGTTTCATAAATGGTCTTAAGTTTTGGAAAAATTTCATGTGCAGTTTTGCTTTTGCTGTAATCCTCACAAGCTATCCAGAAGTAAATGTTCTCCTGACTGGAAACAGTTTCCAGAAGCTTCAGAAACACATTCTATTCAGCTACAGAGGGAATATTAGAATGCTTTAATAACAAAACCTTTATCAGTCAATTAGTCTTTTTACACAAACTGTACAAGGTGACAACGTGGTCTGCTCTCACCTCAAATTTCTTTACATTATGTATAATTATTTTAAACTACAGTTAAGTTTTAAAAGAATTGCAGTTCTTCTGTTAAAGTCTTGAGTACTGTAACTCTTGTGAGGAGTTCATGGAAAGAGAATCCTCAGCATATGTAAAAACCCATTACTCACTTGTGACCTGCCTAGTTAGAATGGGAAGCAATCAAAGCATGTGTATTTCCGTAAGTGGTGCACTTCCTTCAAGGAGAATGTCAGATTTTAGGCTGTTCCAAACACTTCTTGGATCTCTGCATATAGGTAGGCTGTTATTCAGTAATTGCAAATGACTGATAGTGTCTTTAAAATTTGCTTTATTCTATTATTGTTACTATATTGCAGATGCTTCTCTTCTGAAATGTGCTTAGTATTAGGAGACAAAGTAATTGTATTGGTGTTAAACATTTAAAGAAAAACACTGTAAAGCTTATGGTGTCCAGCACTGCACAGAGCACTCACTCCTGCTGGATCATAGTCTCTGCAAAATTAAAACTAAGCAGGCTTAATCATGTTCTTGTCATATTTTTGCATTTCATAATTATGTAAGGAATGGATAATTATGTCATGAAAGGATCTCAAATTCTGGTCACTTTTTTTCCTATCCCTGTTCTAAAAAGTGTACCTAAAAAGATTCTTAACTCAAGGACATTTTTCATTCTTAAAGTTTGGTCTTGCACTCAGGAATATTTCAGCAACATTCAAATGGAAGGTAAAGTCAGATTTTAAATTATTTTCATCTACATCATGACTAATCAATTCTATAGCCAAATGTTGCATTCTGTAGCTGTCTTGTATCTGAAAGAAATGGTTTTCTGCCTTGGGACACTGCATTTCTGCAGACATACGTAATGAGTGCACTTACCTTTGACCTCTGTTTCTTAGTAGATTGGAAACATGGAAACCCTGATTTTGGAAGCAGTTATCTATTTAAAAAGGGGTATTGATGATGTTCACCAGAAATAATTGACTAAATCAATGGCCTGACATTTCCAGACCTATTGATAGTTCTGTTTAGTATCTTTATCAATGACCTGGATGAGGGGACCAAGTGCACCTTTAGTAAGTTTGCAGATGACACCATGTTGGGTGGAGGGGGTTGATCTCATCGAGGGTAGAAAGGATCTACAGAGGGATCTGGACAGGCTGGATCGATGGGCTGAGGTCAATTTTATGAGTTTCAACAAGGCTCAGGGCTGGGTCCTGCACTTGGGGCACAACAACCTCATGCAATGTTAAAGGCTTGGGGAAGAGTGGCTAGAAAGCAGCATGATGGAAAAGCACCTGGGGCTGTTGGTCAACAGCCAGCTGAATATGAGCCAGCAGTGTGCCCAGGTGACCAAGAAGGCCAAGAGCATGCTGGCTTGTATCAGAAATAGCGTGGCCAGCAGGACTAGGGAAGCAATCGTCACCCTGTACTCAGCACTGGTGAGGTTACACCTCAAATGCTGTGTCCAGTTTTGTTCTCCTCACTACAAGAAAGACATTGAGGTGCTGGAGAGTGTCCAAAGAAGGGCAACAAAACTGGTAAAGGGTCTAGAGAACAAGTCTTATGAGGAGTAGCTGAGGGAACTGGGGTTATTCAGCCTGGAGAAAAGGAGGCTGAGGGGAGACCTCATTGCTCTCTAAAACTACCTGAAAAGAGGTTGTAACAAGGTGGGTGTTGGTCTCTTCTCCCTGATAAGAAGTGATAGGATGAGAGGAAATGGCCTCATGTAGCGTCAGGGAAGGTTTACATTGGATATTAGGAAAAATTTCTTCACTGAAAGTGTTGTGAAGCATTGGAACAGACTGCCCAGGGAAGTGGTTGAGTCACCATCCCTTGACTGAGGAACTTCAAGACCATTGACTAAGAAATGCAGGATGAAGCTTAAAGCTATTGTCTGAAGGTTCAGTGTTGATTTCCGAGGAATCTCAGATATTTTTTCATTTTATTGGATTTCTTTTGATAAATATTTATATGCATTTTCTGTGGTAAGTCTACCTTTGTCATGTTTATTGTATTGTTCCCCATAAGCTGCCAATGGCTCTCTATCCCTTCTATGTGACATATATACACATATACACACACATATAATATATACAAATATTAATCTCCATAAGGTATTTTAGAACAAAAATTCTAGAAATTAATGGAAAATAAACCTTTTTGGAATTTTTATTTAATAAGTCATCTACTAAGACACAAACAGGAGACATACAACACAGTTGGATGTTCAGCAAAACGATGGATGAGGTTGTAGTCAGTGGATTTCAAACCATTCTAAATAACTGTCATTCAGGCTTTATGCTAATATAGCAGTTAGATCATCAGATCATAGCAATTTTTCTTGACTAAATCAAAAAATACAATGCAGAAAAGATAAGCCTCTGTGAATTTCAGGGGTATTTTTTTAAATGATTAGTATTCTACTGTTATGATGGATGGTGTCCAATGAGGATTCACATAAGAGAAAAACTTGATATTCATTAAAGGACGATTTAACTACCTTTTGTCACCTTTCATTGTTTATTGAAGGAATCTTCACTGTCCTACTGTTGCTTTACTTTTTTTCAATACTATAAAAAGTTGTAAATAAATTCTTTTCTTTCAGTAGTTGACAGCATTCCATGGCCTAAGCACACAAGCAGGGCAAAAACTTACACTGTTATCAGCCACACATCATACTTAAACTAGGTTCTGTTTAATTGCACACCTACATTTTATTAACTTTTAGCAAGAAGTTAGTTTTCATGGAGAGGAAAACACTAATAATCTTTCTGGAAAAACAATCCTTCAAAAGATTCAGCCCATTCCACTGCTTGTTCAGGAGACACAAGAAGAAAGAAGTGGTTTTGATGAAGTAGATGTTTTGTGCTTTTATGACGCTATCATAATGTGCTGTCTCTTACTGTTAGCGCTTTACAGTATTTCACAAAGCTTTTGATCTGAGTATATTGTAAAAGAAACTAATTCTATTAGAGACCTCAATAACATTTTGTTTCATTATTTCTGATATTTTGCCCCTCCCCCCCTTTAAAAAAAGGGATTAAAGCAGAACTTTTCTCTTCAGTGTTTGTGCAGCACTGCAGACATGTAAGGAAAACTGAGATCAGGCAGTATGTTAAAGCTTGTAAGGCAAACAGATCAGCTGCCTATTTAAGCTTAAAAAAGGCTTTAATTTTAACTCACATAGTCGTACACAAATGTAGTTTGAATGCACTCAGTCTGAAGCTCTGCTACCACAGTTTATTTTTAATTAAATGCAGGAAATTCTGCAGTGTGAATGTGAAGTTTCAGCAATAATGTTTGGGTGATAGTCTCATAAGGGTAATAGAATATGTAGCATGATTTGTTTACCAAAACCATTTTCAAATGTCATATTATTTTGAAACACTGCTGTTTTTTATAAAAACTCCATATATTCTTAATCAAATATGTCAGGTTCTGTGTAATCTTCATTGATTTCAAACATTTTGTGTTCTGCCTCAGAAAACAGAACAGAAAAAGGAAAAAGAAACAAGCCCTAACTGCTTTGATTCATCCAGAAAAAAGTTTGGGAAATCCTCTTTTTAGTCTGTACGTATTAACTCAACACACACTTGCATTCTATGTTCATTTTTGTAAAGCTGAACTGGAATAGACTTGGAGATTAATTGAATCCTGCTCAGACTGTGACCTAGTTCTAAACTTGAAGGTGAAGTTCAATTTATTAGGTTCCTGATAAATAACAACACTTATATTATAGCAATTTTCATTCAAGGGTTCCTGAGGGCTACATTAATGAAACTGTCATTATCCTCCTGCAAGCCAGTTGTCCAGGGTCAGTAGGTTGGTAGTGGAACTAAGAACCAGAAAACCATTTTATGGATTAGAACTAATTCTTTATTCCTGTAAAGGTCACTACGTAAATGGATATAAAGAACTTTTAAGGTCACTACTTAGATGGATATAAAGAACTTAAACAGATCCTGAAAATGATTCCTTCTTTCTAGCTGAGGCTTTAAGTTCTTTCATTGCCTGGTTTATATAGTCCAGCTTCCTTTTGGTACAATCTCTAAATACATTAAGTTTAGATGAATTGAAATTCTAGCCACTTCAGGAATCAATTTAAGCCAGTAAATGTCTTGTCATTGAACAAAACTGAAAGGAGGATTTGTTATAGATTTCATTGTTTTCTTGTCATTGCTTGTAGGAATGATTTCGCAGTGACTGTGCAGTGAAAACTTTCCAGATCATGGCTAGGCCCGATTGTTCAGATGGGCGTGGCATTTGGATATGTGAGCAGAAACATAACCAAATTATGCAGGTGGGTAGATGCAAGTATTTAATGCCAACTTGCTGGAGACTTTTATACTGGCTTCAAAAACAGAGTCTGTGCCTTTACAGAATTTTAACCATGTGTTCACAATCAGTAGAAGCTTGAAAGACTTTTAGGGTCTTGTCCTGGTAAAAGGCACACATCTTTCCCTCAAAAGAACTACTTCAGCAGAGTTTAGGTAACTTGAAGCAACCTTCACGAATTTTTTTTTAAGATTTCCTTTGACTAATATCTCTACCTCTGCAGCACAGAAGATCCTCTCCTATATTCAGTTTCACGAATGTTATATGTCCCACATACATAGTTCATGTTAATAAATTACTTCTTCCTTAGACATTAACATGAGTGTATGTATGAAGCACTGTCAATTAGCAACTCATTTTCAGTCTTTTATTTATTTTAAACATGAGGGGATGAAAGCATAATGTTATTAAATATATACAGTTGAGTATCTTCTACTGTTAACTTTTTGCAAAGGAAAAGAAATTATTTTCCTTATGAAGTATCTAAAAAGAAATTTTCCTAGATCATATTTAAGCTTTAAAATAATTTATCACAAATTCTTAAATCTCCTTTTCTTATTTATTGATTGATTTGTTTCTACTCCTGTTCTTAAAATGTATTGCTTTCATGAACAGTGTATTGCTTTTATATATACAATTCCAGACATGCAGTTCATGAGTTTTCACATGTATCGGTCACAAATAAAAGAGAGCTGTGCCCCAAATTCATACCCATTGTCAGTGTTAGAAGAATCTTCTGCTTTCAGAGAAGAGTCAGCGTCTGAAGGTTAAAACTCGCTCTGGCTTGTTTGCTTTATTTGTCTCTCCTTCATATCTTGATTTCTTGACTTTGTAGTAATATTTATCTTCTAGAGCAGAAATGCTTTGTTTGAGAAACAGAAGTGGATTATCCGTATTTCTCTAATAAGGTGTTTTGTTTTCACAATGTTTCTTTAACTCCCTTATAGCAGTAGCATCTGCTATAATTTGTATGTTTATGTCCAGGAAGGTTCTTACAGGCAGTACCTAACTGTGTTACGCTTTTCAAGTGGTTGCTGAAAAGGTTGCAGAGGAGGTAGTGGAAAGCAGAAGGTCTCTACCTCTGCACGTATGCAGGACTTCAAGCGAAGTTCAGTTGATAAAACCATCATCTAGGGGAGTGAGATTACAGCTTTGCAAAATGGCCATTGGTCATCCAGATAAATACTGCTACTTAACAAGACAACAAATCCCAGTTTTGTGCTTATGGAACTCCATATTTTCCTAGACTTAAGATGACAGCACTTTCATAAAAAGAAAATATAATTTCTTCATAATTAACCCAAATAAAGAATAATTTTGCACAAAGTAATGCACATTTTCTTAAGCGCTTAGAAAAGAACTGTGAGTGACCCTAAAATGCCCATTACTGTCTTGGGTGCCATTCGCTTGACACAGCAGCTAATTTTAGTTACAATAATCAGAGTTTCTAAGAATTTCCCACAAGACACAAATAAAGCTGTGGATCATCAGATATTGTGTAAATAGAGATTTTAATTTTTATACTGTTTTCCACTAATGGTGAGTACTCTTATTCTAGAGAAATATAGCAGTGTTCACTTCCCTTAGAAAAGACAAAAAAATATATTTAGCCCACATCTTGAGATTCATTTAGTTTTTTCTCCAATCAACATGGTAGCATTTACATAAATTCTGAGCCAAAGTCTGATCTTCAATTACTTAATTTTGTGAATCCACACTCACAGTCATTGATTTCAGGGCTTTAGCAAAAGTTAAAGTCTCTATTCATGTCAAGCTTAAGTTGAATTACAATCTATATACTGTATACTTAATTTCTGTTTTCTGATGAGTATCCTAAATAAACCATTTATAATTTTGTTTTGTTGTCATTCCTCTCTCTCACAGCTGCTGCACAGCATTTTTTATTATTTCTTAAATATGTTATCACAGAAGCACCACCGGGGTCGCTGATGGGCTCAGCTGTGTCCTGTGGTGGGTCCATTTCAGGGCCAGCTGGAAGTTGTTATGTCTGGTATGGGGGCATCCCCAGGTCTCTTCTCACAACTGAGTACACCCCGTCAAAGAGAAGTCACTTCTGATGAAGTGAGTCACTGTACTTCTATACATTTTATTCCAATGAGATGGGAAGCAGTACTGATGATTATTTCCCTAGGACAAATAGGTGTCAAATATTTTCTGATATAAAATACATTGCAATAAGGTGACTGCTTTACAAAAACTATTGGAACAAGACAAGAAAACAGACAAGAGGTACACATGTGCACATACACACACAGAGTATATATATGTGGTGATAACTGCTTTTCTTTTATTGGAAGGAGGGCAAAGATTGTACTTATAGGAGGTAGATAAGGTAGAATAACGCCCAAAAGAGAATAGCACTATATAGTTCTTAGGAAGGAAAAACAAATTCATGCATACAATACATATATGGCACCCCTTTTAAAAAAAGGTAGAAAAGAGATCCCTGGGAACAACCGACTTGCCAGCCTCACCTCTGTGTCTGGGAAGATGATGGAACAGATCACAGAATCACACAGAATCACAGAATCATTCAGGTTGGAAAAGACCCTTGGGATCATCAAGTCCAACCATCAGCCCTATTCCGCAAAGTTCTCCCCTACACCATATCCCCCAACAACTCACCCAAATGACCCTTAAACACATCCAGGGA
Source organism: Strix uralensis (assembly GCF_047716275.1). Taxonomy (NCBI): domain Eukaryota; kingdom Metazoa; phylum Chordata; class Aves; order Strigiformes; family Strigidae; genus Strix; species Strix uralensis. The sequence goes on along the minus strand of NC_133979.1, from coordinate 36,660,563 downwards.
TGGTGACTCCACCCCCTTCCTGGGCAGCCTATTCCACTCTCTCACCACTCTTTCTGTGAAAAATTTTTTCCTCATGTCCAGTCTGAACCTCCCCTGTTGCAGTTTAAAGCTATTCCCTCTTGTTCTGTCACTAATCACCTGTGAGAAGAGACCAGCACCAACCTCTCTACATTGTCCTTTCAGGTAGGTGTAGAGAGTGATGAGGTCTCCCCTTAGCCTTCCCCTCCTCACACTGAACAGTCCCAGCTCCGTCAATTGCTCCTCATAGGATTTGTTCTCCAGGCCCTTCACCAGATCTTCCTAGAAGCTGTGTTAAGGCACATGGAGGACAGGGAGGTGATTTGAGACAGTCAGTATAGCTTCACCAAGGGCAAGTCTTGCCCAAACAACCTAGTGACCTTCTGTGATGGAGTGACTAATCAGTGGACAAGGGAAGATGTCATCTACCTGGACTTCTGAAAGGCCTTTGACATGGTCCACCACAAATTCCTTCTCTCTAAATTAGAGAGATATGAGTTTGGTGGATGGACTATTTGGTTGATAAGGAATTGGTTGGAAGGTGACATCAAGAGGGTAGTGGTCAATGGCTCAATGCCCAGATAGAGATTAGTGACGAGCGGTGTCCCTCAGGGGTTCGTACTGGGACCGGTACTGCTATCTTTGTCAATGACTTAGACAGTGGGATTGAGTGCACCCTCAGCAAATTTGCAGATGACACCAAGCTGAGTGGTGCGGTTGACATGCGTGAGGGATCGGATGCCATTCGGAGCTTTAGAAGTGGGCCTGTGTGAATGTCATGAGGTTCAACAAGGCCAAGTGCAAAGTCCTACACCTGGGCTGGGGCAACCCTCAGTATCAATGCAGGTTGGGGGATGAAGGGATTACAAGCAGCCCTGTGGAGAAGGACTTGTGGATACTGGTGGATGAAAAGCTGGACATAAGCCAGTAATGTGCACTTGCAGCCCAGAAAGCCAGCTCCATCCTGGGCTGCACCAGAAGAAAAATGGCCAGAGGGTTAAGGGAGGTGATTCTGCCCCTCTACGCCACTCTTGTGAGACCCCACCTGCAGTGCTCTGTCCTCAGCACAAGAAAGACATGGACCTGTTGGAGTGGGTCCAGAGGAGGGCCATGAAAACCATCAGTGGGCTGGAGCACCTCCCTTCTGAGGACACACTGAGAGAGTAGGGGTTGTTCGACCTGGAGAAGAGAAGGCTCTGGGGAGACCTTATTGCAGACTTTCAGTACTTAAAGGGGGCTTATAGGAAAGATGGGAACAGACTTTTTCATAGGCCCTGTAGTGATAGGACAAGGGGTAACAGTTTTAATATAAAGCAGGGTAGATTCAGACCAGGTGTAAGGAAAAAATTTTTTACAGTGAGGATGGTGAGACACTGCAACAAGTTTCCCAGAGAGGTGGTAGATGCTCCATCCCTGGAAACGTTCAAGGTCAGGTTGGATGAGGTTTTGAGCAACCTGATGTAGTTGAAGATGTCCCTGCTCATTGCAGGGGGGTTGGACTAGATGACCTTTACAGGTCCCTTCCAACCCAAACTGTTCTATAATTCTATGATTCTTTGATTCCATTACTTAATGATTCTAAGACAGATCTCTTCAGCAGCTGGTCTCAGACACTCAGCCTGCCCAATAGCTGACCCCTGGACTCCAGTCTCCCAGGCGCTGGCCCCTGGATATAGAAGCTCCCAAGACCACAGCCCTACTCCCATTGATGGTACAGACCATGAGCTAGATGGGACTGCCATGGTCCCATAGCCATGCTCTCACCCATACCCAGGGTCTCTCACACCCAGGGCTGCCTGTCAGAGCCCCACTCACCCCCTTGTTCCCAGGCCACTTCCCTTGTTCACCAGCTCATCTAGTTTGATTTTCGCTGGTGCTCACACACCCTCTGGCACACTTGCACTCACTCCAGTTGCTGCCCTTTTTAGTCCCTACCCCTCTATTTCCCTCAATCTTTTTCCTCCCCATATCACCTGCTGCACCTTTCCCTTGTCCTACCTTTGGTTCCTCCCCTGAAAAACCCAAAAGAAGTCCTGTGTCACTCTGAACTCCTTTTCCCATGCAGCCCAGAACATGTCCCAACCCTTGGCAGCAACCCCTTCAGTCTGAGGGGTGATCCAGAGAGCTGCTCCTCATGCCTCATGGTAGTAGGTGTCCTGTCTGGACCCTGGGACTGATGGCACTGCTGGGGCAGCCCTGGGAGGGGTTTGGACAAGATGCTCTTTCCTTGGGAGTCCTTGATGTGGATCCCCATCTCCATTTGGCATCCCTGCGTTCTGGCATTGTGCAGATGGGCTGATGACCCCTGTGTTGTGCTCAGGAGTAGCCTGGCAGGCTATGATTTGGGTTCCCTCTTGTGCCATTGTGTCTCTGAGCTCTTTGGTGGGTGTGCAGAGGAGCTTTATCAGACAACCTAACATTCCCCAACTAGGAGACCAACTAGAATATTTTTATCCAATGGTTAAACCTCATTAAACCTTTTTCTGCAAGAAGCTTAATACCTGTCAAACTACCCAAATAGAATGAAACCAGAGACAACAGGAGCCATTTTGTGATATTTCAGGTTTTTTGCAATTGCTGCTCATGTCTGGTACATACCAAAATGTCTCTGATCTTACCCAGAACAAACTAAGCATGTGCATTACTGCTTTGGTGGAATGGATTTTTAAAGCTAGGATTCCTGTGGGTAGTATTCCAAAATCTACACTGTACCTGAAGCTTTTCTGAAACATAAATAAGGTCACAATCCTCTGTATATTACAGAGGTTAACTAGGGGTAACTAGTCAGATTTTCATGAAAGTTCCTGAAAACCACCAGAAGAAATTGGCTGATGGTAGAAAAGCTGGTGTTAACCTGATTCTTGAGCTCTGAAACTTCCTGTTGAAAATTCTGGGATTAAGTGAGGAGAGTCAGTGACTGGCTGGCAAACACCAAAAGCATGTTCTCTGTCCCTGTGAGAGACTGAAATGTCCTATGACTGTCTCAAAGCTTGCTTGTGTCTGTGCAAACCTCCAAGAGAAGCTGCTGCAGCCTGTGAATTGGTCTGGGGAGTGTCTCCCAGAGAAGCGGGAGTGTATTGAAGGATGCACCCCCCACACACTTCTTTTCGGTTGCATTGTCGGACTCTTAGACAGGCCTCAAAGGGGCAGAGGTGTGCTGAGTTGCCCCATCCTGTAGCCATTTGTGGCTCTATTGTGTAGGCCAGACCCCATGCATACATGGCCAATGAACTGACAAGAGGCAAACGTTCCTGCCCTGAAGCCAGATGCCACAAAACCTGTGGGACCAGAGAAAAAAAACTAAAGGTGGGCAGATATGTTAATCAGCGGATAAGATGAATTTAAAAAGGCAGCAGAAAATTTTGCTCGGTGTGCATCTACCATCGAAGCCAGATCCGTGTGCACCCACCACCGAAGAACTGAAGACTGAGGACCAACGGGACGCCGCTGGATCCATGGTGGTGACTATTCTTGTTACCCTATCCCACATCCTTGCTTTATTTCTGTCTTTTCCTTCCATTCTGTCCTATCGCTACCCCTCTTCACTTTTTTAATAATAAACTCCTGGTTTGGGTATACAGCATTTGACCTCGTTCGTGTCTTAGTCTCGCTCTTGGGATCGTATCGAAACCTCCCCTGACATTGGATCGGGACAGTCCCATAACACAGAGACTGATCTGAAGCCATCTTCTCCTTAATAAAAGACCCATAGTGATTAGATTCAGATCATCTAGGAAATGAAACTGTCCCAACTTAAGTTTCAGAATATAACTTTCATCTTCAAAAAAACGATTTATCTTTTCTGGAAAATTTCTCCATTCTTTAGAAGATTTGATACTCTTGAATATGACTGTGTGTTTATTAAATTACATGTACTTTTCAGTGGGGAACTTCCTTGGTTAATTTACTGAATATAAAAGTCAAAGTAACAGGTAGTTTTAAAATTTCCAAGTTCTGTCTTCATTTTTAACAGAGTTTTGGAATTAATTTAATACATTTATCTTTTTAAAATATATATACATAATTTATACATTTAGTGAATAAAGCCAGTGGGGATCTTGAAAAAGGCTTTAGAGTGCATTCCTGCCTCCAGCATTTCCTGCGAATGCCACTCTATGAAAAGAGCATGGAAAACTACCTGAGAGACATGAAGTTTGAGGTCTCATAATCTGGGACCTATGGACCACAAATGCAAAGCATGATTTTGCTGCTACCTTCAGTAATATGTATATGAAGCAATATGAAACCTTTAGACAGCAGCAACAAGAACAGTTTCTGTAACATGAAGTATGTATAGGCATTGTAATTCTTCTCTTGCATTAACTTTGAAGTATCCCACATGCTGAGTTCCTCCATTATGATGAGTCTCCCAAGTGCTCCACTAAAAAAAACCACCAACTTAGTTGACTGCAAGTTCCTCTACTTGAGATTTACAGTAAAATTATTTTCACTTTGGTACTGCTTCATGAACAAAAATGGATTTTTATCTAAAGATAAATGAAATAACCGTATGCCAGCTGTTCCTCACAAGTGTATCATAAAATGGTAGGTCCAATTACAGTTTCGCAGCATGAATAAATCAACATAAATATTCATGAGAGTTTTATAAACTTTTGAGATGTTTCTGAGGATTAACAGAGTTATTTTTCACAAGCAGATTCATTCGAAATATGTAATTTTAATTTGCAGCTCCTCAAGTCACATGGCAGTAAAAAGAAAGAGAAATGTTTAAGACCATCCTTCATAACACCGTAAATGAAGCTTCTTGTCACAATGAACAGTGACTTCATGTTCTCTCTTTATAAAACCCAACATTAAACGTAAAACTTTGGGAGCAAGGTCTTTTGTGATATCTCAAATATTATTTTGACTACTGAAGAATTTTATCATCTATTTAGAAATCAGAGGTTCAAACACTTTCCAGAGAGCTTGAGAAAAATTCCTCATACTACACAGACATTTCAGCTTTAAATTTGTGTCGTCTGTCTGAACATCTAAAGGTTATCCTATTGGCATGATCCTCCTGCACACACACCTTAAGCTTTATGGTGAGATTTTTCAATCAGGGAAGATCTTCTGTTGTCATGTTGTCAGTCTAAACTCACAAGAATCCTGCAGGCTGTTTTGGAAACTGTTGCTTCTTTTTCCTTCAACCCCTTCCCCTGCCCCTCTCACTCATTAAGTATATTGACATATATAATCTAAAACAGTGGTTTCCAAATTCAGGTGTGCACTCCCCAGGGGATGTGTAAGGCAATCCATTGGAATGCATTGTGCTGGTTTTGGCTGGGATAGAGTTAATGTTCTTCACAGTAGCTGGCATGGTGTTATGTTTTGGAAATGTGCTGAAGACAGTATTGATAACACAGAAATGTTTTAGCTACTGGTGAGCAGTGCTTACACAGGGTCAAGGCTTCTTCTGCTTCTCACTTCACCCCACCAGAGAGGAGGCTGGGGGTGCACAAGGAGCTGGGATGGGACACAGCTGGGACAGCTGACCCTAGCTGACCCAAGGGATATTCCATCCCATTTGGCATCCTGCTCAGCAAATAAAGCTGGGGGAGGAAGAAGGAAGAGGGGACGTTCGGAGCAATGATGTTTGTCTTCCCCAGTCAACATTCCATTTGATGGAGTCCTGCTTTCCTGGAGATGGCTGAACACCTGCCTGCCTATGGGAAGTACTGTATGAATTCCGTATTTTGCTTTGCTTGTACATGTTGCTTTTGCTTTACTTATTAAACCGTCTTAATCTCAACCCACGAGTTTCCTGACTTCTACTCTTCCAATTCACTCCCCCATCCCACCGGGGAAGGGGAGTGAACCAGCGACTGTGTGGGTCTTAGCTGCTAGCTGGGGTTAAACCATGAAGAAATTATTAGAACTTCTAGCTATATTTATTTTCTATCTAAAAAAAATAAGAACAAAATTAAGCTTTACTTATATTCATGTTGTGTTTCAGTCCCAGCCAGCAACAAAGCACCAGGTGGCTGCTCACTCACTTCTCCCCCTGGTGGATGGGGAAGACAATCGGAAGGGAAAAATAAAGTAAAACCTCCTGGCTTGAGATAAGGACAGTTTAATAGAACAACACAAGAATAGAAGAAAATGATAGCAACAATACTAATAAAGGAATATATAAAGCAAGTGATGCACGCTGCAATTGCTCACCACCTGGTACCCCACACTCATACCCTCTCTGAGCCACGATCTCAGCCCCCTCCCTGTCCACACAATGTATTGCAATTTATGTGTGCCTGTTGCGGTTTGAGCCCAGAGGGCAACTGAGGCAACCGTTCACTCACTCCTTCCCCCCCAGCCTTGGGAAGGGAAAAAAATGAAACAAAAGGCTCAGGAATCGAGATAAGGACAGGGGGAGGTTTGTCACCCATTAATGGTCACAGGAAAAAACCAGACTTGTTAGGGGAAAACAAAAGGCATAACTTTAATTCAAAACAGTAACAGTAATGACAAAGGACATTTAACAGACAGAATGGGCCAGTGAGAAGCATCACCATACCTTAAAAACACCTCCCCCCACCCCTCCCTTCTTCCCAGGCCCAGTTTTCTTTCCAATATTTCTACCTCCTCCCTCAGCGGGGAGGGGTTGGGAGGTACAATCAATTTGCTTCTTCTTTCTTCAAGGCGGGGGGGAAGCACTCTTCTGCATTCTTCCTCCTGCTCCATGTGGCGTCCCTCTCATGGGAGACAATGCTCCACAAACTTTCTTCATCATGAGTCCTCCCCACAGGATGCATTATTCTTGAGATGTTCTGGCGTGGGTCACCCCCATGTGTTGCAATCCTCCCAGAGCCAAACTACAACAGCAAGGGCTTCTTGCCATAGAATCCCAGCCTAGCACAGCTGCCTGCTCCAGTGTTGGGTCCTCCACAGGCTGCAGGCAAATCTCTGCTCCTCTGGTGACCTCCATGGGTGGCAGGGAGGGCCACCCTGCCATCTCACCACAGGATACAGGGTGGCTCTCTGCTCCAACACACCTCCCCCCTTCTTTCTCCTTCCTTCCACTGACCTCAGTGTTCACATAGGTGTCCTTCTCATAACTCATCCTCACAGTCCCCCCTACCTCTCAGGTTTCCCTTTCTGAATACTTCATCGCATAGGTCCAGCCATCATTGTTAATTGGCTCAGCCTTGGCCAGAGATAGGTCCAACTTGGAGCCAGGGGAGCTTCAAGAAACTTCTCACAGGGGGCCACTGCTGTAGCCCACTCCTCCACTACCAAAAACTCCACCACACAAACCCAGCACAGTGCCCAGTAAAGTGGATTTATGGATTATATTGTTTAGTTTTAACTAGGCTTACCATCACAAAATGGACAAGTGTCTTAAAAAGATTCCTGCAGATAATGCTAATAATGTGAGCACAAGTGAACAAGATGGCACAGCTGACACTTCTACTCCTACTCCAAGCTCTTTATGACAAAAAAATAAAGATGATCTAATCAGATCTGTCAGGAAGTCACCAAAAATCTTCAAAATTATCAAGAAGACTATATGAAATATGGATTTACATCTGCCATCATTAGAGATGAACCTCACCCTAAGTGTATATTGTGCCTTGAGATATGAGGTAATGATAGTATGAAACATCATACCTATAAATAAGTGAATATACATACATTGGCGGAGCATGTTCAAATATTTTTCACTGATAGGGGTGTGTGATCAAAAGAAATTTGGAGAACACTGATCAAAAAAATGCCTCAAAAAATAATCTTATCTATTACGTGAAATCCAACTATGTATATGTATAGTCACACAGTGACTATGGAGGGCCAATAACACACATGTTTCTCTGCTTACACTAAAGCACTCACTATCCAGCTCTTGGTTAACATCAGCTAACAATATCTTTCTTGTCTACTACTTGTGTTAATCATTTGTATAGCTCAAGTGTCATCAGTTTTAGATTGCTATTCATGGTCTCAGTCTCAAATCAAAATGAAGTTTTTTGGAGGTTAGCACAAAAATACTGCTACTACTTAAAAAATTCTACACCATTAATATACATTAAAATAGACATGCAATCTCATTTCTACTGTCTATGGTGAACTTGTCTTTTAAAGAGCAGTAGGATTTCTTTCTTTTTCAAGAAAACACTTCAAATCCTTCTTTTTTTGGTTTTTGTTACTTGCATCTATGTTTTTCCCATGACTAAAATCATGTAGAGACTAGTAGCTGCAAACACAGAGCAATTATATGCTGAATTAAGAGTAGTACCTCTTTGAATAAGGTTTCCCTCCTTTTAAAGATAATGGACAGCAGCATTGTATGCAAAAGCTAGGTGCATATTGTGTATTAATTTAAATTATCTTTTGGCATTGATGGTGAACATATGCACAGAAGAGATTACATGTTAGTAATCTCTTGCAGAGTATCTGTAATAAGATTGAATGTTTATACATGCGAACTAACCTGTGGGAGTGTTCAGAAAGACATATTTATTTGAAAGTCAATTTACATTGTGCCTTAAAAATAACAGCAATGTTTGGCTGGTAGCTGCATTCCTCTCCACATCAGAAAGGTGAAACACAGTGTTGGGGGTGAGAAGGGAATGGAGAGAGAAACAACATGAATTTTAGACTGTGCTCTTCAGTGAAGTTTCTTTCTATGCTTATTCTTCACAGACTAGTCAAAGAGATGGTGTTGTGTTGCTTTTTTCTTGGCACAACTGATGAATATTGCTTCCCTTCAGTAGAAAATAAAAGAAACCAAAACCACAAAACAATACAGTTGGTAAAAAAAGATCTGAATGAAAACAATTTCTCAATTGCACAGAGATCTGAACATAACATAAGCACTAGTTAATAGTTGACTGGCAGGTAAGAAAAGAGATTTGAAGAAAGATTGGATCAAACTACAAGGAATTTGGAAGGGCCACTGGAGAAGAACATCTGATTGCACTCTAGGTCTCAGTGCTGAACTGACTCACTTAATCAGGGCTTCAGTTGTCTGAAGCTGAATTGAAAATATCCGCACCTTTGATTTGGGACTTATTAAGAGTACAGTACAATATCCTATTAGTAATGATGCCTGATGATTATTCTTTCATATAAAACACCGTCCTACGTAAGTCAATTCTGATTTTGCTACCAGCTTTAACAGGTCACTGTCAAACACCCATGAAACTATCAACAGAACTTGAAGAACTTCTTGAATTTTATAACCTATACAATGTTAGTTTCTCATTGTCATGGTTTGAACTCAGCAGGTAGCCAATCACCACACAAGTTCCTTACTTTTTCCCCCCTCCACGGTGAAATAGGGGAGAGACAAAAAAGGGAGAATTCGTAGGTTAAATTAAAAAAAGATTTTAGTGATAGTAACAAAACAGCAGTAACAATAGGAAGTCCAAATGGGTAATACACCATGCTCATGACCCGGCGACTCGTACACAGCTTGCCCCCAGCAGCAATCCTGACCGCACAAAATATCCCGCCACACCAACCAGAAGCAGAAATGAGAGAGCACCTGCCTCCTTTATATACTGAGCATAATGTCACATGATAAGGAATACTCCAATGACCAATCTGGGCCCGGCCCTCCAGCTGTGCTTCCACCCAGCCCAACAAAAGTTAACTCTATCCTGGATGAAACCAGGACACTCATCAAATAGATATTGCTTTGAAAACACAATATAGCTTCCTATTTTTTATCTTTGAAAGTTTTTGCGAGAGCTTATTCTCTTCCATATGTAATAATCCAGTCTGACATTATGGACTTTGCATAGATAACTTTGGATTGAGGTTTTCAAGATGATTAACCTCTTTCCAAAAGGCTTTGTGAATAGCTCCGTAGTTAGAGAAACGGTTGTGGATCACAACATTTCATTCCCTTTAAAAATTACTTTAGAGCTGTCTGTGCCTCTATTTTTATCATCAGCAACATCAGTAATATTCTGGACCTGCTTTCTGTAGTTTAGAATATCTCTTATCCACATTCATAGGTCATCATCTTGGGGTACATAAAGCAACCCCAAACATTGATACTGTAGATGGTGCAGGTGGAAGCTGGTTGCAGACCCATTCATTTGTTATGAAGGTGGTGCAGTTTGCAGTGAACACCAGAAATGCTTATTAGCAACAGTCATCCTTCTCTGTTTACATACAGTTCTGCTGGATGAAATATGCATCGCTATAAATGTTTCCCATATCAGCTACTGAATCTACAAGAAAAGATAAAATAAACTAATTAGTGCATCAAAAGGGAATACCTTCCTGTAATATGTGCTTTAGTCCCCGTGGAGTTGTGTATAAATTCTCTGTGTCAATAAATTAACCCAATTCTAGGCATATAGGCACTTTCTACTTATGCATTTAGAGGGGTTTCTAACAGTAAATGCCCAGGAGAAGTTCAGAAGATGTTAAATTATTAAACCTATCAAATAACATGCATATTAAAAGTTAAGAAATCCAAAGAAATTCAGTAAGAATATTCTCTTTATCAGCCTTGTCTTTTGGCTTATGAAGATATACACCAGTGAAAGCAAATCATTGCCCTTGACTTCGATGGATTTTAAACCAATTCCAGTAAGAAGGAGAAGAAACACAGCTATGAAGTTAATGTTTCCAAACTAGTTTCTCTAGTTTCCAGGTAATCTCTTTCACATAGGCTTCTGAAGCATTCCTTCAAATTATGCAAACTTAAAAATTCTGAGTGTTTTGCATTCTTGTGAAAATGCTGTGTCACACACTAGATTGAAATGACATTTTCTTCATTTAACATTCATAATGTCAACAAGACAATATTAAAACCTGTTATTGATTAAGTTCAAATGTCAGGAAAGAACTCTTAGTTTCAGGTAACAACCATTTATCTATAAAATTGAGATAAATTGGTTATTTATGACAACTTTCATACCTGAAGCAGAGAATTAAATTTTACCCTGTTCCAATCCAGATTCAAAAATAAATGGCAGGATATTGAGAGTTCTCGAGGTGCTGGAGCGAGTGCAGAGGAGGACAATGAAGCTGGTGAAGAGCCTAGAGAATAAATCCTGTGAGGAGCGATTGAAGGAGCTGGGACTGTTTAGTTTGAGGAGGAGAAGGCTAAGGGGAGACCTCATCACTCTCTACAGCTCCCTGAAAGGTGCTGGTCTCTTCTCACAGGTGATTAGTGAGAGAACAAGGGGGAATGGCTTTAAACTGCAAGAGGGGAGGTTCATACTGGGCATTAGGGAAAAATTTTTCACAGAAAGAGCGGTGAGAGAGTGGAATGGACTGCCCAGGGAGGTGGTGGAGTCACCATCCCTGGATGTGTTTAAGGGTCATTTGGGTGAGTTGTTGGGGGATATGGTGTAGGGAAGAACTTTGCAGAATAGGGCTGATGGTTGGACTTGATGATCCCAAGGGTCTTCTCCAACCTGAATGATTCTATGATTCTATGATATTCAAATTCAACAAATAAGTTCTACATGATCCCAAATGATTATTGCATTCTTTGTAATTAAAGAGCAAGCTTTAGCAGGGACAGGGAAGTGATCTTACCCCTGTACTCGGCACTGGTGAGGCCGCACCTTGATTACTGTGTTCAGTTTTGGGCCCCTCACTACAAAAAGGACATTGAATTACTTGAGCGTGTCCAGAGAAGGGCAACAAAGCTGGTGCAGGGTCTGGAGCACAGGTCTGATGGGGAGCGGCTGAAGGAACTGGGGGGGTTTAGTCTGGAGAAGAGGAGGCTGAGGGGGGACATCATCGCCCTCTACAGCTACCTGAAAGGAGGTTGCAGAAAGCTGGGGATGAGCCTCTTTAACCAAGTAACAAGAGATAGGACAAGAGGTAATGGCCTCAAATTGTACCAGGGAAGGTTTAGACCAGATATTAGGAAGCATTTTTTTACAGAATGGGTTGTTAGGTGTTGGAATGGGCTGCCCAGGGAGGCGGTAGAGTCCCCATCCCTGGAGGTATTTAAGAGTTGGGTTGACATAGCGCTTAGGGATATGGTGTAGTTGGGAACTGTCAATGTTAGGTTAATGGTTGGACTGGATGATCTTCAAGGTCTTTTCCAACCTAGACGATTCTGTGATTCTGTGATATGACAGAAATTAAATAATATGAAGACTCTTTTGAGTATAAATAAGTAGAAACATGAAAAGGGAAGTTTGAGACAAGTCTTGAGCAGCTAATTCAAAAACATTTTTGATACTGTATCATTCAAGGAATACAGAGGTTAGAAAAAACTTTGCTGCACATATGACTATGATGGAGATAGGACAGACGAATGCCTGAAAAACATCACTCTGCACATTTTATATACAAACCCCCATTATAGCTACAGTTTTCTTGTCAGCTCCACTTAAATTCGGACAGTAAACAGAATTTCCACATGCACCTTAAAACTTCCTGTGTTCTTTGCTACCTTGTATAGAATCAGAATTATAGAACAGTTTGGGTTGGAAGGGACCTGTAAAGGTCATCTAGTCCAACCCCCCTGCAATGAGCAGGGACATCTTCAACTACATCAGGTTGCTCAAAACCTCATCCAACCTGACCTTGAACGTTTCCAGGGATGGAGCATCTACCACCTCTCTGGGAAACTTGTTGCAGTGTCTCACCATCCTCACTGTAAAAAATTTTTTTCCTTACACCTGGTCTGAATCTACCCTGCTTTATATTAAAACCGTTACCCCTTGTCCTATCACTACAGGGCCTATGAAAAAGTCTGTTCCCATCTTTCCTATAAGCCCCCTTTAAGTACTGAAAGTCTGCAATAAGGTCTCCCCAGAGCCTTCTCTTCTCCAGGTCGAACAACCCCTACTCTCTCAGTGTGTCCTCAGAAGGGAGGTGCTCCAGCCCACTGATGGTTTTCATGGCCCTCCTCTGGACCCACTCCAACAGGTCCATGTCTTTCTTGTGCTGAGGACAGAGCACTGCAGGTGGGGTCTCACAAGAGTGGCGTAGAGGGGCAGAATCACCTCCCTTAACCCTCTGGCCATTTTTCTTCTGGTGCAGCCCAGGATGGAGCTGGCTTTCTGGGCTGCAAGTGCACATTACTGGCTTATGTCCAGCTTTTCATCCACCAGTATCCACAAGTCCTTCTCCACAGGGCTGCTTGTAATCCCTTCATCCCCCAACCTGCATTGATACTGAGGGTTGCCCCAGCCCAGGTGTAGGACTTTGCACTTGGCCTTGTTGAACCTCATGACATTCACACAGGCCCACTTCTAAAGCTCCGAATGGCATCCGATCCCTCACGCATGTCAACCGCACCACTCAGCTTGGTGTCATCTGCAAATTTGCTGAGGGTGCACTCAATCCCACTGTCTAAGTCATTGACAAAGATAGCAGTACCGGTCCCAGTACGAACCCCTGAGGGACACCGCTCGTCACTAATCTCTATCTGGGCATTGAGCCATTGACCACTACCCTCTTGATGTCACCTTCCAACCAATTCCTTATCAACCAAATAGTCCATCCACCAAACTCATATCTCTCTAATTTAGAGAGAAGGAATTTGTGGTGGACCATGTCAAAGGCCTTTCAGAAGTCCAGGTAGATGACATCTTCCCTTGTCCACTGATTAGTCACTCCATCACAGAAGGTCACTAGGTTGTTTGGGCAAGACTTGCCCTTGGTGAAGCTATACTGACTGTCTCAAATCACCTCCCTGTCCTCCATGTGCCTTAACACAGCTCCTAAGAAGATCTGTTCCATAATCTTCCCAGGCATAGAGGTGAGGCTGGCAGGTCGGTTGTTCCCATGGACCTCCTTTCTACCCTTTTTTTAAAAGGAGTGTAGTATTTCCCTTTATCCAGTCATCGGGGACTGCACCTGACTGCCATGGCTTTTCAAATACCATGGAGAGTAGCTTGGTAACTAGATCAGCCAATTCCTTCAGGACCCTGGGATGCATGTCATCAGGTCCCAAAGACTTATGTATGTTCATGTTCCTCAGGTGGTCATGAACTTGATCTTCTCTTGCACGTGTGTATATATATATTCCCACTGTTGGACTTTGATCCTGCCCAGCCAGAGAGGGGAGAAGCCATTAGTGCTGTCTGTGTTCATGGGGTTGTTCTACCTTTTATCTGTGTGGCCTGCCATGTATCTGTGTATATAGGTAGCACATATGTGTGCTTTGTTTGTGTGCCTACTGTTAATACATCTTCAGCCTTGATACTGGTTGGACCTGGGGACATGGAGAGGCAGCTTCACTTCTCTCAGGCTGTTGGATCTAGCATGATGTTTTTTCCTCTAACAGCTACCTGTTATTCAGAAAGGACACATATTTTAGGGACACATGAGGTCAATCCAGATGAAAATTACTATGCCTAATGAGAGCAAAATCTGTATGAAATTAATTAATAAATTCATTCACTCAGTCATTTATTACAAATGTGTACTCTTAAAGTATGTCCAGTGGAATGTTCAGTGTCTCACCAATGCTGTTGCGAGTCAAACTCAGTATCAAAAGGTTAACCATTTTGCCACTGATATCTAGCTGGTCCTATACACATGTCTTGTGATTCCATAATAATACCATTTAGTATGTGGTCTTATTTTAATGTTGCTGCAAAGTAAGGTGTTGTGCACATGTTTCATCTGCTGTCGACATCCTAAATTATAATCTGCATTAAGCATTTCCACTAGTTTAAGATACGTTTCATGGGGCCAATATGAAATTCTCTTGCTTTAGAAAAATCTGGCACTCTAAATGCCCAGGTAACAAAGGAGCACCATCTTTACTAGCTAAACTGGCTTCATCCTACAGAAGAATAGTGAACCTCTGTCCTCTTTAGATCTTCAATGCCTGTCTGTCTGTAGTACCTCTCAGCTGCATGAAGACTTTTTGGGATGCAAGTTATAAGCTGAAGGAGAAGACTGGACTACCCCCGACTAACAGCCAGTGATACACTGGCTTTCATAGAAGCAGAAATGAAATATTTCAGTGTAAATACTTGGCATTCCTCCTGTGCTGAGACCGTGGACTCTTCTCTCAAGAGAAAGAAAAGAAAAGGTTTTCTCAAAGAATATCATTCAAATGCCACCAGTATCTTTTTTCTTATTGTCTTTCGTAATTATTGGTTATAGGACACACAAGAAGAATGAAATTCTTTTTCTACAGCATTTATAAGGGTTGTGGGAGCTGAAGAAATAAATTTTATCTTATCAGGAGTCTGAGGAGCAGCCAAAGAACTAATTTCACTCGTAGCAGATTTCAGTATGGTTCTCATTTGAAATAAAAACATATTTGCTTTTCTTGGAGCACTATACAAAACAAATTATATAAAACTGATGTTCTACAGAACTGCTGACTGCAGAACTTGTTAAAAAGTTTATTATTAACCTTTTGTAGAACTAGGGAGCATTCTTGCATATAATTAATTCCAATGTTAGACAGTTGACATCAGAGATAAGAATATAAAACACGATGCATGTGCATCACAGAGATCTTATTTCTGAATAGGAAATAGAAGGTAAACGATATATTTCCTGCTTTGTTTGATAATAAAATGAAACTTATGAATAGCAGCATAATTGCTGATTATTTAGAGCAAATTCCTTGAACTTGTTATTGTGGTCAAGCAGTCCTTTCCCAGCATATCACAATTACAAGAACATCTGTGAGAAGCAATACTCTTCTGATCAGCTTTCAGATTGCTCCCTTACCTGAAGAGTGGTGCAGTTCTCTAATGATGTTCATCATGCTGCAACAAAAGAACTAGAGAGACAGTGTTTCAAGATAGTCTTAAATAACTCCCGTTCACAATGCACGGGTTATATCTGTGCTAGGTTCCTTGATAAAAGTAGTCTTTGATTATTTTGAAAGCTTCAGGAAAACTAGGTAAAATGAGCTTTTTCTTATTTTCTTGACATAGGAAAACTACTTTACATATTGATTAAAACTTATTTTCAGAAGTTAATGTGTATTGTTTGAAGAAGGGCCTTACTCTCATAGAAGAAGCAGCTCATCTTTAAGAAGATGGTACTGAGGTTTAATTCTGCTCTCACATATATAGATGTAAAACAGGGTTAACTCATCTCAAGCCAGTAAGTTAACAGATTGTAAAGCGATTTGTAACAGCTTGTAACAAATGAGTAAAAAGAGGAGGAATAATGCCACCAAGATGAAAATGTACTGCTGCTGATGATTAAGATCTTCCTAAAGGAACATTGTCTATTTCTAAAGCACACAAACTTTCCCATCGTATTGCCTTCACCAGCCAGTGCGTTTTCTCTAAGAAAGAGGGTAAATAGGAAGTCCAGAACCACTGGATTTGGTTGCCCCCGAGCCGATTCCAGAATACGTCCCACAGAAGAACAAAGTAAAGGTGCACCTGAGCTGGAGCTAGCAAGCAGCCTAACCCTACAGCAGGGCTTAGGTCATTTGAAGTGAAAATGTAACTAGGCTGCTTCTGTACCATAGTTTGAGGCCATGGAAGCTCAGTAAGCTTTGTGCCCAGCGACTTGGAAGTTTGCTTGTCTTCTCAGGAGGCCATGGAAATCCCTCCTTGCTACTGTTGAAAAAACAGTGATACATGCCCAGAAACTTCAACAATATTTGGTGTTACACAAACCGCTTCCTTCTGCATATAGTGAGTTTCTGAGATCATCTGTTTTTTCAGGTCTTCACATGACATTGAAAGAAAGAGAAAAGCTATGAGGACAGTATATGAAAGAGAGAACATGGGCCGCTGAATAGTTGTGTTTCCTGTGAGGATCCTCTCAAGTTCAAGGATGTTGTTAATTTTAAATTGTTCTTACATATTTTTTTCTTTAAATCTACTTGGCCTTTTTTATTTCTTTGTGTCCAGGTGCCCCAAATACTGATATTTGCGTCTAGGATTTTGTTAATAGGGAGATTACTTTCTTTTCATTAACTGACAATAGCTGAAGACGGATGGATAAGATGAAATATAGTAATTAAGCACCTGAAAGGTAGGTTCTTTGTTTTTAAAAAACTGTTCACCCAGATATTTTGTGTAGAAATTTTAAAGGTACACCAGCTGACAAAAGACCAAAAAGCTTTAAATAGCTGTTTCCTGGCATTATATACACCTGAGCCCATTCCATTATCTTCAGAAAGAAGAGGGATAGGGGTAGAGGAAGCAATGAAAGAGAACAGTATTTCTTCTCCCTGTATAATACAGATTCAGCACAGGATAAAAAGGGAGACACATGCAACAGAACCATAAATTTACGCTGTAATACGCCACATAGTAAATTACTTTTAGCCGTATCCCCTAATTGTTTTGGTTCACTTTCTACAAAATCAGAAATCTAGATTGCCCCATTTATCAATTGTAGCTTGTGGCTTTACTCTAAAGCTGAAATGCTCTTGTTTGGTCTGCTAGGATTCAAAATCCTAAGTAACTGTTGCATAGTATCTATGCCATAATAAACTCTAGGAGCTTTCTGGTGTTATTCTTTTCAAGTTCCTCCTCTTCTTCTTCTTGTAGTTTTCTTTACACACAGAAAAAGTTTGGATTCATCTGGCTAACCAAATCCAGTCTTGTGATCTTAGCTCTAGGCCTATACTCTTGAGTCTGGACTCCACCTAGTAATATAGCTTTTTTAGATTTCTGGCTTTCAGTCTCACCTTTGTCTGTGTTGATGACGAACAACCTCGTAATTTCATAGAATCATAGGAATGTTTGTGTTGCAAGGGACCTTGAAGATCATCTAGTCCCAACACTCCCACCATGGGCAGGGGCACCTTCCACTAGACCAGGTTACTCAAAGCCCCATCCAACTTGGTCTTGAACACTTTCAGGGAGGGGGCATCCACAACCTCTCTGGGCAACCTGTTCCATTGCCTCACCACCAAATTCAGTAAAAAATTTCTTCCTTATATCTGATCTAAATCTATCCTCTTTCAGTTTAAAACTGTTGCCCATCATCCTATCCTACACTCCCTGATAAAGAATCCCTCCTCATCTTTCCTGTAGCCCCTTTAAATGCTGGAAGGCCACTATAAGGTCTTCACAGAGTCTTCTCTT
This sequence comes from Strix uralensis, assembly GCF_047716275.1. Taxonomy (NCBI): domain Eukaryota; kingdom Metazoa; phylum Chordata; class Aves; order Strigiformes; family Strigidae; genus Strix; species Strix uralensis. Next base: position 36,642,591 of record NC_133979.1, on the reverse strand, counting down.
CTCTAGGCTGAACAACCCCAACTCTCTCAGCCTGTCCTCACAGGGGAGGTGCTCCAGCCCCCTGATCATCTTCGTGGCCTCCTCTGGACCCACTTGAGCAGGTCCGTGTCCTTCTGATGTTGGCGGCCTCAGCGCTGGACACAGCACTCCATGTGGGTTCTCATTAGAAGAGAGTAGAGAGAATCACTTACCTCAACCTGCTGGCCACACTTCTCTTGATGCAGTCTACAATATGGTTGGCTTTCTGGGCTGTGAAAGCACATTGTTGGCTCATAGTCCAGTTTTCCATCCACCTATACCACCAAGTCCTTCTCCTCAGGGCTACTCTCAAGCCACTCATTGCCCAGTCTGTATGTGTGCATGGGACTGCCTAGACCTATGTGCAGGACCTTGCACCTGGCCTTGTTGAACTTCATGAGGTTTGCACGGGCCTGCCTCTCAAGCCTGTCAAGGTCCCTCTGAATGGTGTCCCTTCCCTCTAGCATGTCGACTGCACTGCACAGCCTGGTGTTGTCAGCAAACTTGATGAGGGTGCACTCAATCCCACTGTCCATTTCTCCAACAAAGATGTTAAACAGCGCTGGTCCCAACATCCACCTGCGAGGAACACCACTTGTCACTGCTCTCCACTTGGACATTGAGCCATTTACTGCAAATCTTTGAGTGTGACCAACCAGCCAATTCCTTTTCCACCGAATCATCCATCCATCCAATCTATGTCTCTCCAAATAGCGACAATGATGTTGTGAGGACAATGTCAAATGCTTTACACAAGTCCAGGTAATGATGACGATTGTTCTTCTCTTGCCCACCAGTGTTGTAACACCATCATAGAAGGCCACCAAATTTGTCAGGCATGATTTGCCCTTAGTGAAGTCATGTTGACTGTCACCAATGACCTCCTTATTTTCCATGTGCCCTACCATAGTTTTTAGGAGGATCTGCTGCATGATCTTGCTGGGCACAGCTGTGAGACTGACTGGCCTGTAGTTCCACGGGTCTTCTTTTTTTCCCTTTTGAAAAATGGGAGTTATGTTTCCTCCTTTCCAGTCAAAGGGAACTTCACTGTACTGCCATGACTTCTCAGGTACGATGGATAGTAGCTTAACCACTTCATCCACCAGTTCCCTCAGGACCCACAGTTCCATCTCATCAAGTACCATGGACTTGTGCACCTTCAGGTTCCTTAGATGGTCTTGAACCTGATCGTCTCCTACAGTGGGCAGTTCTTCATTCTCCCAGTCCTCACCTTTGCCTTCTGCAACTTGGGCAGTGTGGCTGGAGCCCTTGCCGGTGAAGACTGAGGCAAAAAAATTCTTGAGTAACTCAGCCTTCTCCATCATGTGACCAAGACTCCATTTCCTTCTAAAGAGGGCCCACATTTTTCCCTAGTCTTCCTATAGAAAGCTACCTATAATTTCTACCTATAGAAGCTTTTTTTGTTGCCCTTGATGTCCCTGGCCAGATTTAATTCTATCAGTGCTTTGGCCTTCCTAACCTGATCCATGGCTGCTTGGACAGTTTCTTTGTATTCCTCCCAGGTTACCTGTCCTTGCTTCCACCCTCGGTAGGCTTCCTTTTTATGTTTGAGCTTGTCCAGGAGCTCCTTGTTCATCCATGCAGGCCTTCTGGCATTGTTACCTGACTTCCTCTTTGCTGGGATGCATCAGTCCTGTGCTTGGAGGAGGTGATCCTTGAATATTAATCAGCTTTCTTGGGCCCCTCTTCCCTCCAGGGCTTGATCCTATGCTACTTTGCCAAGCAGATCCCTGAAGAGGCCAAAGGCTGCTCTCCTGAAGTCCAGGGTAGCGAGTTTGCTGCATGCCTTCTTTGCTGCCCTAAGGATCCTGAACTCCACTATTTTATGGTCACTGCAGCCAAAGCTGCCCTTGAGCTTCACGTTCCCCACCAGCCCCTCCTTGTTGGTGAGAACAAGGTCCAGCATAGCACCTCTCCTTGTTGGCTTCTCTGTCACTTGGAGAAGGAAGTTGTCATCAGTGCATTCCAGGAACCTCCTGGATTGCCTGTGCACTACTGTGTTGTCCCTCCAATAGATACCAGGGTGGTTGAAGTCTCCCATGAGGACGAGGGCTTGTGAACACGATGCTGCTCTTGTCTGTCTATAGAGGGCCTCAACTACTCGGTCTTCCAGGTTGAGTGGCCATTTTTGTGAACTATTTGTGTCTGTGGGTTTTTTTTTCAACTTCATGATATGCTTCATTGTTAGGCTGTTGTTCTGACATAGTCTTTGGCTTCTCTGCGTGATGACTTTCTCTAACTTTGACACCTGTATCTAAACTGTCCAAACCTGCTGATCCCAACTGTCTTTTTCTTAGCTGAGTGTCTATGACACAACTTGAACAACTGCAGACACAAAAGTTTGTTTTGAAAGTCTAACAAAAATATTTCCTCAAGATGGAGGAAATGTGGGTTTTGCACTTTCAGTCTGCACAAAGACACCTATTCTAGTTTGTATGTGCTAATTTGATGAATAATTTAGTACTTTTGACACTACTATAGACACCAAATATAATATGAAAGCTGTACTGCATTTTTTCTGATTCGAATATGTTCAGATTGCCTGGGGCTGAAAATTGTTAGTCTAAAACTTGGTCCATCCAATGAAATGAGAGCACAGCAAGCTGGGGCATTGAACAGATGCAAAAATCGCTTTGATTTCCTTCCCTCTAAGGAAGTGGGCTGCAGTGCCCATAAGACGGTGGAGTTCAGAAACCTGAGATGAGTACTGGAAGAAAGCAAATGTCACTGGTGAATGAGAGTGGGGCAGTGGATGGTTTTTATCTTTACTTTAGTAAGGCTTTCAATATTGTCTCCCATAACATCTTCATAGACGAGCTGATGAAGTACAGGTTAGGTGAGTAGACAGTAAGTGGACTGAAAACTGGCTGAACTTTCAGGCTTAAAAGGCAGTTTTTAGTTGCATGAAGTCCAGCTGGAGACCAGTCACATGAACATACACCAGGGGTTTATGTTGAGTTCAGTGCTGTATAATATCTCAGTTAATGACCTGGATGATGGAATGGAGTGCACTCTGAGAAGGTTTGCAGATAAGGCTGGTTGTTACACAGATGGTTTTTCCCCCACAGATCCTATAGAGGAACCTCATCAGTCTGGAGAGATAAGCAGACAGGAACCTCACGATGTTCAGCAAAGGGAAGTGCAAAGTCTTATGCTGGTCAAGAGGGACTTCATATACAGGCAGACATTGGAGTCTGAGTGGCTGGAAAGGAGCTCTGGGGACAAGGATCCTGGGATTCCTGGTGGACAGAAGTTGAACATGAATCATCAATGTGTTTCAGCAAAAGAAGGCCAACAGCATTTTGGGGTGCAATGGGAAAAGAGTTGCCAGCAGCAGAAGAGAGTCCTTGCCCTCTATGTAGTAATAGTGAGGTCACATCTAGAGTGCTGCATTCAGTTCTGGAGCCTCTAGTACAAGAACAATTGGACTCAATGATCTTAAGAGTCTTTTACAACCTAAATGATTCTATGATTCTATGAAATGATTCTAAGAAAGACATGGACATGCAGGAACTAGTCCAGTGAAGGACCATGAACTAAGAGACTGGAGCATCAGTCATCTGAAAGACTGACAGGGGTGGGATTGTTTAGCCTGGAGAAAAGAAGGCTCAGAGGGGATCTTACAAATGTGTATAAATATCTGATGGGAGCGTGTAAAGAAGACACTCTTCTCAGTGGCTGCCAGTGAAGGACAAGAGACAATGTGCACAAACTAAGGTACAGAAAATTCCTCTTTTCTCCTGTGAAGGTGGTTGATCACTGGAACAGGTTGCTTGGAGACGCATTGGAGTTTATTTTGACTGGGGAATGTCCTGAGCAACCTGCTCTAGCTGATCCTGCTTTGATTCAGGGAGGGCTGGACTAGAAGTTCTCCAGAGGTCCCTTCTAACCTCAATTTGAATTTTTCATTCCAATTTGTAGTAACCACAAGTAATTTGTTTTCAATTCATAGACAAGTCTGCAGACTGCTTTGTTCCATGAGTGCTTTTCAGCTCCTTAGTGTTGCAGATAGTCACTAAGTTTTTAATTTTTTTCAGAATGGTCTCACAGTTCAAAACCTCTCCTTTCTGGTGTCTGAATTATGGCACAGTCCTTCCAGTATTTATATACTTTCCTAGAAAATGAAAGATTAGAAATAATAATAGAGGCATCAGGACAACAAATACCTAAATAACACATTCAAAGTGGTGATTTGGAATTTTAGTGGCTGCTACTAGCCCCTGGTACTCTCTATTTCAGAAAATCTTAAGTGTTCTTCCCCTCTTTTCCTTCCTTCAAAAGAAGGGAAATAAATGGCCCTGCTTGCACTTGTATATCCTAACCTTTTTCCACTCAAATACAAAAAAGCTGTATCTGTGTGATGTGTATGCACACCAATTCTTAATAAAAAAAGGAAACATAAAGTGCCTGCAACAAAAGAATTTTTACTGTGTCTTGCGCTGAGATTTTGTCTGGTATATCCCAGTTAAGAGGGAGAATGTTTCTGTGGTGATATTGGCTGATACAGAGGTCTAAGCCTAGAAACAAATAGCTTAGAAAGTATGACTCAATGACTGATTTCAAATGTGACTCCCTCCTTCTTGTCATGGGAAATATTTGCATCATCTTCAGTGTACTGAGACCTATTTAGAACAAGAGAGAAACAGAGCCATTTTCCTGCCCACCTGTGAATGTTTTTTAATCTTTGTTTTACTGTTGAGGTGAGACTGAGATCAGCTTCAGGGTCTGACATCAAGAAGAGTCTTTTAAAGGATTTCCTCAGACACTGGATCACGATCTTGCATGCAGCAGAACCAGTGACGTGTGACTGTGATGTAAGATTGCAGAGGCTCCTAAGACGTGAAGGAACAAACACCATCAGGAAAGAAGCTGCCAGGACTTCATGTGTGTTTGTGTGCAGTTTCATGCTACCTGTTAGATTGGTAGCTGAGGGACGAAGTTGATTATATATGCTTAAGCCCTGAATATATATGTCCCTTTCTGGACAGGAGGGTGCCCAGAGGGGGCCCAGACTAGTGTAAAAACATTGTCTTTCTTTGAAATGGAGGAAATAATAGCAGTTTTACTCACAGTATTATGGCAGAGATTTGAGTAGTCAGTCTGAAGACTACATTAAGATCTGGTAGAACAGTTCTACTGTGAGAAACCATTTTCCTTGTTACTGTAGAAACGATCTAGAATGTCAACTATTTTTAGCTTTGTATTCTAGAAGAGTCAAGCTATCTACTAGTTGCCAGAAGGGAGCAGAAATTAAAATATTCTGGTGCTATCTTTGAATTCTGTTTAATTTTTCTGACTTTCAAAACAAGAGTCTTCCATATAACAACTCTGGGACCACTATAACAATGTGGAATGAGCAGAACAATGTGACTTAGATTATATCTGTAGATGAAACTGCTCTTAGGCTGCCTGTCACTTTTGATCCATATTTCAAAGACATTGGGCGGACAGTGCCTTTTAATATGCAGTGATGGCTTAAATTTTGTATATCTGACTTGAATGTGATTTACTAAACAATGTTGTCTGTTAAGGGCTGAATTCTGCAGTCATGTACACTTGTCTGCAGCTATGTTTTTATCCATGTAAGTATGACTACAACTGTCTACATGGGTTGTTTTAATATAGTATTAACATTCTTCTTCATAACTCAAAGTTCCTTTTACTGCTATGTAAGTCACTTGTCTGGTTTCATAATAATCGGTCCCGCTACTAAAATGGTATTTTTCTTCTACTTTAATGTTCTCAGTGACATCATTGAAGTCTTAAATTCAGTCAGATGTTGTATATAAGAGGAGAGGGGAAAGAGGAATGAACTTGGAGGATAATAAATGAGCACAGCAGCAATGCCTATTTCTATTCAGTTTACTATAGCCAATGGGTCATAACGAGCATTCAAATCTTCTGCTCTGTGACTTGTTTCAGTGAAATTTCCCAGACAAGTTTTGCCTTCAGCTATACCTGTGCTTCTCCGTTATAGTCTAGCTCTGTTGAGACTCAGATTGCATTTCTGCTTTTTCTATGATTTTGTCTGCCTGTACCTAAAGAAAAAGAAAAAAGCTGAGAAATAGTACCTTTATGGTACTAGGTCTTAGTTCAAACCCAACCTACTTCAGCATCTCCATAAAGTCATTATTAAAAACATCTCACAGAAATGAGTTACTCTGGGCTGGGTTTACTAAAAAGTGTATTGAAAGCAAATAGAAAATTAAGAGGAAGCATACATTGGAAAGATGTCTGCTACAACTGAAAGTTACCTGCAGCCTTCAGGAACATGTGGTAGATAACTTTAAACAGGAAATTAATTTTCATCCTACATGGAGGAATGGTCTTCTTGTTAATTTGCCTGCAGTTTCTCAGTTTAATGATGACAGTGCTAGCTGGATTGTCATATTATGAAGAAAATATATCTTATTTTTCATCCAGCAATACTCCTAGGGATTGTGACTACCTAATTCTTTTCCACAGGAAGATCTACAAAAACCCAGTATGGCCTTAAAAAAGGATGACTAGATTGCTCTATATGTCTGCCCAGAACTGGGAGGGACAGATAGAGATTGTAGCAGGGGGGTGTTAAAGGAGGTAGTAAGAAGCCAAGGTATGTGCATGTGGAGCATGTATGTGATAGTCCAGGGATCTTCTGGACACATAGCTGTATTTATTTCTGCATTTCATTACATGAACCTTTCTGTAGACATGGCCTCCCTCAAGCCTACTCTTAATCTACTGCATTTCCCCAGGTGAGTGTAAGCAAACAGAAGAACTTTGAAGGCAGACGATGGAACAGATATCACAGCTTTGGGTGGCAATGCAGAGAGCACTTGGATGAAGGCTTCTCAACCTGACCATGAGAGCTGTGACCAACAGATTTGTTTCAGTTCTTCTGTGTTGCTATTCCTAACCTCAAACTTATGGAAACACTATGCTTATTCAACATATATAACATAAATATTGACTGTAAATATTATACAAATGTATATAACTAAATTTGTTGACTCATTACTTTTCAGTAAGAAATTATTCTATCTCAAGAATGTCCATAGTGAAATGCTGTGCTTTTTCTACACTTCTGCATGGCTTTGTCAGCTGGTGTTACCTACATTTTCAGAAAACACTCCTACATAGATAAATTACTTATTTCCAGAGAATAGGGCAAATTTACACAGGACCAAAACTAATTGACTCTCATTGATGACACTTAAATGTATTCTCCTATTTCCAAAACAAATATGTATTAGCAAACCATCATGAGAAGTGATATATCTGTGTAAATAAATATACATACAAATAAGGAGATACAAGCCTTCAGGTGTGGGTAGTGATCATCTTCAGAGGATGTACAGATAAGAACACTGGTTGCAGAAAGACAATTTTAGATGAGATATCAGAATATTTACAAACAGACCTACAGAGAGCTGTAAAGAACATTACTTTTAGGAAAACAAACAAATACTCTTATATTGTAAATTAGTGTGTGCAGTCTATTAGAGATAGATCCAAGTGGGATTGTCACGGATGAAAGTATTGACACGGTAATGATTTAGTGAGAAATCTAGATTTATTAATAACTAACAGCAATTTATTATTATTACAAAATAATTCAGAAATGCTGAAAGAAAGGCAAGCGACTTATTCACAGATTCTAAAATGACAAGATTCACACTAACTTACTTAACGGTACCTTAATTTATACATACATACATGCGCATACACAAAATGTACAAACACACACCCAGAGACAAAAGTATTTAGATCCAGTAGAATGAACACAAAACATACAAACACACACACACAGAGAAACAAAAGTATCTGGATCCAGTAGAATGAAGTATGTACCCACACACCAATAAGCAGAGAAAGAATGGGTGAAAGAGAAGCTAGCTCAAAGAAAATTTGCCTCTCGATTTTAGAGTAAATACTCACAATGCCTTGGCATTCCTCAACGGGCGATAATTGAGACTCGAGCGGGTGGACTTCGCCCTGGCCTTCCATCAGCTCTGGCAGCAGACGACACCTTAAGGGTTTTGGTACCCGAGAGGCTCCCAGCTCAGGGGAGATGCTGGTCACAGGCCCGCTGCGATCCAGGAGAGCTCAAAGGGTCTCCCTGGTGGTCGCCATTTATAGGGTCCAAGATAATTGACTTTTGTCAAATACCTTCTGGTGCCTTCCAGCAGTTGCACAAGAACTTGATGAATGTGCAACTCTGTTATTGTTCCCATTTGACCACATCCCAGGCAGAGGTGTGCCAGGCCCTTAGGAGATGATGGGCCATTTTAACCATTTCCGAGAAACCAGGAGGGGCAGGAGCCAGGCTCGTTAACGTTATCAGTCCTTATCTCCACAGATTGGTGTATAGCTCGGGGGATGTGGGTGGAATCACACGTAGCACCAAGCAGCCCAAAAGGAGGGGCAGGGAGGGGTAAGAATTGCACCACCACACCCATGTGATCTTTGCTTTTTAACTGGACTTTAAGCACAGATCCTCTGTTCTGTCTTTCATACCATTACAGAAAGAGAAGTCATATGCAACACATATATCTGGGATTAGTATAATACTCCCTCAAAGATGAAGAGTTTTGGAAGTTGAATTTTTGTTTTTAATTTAGCAGCTTCACCGCAAGGAGTCCTCATCCTCCTTACCCCCAAGGAATGTTTTCAAGAAGTCCTTACTAGTAAATAGAGATATCTGGTTTAGAAAACAACACTTTCATAATTCTTCAATTTATTCTTTTCTGTATTTTTCCAGCTGGGGAATTCAGAAGTCTAGCCAAACTGTATGACAGATTGTGTCTATGGAAATAGAAAGGTGCTCTGCAAATTTTAAAATAAGTCAAGTGTTAGTATTTCATACAGAAGCCAAGTCTGGTTCCTAGTAACTTCTTAATTGTTTTTTAGCATCACTTGAGAAAAATTAGATCTTCAGATGATTGCATTGTTTTACCTCTGACTTTGCTGTGTTTCACCTCATTTAAATATTTTTATAGATTTTTATTTTTTATGAAATAATATGACACTGAAGGTTTTTCAGTAGAAAACTCTTTTACAGAGAAAGTTTTACATATATTGTATGACTTTGAAAAAAAGACAGTGAGAGTTAGTGCGGGTTCATGTGCTTCCTATGTTTTTCTTGTGGAGAAACTCACTTGATTTAAGAATAATTAACTAAAGACATTGAGAACTGCAAATGAGGGAAGTCCCTGGTTTTTGTGGCTATAAAAATAGATCAGATTTCAAAGCAAACATTCTCTAAGGAAGAGACTTAGGCTAAGCATCTACACTTGGCACTTTTCAGAGAGAATTAACCAAATTAGAGTTTGGGCAATCATAGAATGGTTTGGGTGGAAGGGACCTTCAAAGATCATCTAGTTCAACGTCCCTGCCATGGGCAGGGATGTCCTTCACTAGATCACGTTGCTTAAACCCTATCCAGCGTGACTTTGAACACAATGATAGGGCTTCCACAATGCCTCAACCTGTTCCAGTGTCTCACCACAATAATTGTAAAAAATGTCTTCCTTATATCCAATCTAAATTTATTCTCTTTCAGTTTGAAACTGTTTCCCCTTGTTCTGTCACTACAGGCCCTAGTAAAAAAGTGTTTCTCCATCTTTCTTGTAATCCCCCTTTATATATTGAAAGGCCATAACATGGTCACCCCAGAGCCTTCTTTTATCATATCTCTGAATGCATTCTCCCTCAAATTTTCTTCATAACAATGGTGTTCTGTCTTACTGATAATTTCTGTGGCCTTACTGATAATTTCTGGTCTTTCTTGCACTGGGGACCTCAAACCTGGATGGAGTACTCCAGGTTAGGTCTCACAAGAGCAGAGTAAAGGAGGAGAATCACCTCCCTCGACTTCCTGGTCACAATTCTTCTGATGCAACACAGGGCTGCAAGTGCATGTGACAGTTTATAGCCAATTTTTCATCCACCACTATCCTCAAGTCCTTCTCTGCAGGGCTGCTCTCAATCCATCCATCAGCCAGTCTGTATTGGGGATTGTCCCTGCCCAAGGGCAAGACCTTGCACTTGGCCTTGTTGAACGTCATGAGGTTCACATGGGCCCACTTCTCCAGCCTGTCAAGGTCCCTCTGGATGGCATAACTTCCCTCAAGCTTAGTGTCACCTGCAAACTTGCTGAGGGTGCACTCAATCCCACTGTCTATGCCATTGATGAAGATATTAAACAATATTGGTCCTAGTGCAGACACCTGAGGGACACCACTTCTTTCCACTTGGACACTGAGCCATTGACTCAGTGACTTTTTGGATGTGGCCATCTAGCCAATTCCTTATCTATTGAATAATTCATCCATCAAACCCATCTCTCTCCAATTTAGCAACAAAGATGTTGTGTAGAACTGTATCAAAGGCCTTACATAAGTCCAGGTAGATGACACCAGTTTCTTTTCCTTTGTCCACTGAGGCAGTCTCTCCATAGTTGAAGGTCACTAGATTCATCAAGCAAAATTTGCCCTTGATTTTCTCTAATCACCTGTATTCTATATGCTTCAACATAACTTCCATGAGGATCTGTTCCATGATCTTCCCAGGCACAGAGGTGAGGCTGAGTGGTGGGTAGTTCCAAGGGTCATCCTTTTTACCCTTTTTACCCTTTTCAAAAATGGTTCTCTTTTCCAGTCATCAGGGATTTCACCTGACTGCCATGACTATCCAAATAAGATGGACAGAGTGGCTTAGCAATCTTAGCAAAAGCTTTACATCTGCCAGTTCTCTCAGGACTCTGGGATGCATCTTTTTGAGTTCCATGGACTCGTGTATGTTCAGATTCCTCAGATGGTCTCAAACCTGATCTTCTCCTACAATGGGTGGGACTTTGTAAGGAACTGTGTTAGACTTTGTTTGTCTCAACATTGCTGCTTCACGACTACCACTTCTTGGCCTCAGCATCCTGTTGCTCTGAAGGAGTACGCTTTGGAGGAGACGCAGAGTCCTGGTTGAAACCACGACATCCGCTCAAAACAAGAACAACGACAGCCTTGGCAGTGCCTGCCAAGCTGTACCTGCGCGTGAGCTGGGTGAAGAGGAAATCGGGGCGAGGAAGACGTGCAAAGGCTGAAGGCACCGCAGGTCGACCCCCCTGCCAGCATGACCACCATGGACACCTGGGCATGCGTGCATAGTGGACCACAGGGCGGCACATATTACAATGAGTTCCGTGGAAATGGGCGGACTCTTCGAGGAAACAGTGGGGACTGGGACAATAAAAGGACTGCGTACTCCTCTCTTGGGGCACCTTCTTTGACACCTGTTACTTGGAGCCAGGACTTCAGCGGAGCTTGGAGCTTGGAGCACCATCACCTGCACCGAGCCCGAGCCAACGGAACATTGCTGGATCCCTGGTGGTGGTGGTAATTAGTTGCATATCTACCATTTTCTTGCTTAGGGATTCTGACTTTCCCTTCCTCTTCCTCTCTCTCCTATCGCTATTACTAATTGTTACGGGAAATAAAGTTCACAAGGTTATACAGCATCTGACCTCGTTTGTATCTTAATCTCGCTCTTGGGATTGTTTAAGAACCCACCCCGATATCGGATCGGGACAGACTTCAATCCCCTAGTCCCTGTCTTGAGGTTTGGGACTTGAGAGATGTGGGAAGAGTGATTGCCAGTGAAAACTGAGGCAAAAATTTGTTGAGCACCTCAGCCTTTTTCTTGTCAGTTGTTGCTAGTTCTCCTGTCGGGGGGGGGGGGGGGGGGGGGTATGTGTGTGTGTGTTACATTTTCTTTTGTCTTCCTTTTCTGACTAATAGAAGCCCTTATTATTCTTCACATTCTTTGTCAAATTCAGCTCCAGCTGTGTCTTAGTTTTCCTGATCCCTCACCTGATAAGCAGTATCCTTATGCTCTTCCCAGTGTGCATGTCCTCGGTTCCACTGCACATGCATTTCCTGCTTACATTTCAGTTTGACCAGGAGGTCCTTACTCAGCCGTGACAGACTCCTGCCTTCCTTGCCCAATTTCTTACACATGGGAATCGAGAGTTCTTGTGCTCTAAGAAAAACATCTTTAAATAGCTGACAGATCTGCACAGCTCCTTTATCCCTGAGGGCAGTTTCCCAGGTGGTCATGTCTAATTTCTTAAGCAAATGAAATTTTGGTCTTCTAAAATTCAGGGTTCTGACTCTACTCTTCACCTGGCCCATAACCCTCAAGACTATGGATTCCAGCAGGTCATGATCACTGCAGTCTAGGCTGCCACCAATCTTGACCTTGCTTATTTGTTCATCTGTGTTGCTAAGGAACATGTCTAGTACCGTTTCTCCTCTGGTTGGGCTGTCTAACACCTGGATTAAGAAATTATCCTTGACACACTCCAAGAGTCTCCTAGACTGCTTACAGCGTGCTGTGCCAATTTTCCAGCAGTTGTCAAGGTGATTGAAGTCCCCCAGCAGGATCAGACTGTGCAAGTGGGATGCTTCCTGTAGCTGAAGTATGAACGCTTCATTAACAGGCTCCCCTCGACTGAGCAGTCTGTAGTAAATATGACCAGCAAGGTTTCCTTTGTTGGAATCCTCCCTAATTTTTACCAATAAGATCTCAACCTGTGCATCACTGGATTTCAAATACAGCTCTGTGGAGTCAATCAATTTTTTAACATAGAGGGCAACCCCCCCACCTTTCCTCCCTTGCCTATCCCTTCTGAATAGTTTAAAGCCTTTAATTGCAGAGATCCAGTCATGTGATTTGTCCCACCATGTTTCAGTGATAGCGATTAGATCACAGCTTTCTAGTTGCACAGTGGCTTCCTGTTTCTCCTGTTTGTTACCCATGCTGAGTGCATTGATACAGAGGCACTTCATCTAGTCTATTTACCATGTAACCTTTTTAGAGGAACATGCCCTAATTCTTTTGAAGCATTTCACAGACATTTCCCTGTTGGTTCCTAATACATCAGCAGCCCCTAACTCTTATCTGTTGCTCAAAACTCCATGCTCTTACCCTGCTAGATGTAGTTTAAAACACTCTATATGCAATGACTAGGCTATCTTCCAAGAAATGGCAGCAACTCTTTGAGATGCACATCCTACATTTGTCTGCAGTTGTCTAGTGGCAACAACAGAACTGATCCAACATATAATAGCTGAAGATGTAGCCTGAAGTGTTGGAAGTAAATTAAATTTTAAGTGGAATTCCTGTTTCCCAAGAAGAGGAATTTCATATACCAGACTTCCTATATTCACTCCACAGAAGGACTCTTCAGGTTGCCACCTCCCCACAGAACATGTACCATGCAAGACTGCACTTTTCAATAAATGACTCAAGAAAGACCGAGACACGTAAGTGTGAGAAATGTTTCTCATTGAATTTTTATTTCAATTCGCTAGTGATATCTGAGGCAATAAAAGTTGTGATTTTTTTTTTTTATTAAATAAAGTTAACATTTCTTAGATAGAATATTTTATATCATACTTATCACGTTGGGATGAAGGGGACAGGAACACCACTAAGTTCAATTTATTAGATGAACTAAGCCAAGGATAAAAGCTTCTTATTCACTCAGACATGCATACAAGAATACACTTGAATGCTCACACATGTAAGTATTACTATAAAGAACAGAAATTGTTCTTCTTTCCATTTAAAGTTTCCACATTAGTAAGCAGTAACAGCACCATAAAACAATAGATATATGTAGAAAAAAACATTGTGGGGCTGAAAAATCTGCCACAATACAATGAATACATTCTTTATAAATGGGAAAACCTTCACGAAACGATGTAGAAATAATTTAAGAAACACATTTGTCATGTGTTGGTCATAAATGGCCTTGTCCTACAGCCATATATGAGGACTGGCAGATGGGTAGGAAACGTATGGAGGGAAGAACAGTGATAATTTTGTATGAAATGAAGGACTGAGCTAATATGTCCTATACTTTAGTGGCAATGTGACAAAAGCAACGTTTGTTACTCGTGCTGATGAATATTAGACAAATATAGTGACAGAGCCTGCAGCTGCTGTTGGCAGCCCTGAACTTTTAAGCATGAAGATACCTCACTCACTGCTGTGCATTTCATCCCTCAATAACCCAGAGAAAATAAAAGTGTCACAATTTAGGGATAAAGTTATTTCATTGTTTGTCTCTCTTCCCCATTCTGTTGCTTGAATGAAACCTTCAGAGGTTACAAGGAGGGAACAAATTTACGTGTCATATCACCATGTACATACAAATTTACATTTATGTCACCACGAGCTAATATTGTTCCACCAATATTCTAATTCCTATGCTACTGTTAATAGTCTGACACCTGTTTATGAAATCAGGTCTCTTATTCCATTTCTCTGTTTCCTGTTTTAGAATCCCTAAAGAGGGCAGCATGTTTTCCACACCCACTGCTGATGGCAATGGGTATGAATAGAAATGTATTTTGTTGCTTTACAGGTGTACAGAATCACAGGCATCTTCTCTATGGTATAAGAAGCTCAGAAAGTCTACTATCAAGCCCTGCTGCACTGTTGCCACTCACAGCAAAGCTCTTGTAGACCTTCTTTTGCACTGCTAATAGAACCCATTATTACAGTGCAGCAATGCTGTGGTGGGTAGGCATGAATTTCCTAGCTATATGTTACTTCTGAAAAAAAGTAGTGCTTCTAGAGTCAGGGTGGGAATCACAACGAAAATCTTATTTACTGTTGAAAATACTATCAAGGGTAGATATGTGAGGTGCCATTCCTTATTAGTCTCTTCAATAAGTCCAGACAATTGACTGCTCTTCTGCAATTCTCAAGTCTGATTTTTTGGAAGGATTTTAAAAGTAAAAGAAAAAATGTGTCGTATGTCCACCATACAGGCTCTTATGCTAAACATTATGTGCTCTTAAATTTCCTCTGTATATCAGAATGCTTCAATGAGACTGAAGTTATATTGGAATTGCTGACTAAATTGCTTAACTTCTGTGTGCTCATGAAGCTTTCATCTTGAAATGTGTTTTCAATAAGATCTAAAAAAATCAATATGCACATCAGGGACTCTGACTTTTTTCATCTGAGCTAATACTATACTATTGGATTTGTTCTGTTCTAGTTTTAATCAGTTTTTATCCAGCATATACCTTGATGGCTCATGTTTTTAGAAATCTAATGCCTCTCCTTTAGAATGAGGGTTCACTTCTTCCCTCTGCCTCCTGCTAATTTAACATCCTTCTGGGAACACTCTGGCCATCCTTATTCACATTCCAAGAGCTTGATCCCTCTGAGGCTACTGCTAAATCATACCCATCAAAGCTGATTCTGATTCATCCCTGGAACTCGGGCTCATAAAAATGCTTTCGAAGAGAACCACTATTTTCTTCCTTCTGAGGGAGATCCAGGTGCAGCAGATGTCACATATTCTTTGAAAAGTTTTCACAGTGCATGATGTAACTTCTCCTTCCCTCTTTTTCAAATATCAGTTACTGTCTTTTCCTTTACCTCACTTTTCCACAAGTTCTATCCACTTTCTATTCCTTCTTCCCTTAGTTTATGTCAAATAAACCTCAAGTCCCACTTGACTCCCATTTCCCCTCCCAGAATTCTAACGCTCTGTACATTGAAAATAAAAAGAGTATTTACTAACAAATCATTACCCTGAGAAATCTCCTTGGCTAAAAAGGAAATTTATAGATGTTTAGTCCACTATCCATCTTCAGGCACTTCACTCCTTCCTCTGAACTCCTTCATTTCTGTGCTCTCATTCCTTCAAATCTGCAGATGCAGTGCTGTCACAAGCTAGTAAGGTACCATGTTGTCACAAGTTAGTAAGGTAACGTGTTTTAGATGGTCCAAGTTCATACAAGGGCAGCTTTTGCAGCTCATTTCAGGGGAATTCTACCATGGCTAGCAGTGTTTTCAGTGAACTGCTGAACCCTTTCTACACTACATGTTGAGTAGAGGACGTCTTTTCTGTACAGCACCATTGTTCAGCTGCTTCTATTCTTTGCCTAGACTTTGGTGACTAAGCTACTTGTCTACTGGTAGGAGATAAGAATTTAGTACTCCTTAGGATGACAGGATCTGAATTGAGGACTCCCGATGCCAAGGAGAACACTAACCAAATACAATAATTGGTAATAGCTCATCCTATGACTATGAATTTGGTTTTTGTAAATGAAGCTATGGTTGTCATCTGTAAAAGCCTTGATTCTATGGGGGTACGTAAGCCTGCCAAGACACTAACAAATTCAGTTCTTCCTCCTGTACATTTGTGATGGAGCTAGTGGTATAGTGTTTTGGGTTAAGACAGTGCTCAGCAGGAACAGAATGGGAATACAGGCAAATAGGTAAAAAGGGGTAAAAAAAAAAAATCACTTATCACTGTAAAGAAAGGTGCTAGCTATGGTTTTGGATCCCAGTTTGGCATTTGATCCATCTCAAGTTGTTTCAGTTTCTCAGGATCTTCCTTGGATATGCACCAAAATAATTGTCTTATGGCCTCCACCCCTTATTTGTATGAACCATGCAAGATCATCTATCTCATATGTGTTTTTAAATAAAGAATAAATATAGCTGCCCCTTATCATAGAAAACAACTTTACTTACGTTAAATATTGTGGTGTGTGTATAGAAACACTTTCACTTCCCTGAATAAAACTGAGGATATGACTGGAAAAAAAACTGTGTACCAGAAGATGTAACTGCTTTAGAGAATATTTGTACTATGTTTTTCTGAAAGTTTTATAAACAACCAAAATTGTAGACTTGCTTGTTTTTTCTTTAAACCAATTACCTAGTGTGACAAGACCTGCTCCTAACTGAATAAGAGCAGTCAGTGAGGACAGAGTTAACCCTGAGATACAATCTGCTTGGATGATTCCCCACCTGTTTTGGAGACGAAAAGCCAGAAGGGATTGGTAGAGCTAGGAGTTTCTTTGGCACTTCCATGTGTTCTTTACATATGTTCTCATTGTCATTTAACATAAATCTGATTACTTCACTTCTAAATTTGCATTCCAGGTGCTATTTAGATTGGACAAATGTAATTTCTATGTCACCATCTGTGAAGAAAGATTATTAAATGGTAAACACTGAAAGAAAAACAGCAGTGATCATGCATCAGCAGTCCAAGAAATATATGATTAGAAGGTCTGTTCCTTCTAAGGTTTACTTGAGCTAGGTACTTAATTGCTGTAAGGTGCTGACTCTGTTCCTGGGACCAAGGCTGGGAGTGAGAAGACATTTACTGAAAATGAAATACAAATTCAAGCAATTTTCCAATGTGTAGGTGACTTTAGTTCATTCTGTTGTCATTTTATTGACCTGTTTCCACTAGGTCATGAGAAAACTTATATCCATTATTCGATGAACTTTCTAATTACAGCTGGGGGGGATTTACATTCCACCTTTAAACTGCAGGGCATGAGATTCATCTTTCTCTTGATAAATCAGCAACAAAACTTCTATTGATCTTACTGAGAGCAGACTACGGAGTCATGCAATTTTCTAGAAATGTCAGTATTTTGGGAATTTCAGTCAACCGTATGTTTTCTCCTGGTTATATAGTTTGAAAAAACTGTATCATGGCAGCTATTTTGGAAGATGAGCTTTGGGAACATGTGAAGGGAGACAGCTTTGGGTCAATTTCAGTCTTGTTTACATCACCAGAAGAATTAAGTTGAAGAAGCAGCCATATAAGCAGACACCACAAGAAGTAAGCTGTGGCATGTCACATCCCAATTTCTTGGGACGACAACTCAGATTCGCCGATTCCCAGGTCAGGATTAAAGTGAAATGACACCAGACATTCTTCAAATCACAAAACTCAATTTTTATTAACTCACAACAGATATTGGCATGAAACTTTGTCAGTAAGCCTTGCAACCTCTGCAACAAGTTGTAAACTCCATAACACACACTGACAAACCTTACAACACACATTGACTAGTGGCAGATCTTATAACATGCCCCGATAAGCCACAAAAATGCCTCAACAAGCCTTGCCTTATACACAGGAATAGAGGGATAGAGAATGATAGGAAAAAATGAAAGAAAAAGAGAGGCAGGCAGAGAGGGAAAGACAAACCCCAAAGATTTCATGAGTCCTGGTTCCAGAATTTGTCCAGCCAGCCTAGTGGTCCAGTGCTGGAGGGGTGCCACCACCCAGGGCTTTGACTCACGTCCTTTTATAATTCCTTGCGTCTTTTCTGGGTGGGCACTTGGACTCATTAGGCTAAGCAAGCATAATGCTCAGTGTCTGTTTCCAGAATTCTTGCTTTGGTGCATGTGTAGTTTGTACCTTCAGATTCTTCTGGAAATGGGTCGGCGGACTTGGGGGTTGTTGGGGAGTTACTCCCCCCTCCCTGCATTGTCTGACCTTTCTTGTTGGTGCATGCATCACGAAAATAGCTTTTCTATTGGCCCTTTATGGAGTTGCCCAAGATAGGGAAGTTCAGGCTCTGAAAAGTGTGGTCCCACCTCTGTGGGAGTCCCTCCTCTCACGGCATCTTCCTGCCATTACCTACACAAATCTGACATTTCCACAGAAACCGTTTCTTTTAACAAAATTCTTGAGACATTAACTATGGTTTCATCGAACCATCACATGGCATAGGCTTGTAGGCAGAAAGAAATCAAGAGATGCCTGAACAAGGAGAAGGCATGTCACTGTGGCACACTGCCAGAAGGAGCCATGCAGGTATGTACCACTGTGTAGCTCTGTATTTTGTTGAGAAGGTACACACAAAGGCAGAAGTACCAGAGAGACCTCTAGAATTAACCAAGTGTCATGGTGTGCTTCCTCCCCAACCTCACCTATATTTCTTGTAACCCTATTCAAGTGATAACCACCAGTGGTGGTCATAATGATGGTCATCATGGATGCATCCAACTCAAAGTGGATTCATGGGAGACAGAAAACAATACAACGGCTAAGGGCTAATTTGAACAATGCACCCACCTAACCATGGTGCTGGTTAATGTCCAACTCAAGCCAAATTTGCAAGAAACTAACTTCTGTAGTTGATATGTAAATACAACTGTAAGTCAATTATTTTACTTCATAAGTAGTGGACAGCCCAGGGCCTGTTGAGCTCTCCTGCATGGCAGCGGGCTGAACACCAGGATCTCCTCTTGAGTAGGGATGCCTCTCAAGGTTACTCCTCAAGGCTGAGAGATTTCTTGCCACAACAGATTCTTGGTAAGTGATTAATAGCATGCTAAACTTTGAAATTCTAACTAAGTGATATAAATGATTGATTGTGCACCTATAATCCTTTAGACATAAACCGTTGACCAAGTCTGGGACTAGATCTGGGTCCAGCTGCACCTAAACTCCCCTCTGAGAAGGAGTTTAGAAAGCAAAGGAGTTCATTCTGGACCTCGTGACTCAATGGGAGGGTGTCCCTGACAGTTGTGTCTGACGCTGTCCTCTATGTAGTAAATATCAAGTGAACCTTGCCATTGAATCTTGTTAAACCATTGTTGCATTTACTATCAAACTTTGTTAAATCACTGTTTTATATTAATAAACATATCATTACTTCTCTCTTACAAGTGAAGTGTGTCAGTCCATCTGCAACAACAAGCAATTCCAGTGTTTAAATTACAAAGCAGGGAGCAAAGCTACCAGTCAGTCATGTAAAAGCTGGAAGCAAGGGGTGAAGGAGTAGGGTATTTAAGCTAAATGACCAGCTGTACTGGTTCTCACTGGGATGGAGTTAATTTTCTTCGTAGCAGCCTGTATGGTGTTGTGTTTTGTATTTGTGCCTAAAACAGTGCTGATAACACACCAGTGTTTTAGCTAGCACAGAGCAGTGCTTGCACAGTGTCCAGGGATTTTTTGTTGGTGGGTTGTGTTGGGGTTTTTTTCCCACTCTGGCCCTCTAGTGAATACGCTGGTGGTAGGCAAGAAGTTTGGAGGGGACACAGCCAGGACAGCTCACCTGAACTGACCAAAGGAATACTGCATGTTATATAATGTCATCCTCAGCAGTAAAAGCTCACAGAAAGGAGGAGAAGGAGTGAACATTTGTGGTTATGGTGTTTGTCTTCCCACGTAACCATTAGGTGTCATGAAGTGCTGTTTCCAGGAATTGGCTAAATATCTGCCTGCTGATGGGAACTAGTGAATGAATTCCTTATTTTACTTTGCTTGCTCACTCAGCTTTGCTTCGTGTATTAAACTGTCTGTATCTCAACCCACGAGTTTTGAGCTTTTGCTCTTCTGATTTTCTTTCCTGTCCTGCTGGCAGGGGTATGGGTGGAGGAAGAGAGTGAGCGAGCTGCTAGTGGGTTTTTGGTTGTCGGCTGGGGACAACATACCACACCAGCAGACAGAGATGATTTCTTAGCAGCAGCAGTTTGGACTAGCTGTTTTACCAATGCAGTTACATCAGAACAAATCAACCAGGGAAAATGAGGTCAGAAAACGGCTTTGAACCTTTTCCCTGTTAGATTAAGTTCAGGATTTGGGCTGTTTTGATGTGAAGGTAGGATTTTCTCAAAGAAATTTAACTTTTTTTCCTGTGACTTTTTTTCCCCCCCCAATTTTCCCTTCTTCCCAATCCTTCATCTTTGGAAGGGGCATACAGCACACTTTTAAATCTCAGAGAGCTGAAGATTAACGTAAACTTCTGAACAAGAAAATGAAACATAACTCAAAAGTAGTAACTGAACCTTGATATGTATACACCAGGTTACATTTCTACATATCAGTTCTACATGGACAGTGAAGAAGCAAACTGCAATTCAGCCAGCAAGAACCTGCTTCCTGACTCCTCTTTGCAGCTATATACCCAGAATCTCCTACTTCTGACTGCTAAGTAATAGTGCAATGTACGTTCACAGAAATAGCTCTGTCAAATATCCGTTCTGCCTCTTTTTCCCAACCTTCACTGTGTGTAAAAGAGAAAAATAGCTCACTTTCAAAGCAAACAGTTTGAACAAGACACATAGGTACATGTACTTCATTAATCTCCTTCAAAACAGCAAAGATGAGCCTAAGGGCAAAGTAATATTGCCCTGCCACTATTCTGCCAATAGGCACCTATTCCTAGCTTTCACATTATTTTGATCGCTGTGTTTATAATCTCTTTTCCCAAAATGATGTTCAACTTGCCCATGTATCAGAAAACCATTCCTTTATTTTTCGCTTGGTATGGGTTGTTAGTATAATGAGGTGACCTGGTTGAGCATAGAATCTGACAAGCTTCAGAGTAAGCACAAGACAACTGAGGGAGAGAAGAAAAAAGCACGTCTGTGAGCAAAGCAGAGTAGGCAAGCAGTAGGAAAGTATACAGTAGGATTCTCTCTTTTCAGCAGTGCTAAGGTGTTAAATTAGCTTGAGTTGGAATGTGTAACTTTACTCTTAACCTATACTTTCTCCTTCAGGAGACTTTTAATGTGTACTATAATCCCTTCTAATGGGAGTTATTAATGTATATTGTCCACAAGGATATTGACCATGAGGATAACAAGGATTCCTCTGTGTGGAAGGTGCTGTTCTCTTCACGGCAGTATAAGGAAAATTGAGGATTAAATAGGATAGATGACACAGAACAGTTAATGAGGAACTAGAAATAAAAATATGCCAACCACAAGTCCATAGCCTCTACACTGTAACTAGCATCATGTAAAACAGCTGTTATTTATTTAAAAAAAAAAAAAAAAGCTTATCTTCTGCCCTCTCTGTTAATATAGTTCAGAACGTTTTCTGTTCTCAGTCTTGTTATTTTGTTATCTGTTTCTGTTTCCCATCACAGAAAGCATTCATAGCATTTGAAATCTGAAAGAAATTCAGATGTTGCTGGTCTACAAAATAGAAGGAAGTCGGAATACCTGGGACGTACAGACTTTGGAAAAAGATCATCATTCAGTCTAATTGGTGATAAGGAGCTTCATCTACTCTGCTGCTTGTGCACAGCCTCAGAAATGTCATGGATGAATGAACCCTGGTTTGGTCCAAGCTTGTACATGAGAGCTTCAAAACAGTATTGTTAAAGAGTAATGAAAGCTATTGTTCAAAACCTTGACTTTATTTGTGTAATAGGATAACTTTTAAAATAAAATTTTAGTCTGTATAGAAACTGGCAGTAAAAGCAGTGACTTTGCCCATATTAGCACTGGCAGTTTTGCCAGACAATTAAGTTCTTTTCAACATGTTCAGCATAAAATTAATTTATATACAGATATCTTTCCGATCTTACTGGAATGAGACAGGTGAAGATATATAAAATATATGCTCCCTCAGTATTCAATGTTTTGCTTCTTGTTTTTTCTTTTTTTAATAAATGTTTGCCTTCCAAAGGTGTCTTTGACAGTTATAATTCAAAAAACATGATCTCAAATTGAGTTGAAGTCAGGTGGGAATATTCAAGTGAGTATCTCACTTAATAATAGTGTGAAGGACTGGGTGCTTCATTCATGATTTAATTGGTATTAAATTATCTTGCTGCAGCCATTTTGTTGAATACCCAATAGATCATCAAGCATTCCATAAAATTTTAACACATTAATACTCCCTTAATTTATTTCTAGTTCCTAAGTAAATTTGTGGTTAGATTCATAATTTGGCTTGTTTTTACTGTTCTAACTGATTATTGATATATGCTTTAAAATGTACTGTTGTTAGGTTAATAAACAAAAATGAGAATAGCAAAATTTTGTGCACTGCATTGTTAGCTGACAGTTTTCCCTATTAAAAGTACTGCTGCTGAGAATGTGTTTTCTCCCAGTGACATTAAGATTGATAATTTCTTTTACAGAAGAGTCTTTCTGTGCAGAAAAAGACACACGAAACTTCTAGTTTGCAATGTGATGACAATGATGATATAGCACTGAATGTCATCACACCCACTGGAGTGCAGGTGAGGCCGAAAACACTACCTTAGTTAACTAGGACTAAGACCAGTTTCTGTTACTCACTAGGGGTTTAGCACAAGAAAGACAGTATGAACTCCTAAGTGCCAAAATTACTGCCGGTATTTTTGATGCTGAAATGATAATCAATATATGGTAAATAAGTTGAAGTAGCAAAATGTAAATTTAATGAAAAAGATGAACAAGGTACTACAGAAGTTTAGTTCATCCACATGTCTAAGCATATTACACAAGTAAACATGCACACACACACACACACACACAATCACTTCTGAAATATGTCACTCCTAATCCCGAGCTTTGTGTGCTTGATATCACCACTGAACTCTAGTACCTTTCACTGAAGTCAACGCATAATTTTTATAGCATCCATGCACTTACATCATAGGACACGAGTCATGGCTATGCTGCTTGCCCTCTTCTAATGCCTATCCAATACAAGAGTAATGAAATCATAAAGTGTAGTAGAAATCTGCTTGCACAAACCTAAAAATACTTTTATTGCTGTGTGAAAAATTGACATGGAAGTGTGAGCGAGTGAAGAGATGAAACGCTGACTTTGAGAGATGACTGCCAATACACAGGAAAAGCTGGGATTGGGGGACACGTATTCAACAGAATTCTATAGGGACAGATGAGGAGAGAGTATGTAATGTAAGAAGTAACTTCTTCAATAGTGTTCTGAATAAAAATGGACACTAGGAAGGTTTTGTATCACTTTTACTTTACATTAAAAAGGAATGATTAGGTCCTCAGAATGTAGGAAAAACAGGAAGGTGAGAACAAAGATACCTGTTTTAGGACTGCATGTTCTTGGATAGAGTAATGTCTTAAACAATCAGGAAAAAGAAAAATAAATCATACATTGGGCCATAAGGTTCTCACTGGCATCTGGTAATTTACTGTAGACATTTGTAGCAGATAACTGCATTTGTGTGTATGTGCATGTACAATAACCAGGGTCAATAGAAACAAGGCTGTTCTGTGTATCAGAAGAGATTTTTAAAATCAGGGTGTTATGTTTGAAGGGAGTGACCACACCCTGTTTTTTACTTCAAAAAGATTGCAAAGTGTACTTTTCAAAAACAATGGAGGGAAATGTTAAAAAACCACAATAACTTGTGTTTAACATTATCTCTTTTATTTAGCTGCAGGAGAATCCTTTGGAAAGAAACTGTAATAATGAAAATTCAAGCTATAGGAAAGGTGGCAAGGCTGAACCACATACAAAGAAACAGCAGAATTCACAAACATCTTAATTATTCTCAATATCATTCTAAGTATTTTATCTATGGTATGTATAAGAATGAAGCAATTTTCATTTCATTTCGATGACTGAACTCTCACACACTTCGTAAGACATTAGATCAAGGAATTCTTCTGTCACATATAATAATTTCAGAAGTATTTTATGTAGTCTCTAAAATAAATTGGAGATTGAATAAGGACATTATAATCAGATGAAAAACATCTGTTTCAGTATATTCCTGCCAATAAACCTCAGGTACATTTTTGCTTAGCCACGAGTAACTAAGTATTAAGAATCACATTTTTCCTACCCATATTTTAGTAATCATGTCTGTGGAAATTTCAGAGGATGGTTGTGCACATTTCTTTGTGCGGTTTTGAAAAATCTTAGTCAATACACTTCAGACTGTTTTCTACTGTTAGCCATCTGTACTGGTTCTGGCTGAGATGGAGTTAATTTTCTTCATAGCAGCCTGTATGGTGCTGTGCTTTGCATTTGTGACTAAACTGGTGCTGATAACACACCAGTGTTTTAGCTATTGCTAAGTGATGTTTGCACAGTATCCAGGGATTTGCTTGTGTGTGTGTGTGTGGTTTCTCACTCTGCCACTCCAGCGAGTAAGATGGGGGTGGGCAAGAGGTTGGGAGGGGACACAGCCAGGACAGCTGACCCCAACTGACCAGAGGGATACCCTATATCATTGTCAGACTCATCAGAAAAAGCTCAGAGAAAGGAAAAAGGAGGGAAGTTCGTAGTTATGGTGTTTGTGTTCCCCAAGTAAGGGTTACATGTACTGAAGCCCTGCTTTCCAGGGCATGGTTGGACATTTGTCTGCCAATAGGAAGAAATGAATGGATACCTTATTATGCTTCACTTGCATGCTCAGCTTTGCTTCATTTAATAAACAGTCTTCATCTTGGCCCACTAATTTTTCTTGATTTTGCTTTTTTCCTTCTTCCAGAACAATACAAAGTTCACCTTCATCCAACCTCAGATTTAACAGTGGATCTGAAACATTTCCTTGAGGTGTTTTGAGGATATTTTAAGACAGCAGTTATTTTAATCAGCAATAAACAGCAAATATCAAATATTTCCCAACAGTGCTTTTATGCACTGCAGATTGTGGTTATTCATACATGCTTTCTAAAGCATTGTGAAGTGAGTTTCTCATGAAACTTTTGGAGATTCAAACCCTACTACTCATAATGACATTACTGCACTTCTTTATTACCTAAGAAGAAGCTAGCAATGTTTTTTAATTTCAGTATTGTTTAAGCTGTTTTCTGGCTTTCAGGCTGATAACTTTTTTTTTTTTTTTTTCCTGTAGATGAATTTCAGAATCTAGTGGGTGGATAATTAGGTGAGCAGATGAAAATTAAAGGTGTAAAGGATGCTATTTATAGCAGTTCTCCCCTTAGACTCATGTAATTCAGTTGTTTATCCTCCATGTTTCCTGTCCTTTCTTCTGTTGATGTGTGTTTTGTTCAAAGATCTGTAGTTACCATGGTTCCCTACTGCTTCACATGGCAGGAGGGAATAAAGGAGAGGAAATTCAGGCTGTATTCATTCAACTAAGGGGAGCATGTTTACCCTGCTCATCTCTTCACAGATCATTAACTAGAGGGGATTTGTTGTGTTCAAACATGACCAGACATTATGGGATCTCCAAGCCCATCATTCTGGGAAAGACTGTTATGATTTATGCTTTCTTCCTGACTACATGAGATAAGACTGCATATTCTCCTTGACATTTTTATCTAAATTTACTATGTTTCAATGTACTTGATCTTCCAGCTCAAGTGTGTCTTGTCAAGCCTGTGGTTTTTATCCTGTTCCAGATAAGAATTTTACATGACAGCAAAAATATAATCTTCTTTCTGTAATATATTTCCTCCCTTGAAGAAATTCAGGAAGAAAAACATAATAATGGAGCCAGCTGCAGGCAGTTGTCATCTAAAAGTCATGCAAAGCACAGAATAGATTAGATCTTGACTTCCATTGGTCTCCACAGCAAATTCCCCATTGATTTTAAGGGTCCAGGATTTAATTTCATTCAGTACAAGTATGCTATGCTGTGTCTCTTCCCATTGCATTAATGCAGCTTACCATTACTGCTTTGATTTTCGCTACCAGTCATCTGAGTTTATTTCAACTGGGTTCTTGCAAACTCAGTTTCTACCCACCTTTGAGAATCAGGGCCTCAGTTCTTTTCCCTTACTGCCGACAGTTCTGTTAACTGTCAACAAGTCTTTAAAACATTTTTCTTAAAATGTTGAAGAAATCATTTATTAAAAGCTTTTACTCTCTAACATACCTTTGGAGCAGTTACATCAAATAAGCAAAGCAATCCTAGTCTTCAAAACTGAGAGATTGGGACTGAAGTCTTCAAATTAAATCAACACCTACAATCCGGTCTGTGTTTCCAAAAAGAGCTCAGATCAAGGCCCAAGTAAGTGTTCTGATTTCTAATGCATTAGGAACCTTAGGCTTTTAAGTCTATTCAGCCCTATGAGGAAGGGAAAAGATTAATACCATAGAGGGGTCCGGTTAGAACTATGAGCTTCTGACAGCTATGGCTTGATCTAAATGCTGCTAAAATCAATTTGAATTTGATCAACTAACTTCAATGGTTTTGGATCAGAGATACCGAAGTCAAGCACAAAACTCACTGACTTTAGTGGGGAGAGTCTTTCTTAATGGATTTCATCATGGGTTACAGATAACATGAAGAGTTTTGTTTCTGTGAGCTAAAAAGACTAGTCTAGACTAGACTAGACTGGACTAGACTAGAGTGGACTAGACTAGAACAGAACAGTTGGAAGGGATGTACAATGATTATCTAGTCCAACTGCCTGACCACTTCAGGGCTTACCAAAAGTTGGTATTGGTATTAAGGGCATTGTCCAAACATCTTTTAAACACTGACAGGCTTGGGGTATTGATCACCTCTCCAGGAAGCCTGTTCCAGGGTTCAACCATCCCCTCTGAAAAGAAATGCTTCCTAATGTCAAGGATGAACCTCCCCTGATAGACCACTTTGGGCCACTCCCATGTATCCTGGTACCGGATCCCAGGGATATCAACACCTCCCTCTCCACGTCCCCTCCTCAGGAAGCTGTAGAGAGCAATGAGGTTGCCTCTTAGCCTCTTTTTCTCCAAACTAGACAAACCAAGTCCTTAGCTGCTCCTCAGAGGACATGTCTTCCAGCCCTTTCACCAGCTTGATTGCCCTCCTCTGCATGCATTCAAGGACCTTAACATCCTTTTAAAATTAAGGGGCCCAGAATTGCACATAGTGCTCCAGGTGAGGACGCACCAACGCTAATTGCAGCAGGATAATCACCTCTTTTGACTGGTTGATTATATTGTGTTGAATGTATGCAGTTTTCCCTCTTGGCTGCCAGGGCACACAGCTGACTCTTACAGAGATCTCTTTCTGCAGGACTGCTCTCCAGCTACTCCTCTCCCAATATATACTTGTGCCCAACATCCATCCCAGGTACCAAATCTGGAATCTAGTCTTGTTGAATTTCATGCCATTGAAAATTGTCCAATGCTCCAATCTCTCTAGGTCCCTCTTCAAGGCATCTTGTCCCTCGAGAGAGTCAACAGCACCTTCCAGTTTAGTGTCATCATCAAACTTGCTAATGGTGCATTCACCTGTCTCCAGATCATTGGTAAAATATTGAACAGAACTGGCCCTAGGGTTGAATCCTGAGGAACACCGCTGCTGGCCTGTTGCCAGCCAGATGTAGCCCCATTCACTACAACACTTTGTGCCTTACTGTTCAGTCAGTTCTTCAGCCAGTGCACTGAGTACCTGCTCATCTTACAGCTGGACAATTTGTCCAGAAGAATGCTGAGAGGGACACAATCAAAAGCCTTACTGAAATAGAGAAAAACAACATCCACCACCTTCACTTCATCCACTAGATATTTGACTTTATCATAGAAAGATATCAAATTAAACAGAACTTTCCCTTGTGAACCCATGTTGTCTGTACCTGATGACTACATTATCCTTTAAATGCCTATTCAATAGCAGCCAGTATGACCTTCTCAAAAATTTTTGCAGGTGCTGAGGTTAGGCTAACAGGTCTGTAGTTTCCTAGGTCTTCCCTCATGCCTTTCTTGTATTTTGGAATAACACTGGCTAAGTTTCCAGGCAGCGGGGACCTCCCCAGACTCCCAAGACCTTTGGTAGATAATTGAGAGGGGTCCTGCTGTAACATCTACTTGCTTGTTCATTACTCTGGGATAAATCCCATGAGGTCCCATGGACTTGTGAACATACAGCAGATGCAACTGGTCCCTTACCATTTCAGTGTCCACAAATGGAGAGTCACTGTTCCCATGCTCGTGGTCCTCCAACTCAGGGGACTGGGCAGCCCAAGGTCTATCACTAATGTTAAGGACTGAAGCAAAAAAGCATCGATTTCCTCCACCTTTTCTTCATCCATATTTGTCAGATGACCATCTTTATCAAGTATTGGTCCAGTATTTTCCTTAGACCTCTTATTGCTGATAACATACTTCAAAATCCTTTCTTGTTGTCTGACACAACACCGGCTGGTTTCAACTCTAATTGAGCTTTGGCCTTTCATCTTGTCTCCCTACACACGCAAACCACAGCTCTGTAATCTTCCTGCAAAGCCTGACCCTGCTTCCAGAGATCATAAAATTTCTTTTTCCGTCTGCGTTCTAAGAGGTGTTCCCTGTTCAGCCAAGCTGGTCTTGTGCCTCCCTTGCTTGACTTTCAACACAATGGGTTTGCTTGCTCCCATGCTTTTAAAAGGTGATTCTTAAAAACTGACCAGAATTCCACCGTTCTGAAGACGTTCAGGTTCAGAAAAATAAACAGAAAGATACAAAGCTTGCTGTTTACAAGTGGAGTTTACATCACAGTAAGTAGAACTTATTGTCATTACAGCATAGTAATTAGCACAGCTACCTTTAATCCATAAAATAATACACATATGATTATCACACTGCAAATCTCAATTAATTTCTTCCATATTAAAGGTTTGATTCCAGTCCTCCTGAAATGAGTAGATATCTTTCTATCACTGTTACTGGGCTTTGGATGTGGTCCTAAATATACAAACACACACAATCTTTTCAGAAAAAAGAAAAAAAATCTTGAAGATAATTACCTTTTTTATTCCTTTATTTCTTGTTCCCTTCTCAAGGATTGTAAAAGTACAGACCTGCAAGAAAGTAGCTATGCATTGTGTCCAATAATTAGTATTTTTGAAAATCATATCCATAAAAGACAGACAAATGCAATATAGATAGCACATGTTTAAACAAATGCATGCATAGAGGAGTAAGTTATTTCATGTACAAATGGAAGAATCAAATTATTTAGATCAGTAATGTACCACATGCACTGGGAAAGAATGGAAAGAAAAAGAGAAAAAAGTACCTTTAGTGGTTTTCTTGATCTAACCACTGGTGGGTCTGCATAGTTGGTACAGGTCCAAAAATCAATACATTTTTTTTAAAGTAGAACTGAATTTTAAGTGTTTGCAACTTCTCTAAATGAAAATACTTCCAGCAATGTACGTTTCCTGCTGGTTGTCTGCCACTAATTAAATCTTTCTAGAAGATTAAATCCATTAAATCTGTCTGGTCATATATCAGCTTAATATGTAGTTTAGAAATACAATAAAATGAGAGAAAGACATTTATCCAAGTTTCTAAAATCCACACCACTATTTCACTAAAAAGCTAACATGCTCTGTTGCCTGTGTTGTTTTTTAGCTGGGATCTAGAAATGTTGCAATCAATGAAATGTCCCTTCATGTCTTCAAAAAAACCCTCACTTGTGAAGCATGCACCTAAATGTGGCTAGATTGCTAGTATGGGAGAAACCTTACTTCACTGAGCAAACACTTATTAGTCTTTGGCAGCTAAGTTTTCTGAGAGCATGACTGTTATGAACATTCAGTATTCCAAAATTGTAAGAACTGATTTATTTTCAGTTTCATTAGGAACTCCATCCTTACATTTCTCAAGAGTTCCTAGCCTTCCTAGTCTCTCATGGCTACAGCCTATTCTACAGTGTGGCTGAACCCAGCTATATTTGCACACACTTTTACACCACTCTTGATGCACCTTCTTCAAATGTGCAGCATGCTATAAATAGAAAAATTGTTTGTTTTGGGGTTTTACAGACAGTTCTTGGGTTGCTGAGCTTTGGTCACTTTAATTTCTGTGCTTCAGTTCCCACTCATAAAATGAAAGCAGTTTGCTCAAGCACTTTGGGGAAAAAAACCCAGTTTTAATATTTTCAGAATGAATTACAGCACAGTCATGATAAATAATTATTTGGTATTTGATGTAACAGTTTGGTAATATTCATCATGAAGAAAGAGGGATTCTCAACAAAAATAAAGATTAAGCATTTTTCTCATCAGTGAATTCATAGAATCACAGAATCATCTAGGTTGGAAAGGACCTTAAAATCATCTAGTCCAACCGTTCAGCAAACACATAGGAGAAGTACATGATAAAACAGTTAAAGACTATATCATAATGTACGTGCAAAAGAGGGACGAATGATGTCTAATTACCTTAGCATGGGATTTCCTAAATTAGACACGTGTAATTCATATCGATTTTAGACTGTATTATAGCATTTACAATGGTACCAAGTTTTTTATTGCTTTTATGGAATGAATCCTTTCTCTATAAGTGTAGTGTTGCGGAATTTGTCCCATAACCTAGAATATAGTTTCTATTCTGTTTTTCACTTGCCCTGATTAGGGAAACACTTTATGCCCAGCTTACTCATTCTAGACAAATGGAGTACATTAATGTTTAACAAAAACTGCTGACTTAATTGTTCATAACCCTTGTTAAAGTTAAGAGTGAAAGGAAGGAAATCACAGTTTTATATTGTTCACAGCTTGGTATTGATGATATTGTTCAAAGTTTTAGAACCTATTTACATTTCACTGCATCTTCTGCACATTCCATGAATAAGTAGAAAAGCTGTACCAGAGACTAGAGGAAAAAGAGAAGTTTCATAATAAATATCTGGAGGGAGGCTCCTTTGGACACTTCATCAAGCGTTTACAAATCATTATTGGCATGTGTTCTCACTCTATGGCTCACACGTTTTCTGCCTCAATTTTCCTTCTTTGTGACCACATGGGCACACACATGCAAACAAACACACCCCCCCTTACTGGATGTAGGTATTGGTGATGTTTCATAGCAATATCTCTTGCTTGATAAGCAATTTTTCCTCCTCCTTCTTCTGGAAATCTACATCTCCTCTCTTTGATATGGACAATCGCAAGAATATATTCTATATATTTATTTGTTATATTCTAGCAAAATGTAACTGATCAAGCTAATAAGTCTAACATACTCAGTAGCATTGTTTAATGAATAAAAATCAGATGGATTTCCTGTTAGAATATATTAGATATCCATCTAGTAGATCTGACTGCATGGTTCAGTGCTTCATAACAGAACAGAGAAGAGATTAAAAAGGCATTCCCAATTGTTTTTTGAGGTTGGTTTGTTTGTTTTGTTGTGGGTTTTTAAAACTTGAGCAGTAGGGAAAAAAGCAATAAGTATTTAAGGAGAAACATTTTAAATATCTATTCTCTCTATCTCTTGATGAGGTTGAGAGAAGAGTACCTGAATTAAAGTCTGCCCCTTGTCACCAACTAATTAGCATTCACCTACAGCAATACAGTATCAAAAAACCTGCAATAAATTAGAAAGCAGTTAATGAAAAGTGTCCCTTTTCATTTCACAATATAGCAGCCATGGGAGTAATTAATTTATATTATAGCGTATAATAAAAGTATGCTAAAATATTTTTTTTATTTGGGGCTTAATACTAGATATAGTAAATACAGTAGTATGGTAAGTCACCCATTTTAAGAAAATATAATTTAATGTTAGTCATTTTATAAATAACTGCATATTACTTTGCAAGTCATAACTGCTTAATTAACAATGTATGCAGAAAAGCTTGAAAAACTTGCCACTTTCTTTTAAATTAGCAGTGTGGACCAGATACTCCATAATGGAAGGCAAGTTGGAGCTGATGGGGATCCCTTTACCGGAGCTGGGGGATCCCCTTTGGCCCCCACAGCTAAGCAAGTCAGAGGCCCTGCCAGAAAGAGTTATCTCATGGTGCCAGAGTGAGGTAAGAGGCTGTGGCCAGGTACAACTGTGAGTCTAAATCATATGGCAATATCATGGTGGTGTGTGTGAGAGACAAAAAAACAGGCCTATGAGAAACACAGACTGAGAAAAACAGCCTGACAAAGAGATAAAAGTTGAGGCCCTCCAAGCTAAGGAATGCCCCAAACACTCACAAGACAAAACTATAGTCACAGGGTGGGTGGGAGGTCGAAGCTGATAAGGCTGCCCGAATAACACAGGATGCAGCTGAGGAGGGGGAGCCCTGTGGAGACAGGACGGCTCTGCTCTGGTGTATCTAGTCAAATTCACAGAATCACAGAATCATCTAGGTTGGAAAGGACCTTGAAGATCATCTAGTCCAACCGTTAACCTAGCACTGCCAGTTCCCAACTACACCATATCTCTAATTCCAAGGGCCATCTGTCCTGTGAATGAACTTTGCTTCATTATCCATGAAATGCATATTAAAGTTAACACCCCTGAATATGCTAACGAAGGCTAACAAGATCATGCTAATTACGTCATCCCATGAAACACCTTACCCCTCCTCATCCATGGCCGTAGGTATGTGGGTCGACCTAGGGGACAGACCCAAGGAAAGGTGTATAAATCAAGGGGCAGGAAAGAGGTGGGGGGGGGGGGGGGGGGCGGGGGGCACGCGGAGAGTGCAATGAAGCGAAGAAGACAGCTGCCTCCTGGAACCCTCGCTGGTGGTATCGACACAGGAACCCAGACCAGTGATCTCTATTCCTCTATTCCCTCCATCTCCCTCCTTTCCTTTTTTCCCTTTTTCCTTCACTACCATTAAGCAATGCAAGGCATACTGTGTTGCTTGCCACAACTCGCTATATACTTAGCCAATTATTGTGTATCCAATTAGTACATTGTGGGTAGTTAATAAATGTTTGGACTTTGAGACTTGTCTCACTGTTGTCTGCTCCGTTGGGGATTTACAAATCTGAGTCATTTGTCTCCCTCATCTGAGCGGGATGTGACAATGTGGCAGGTCATAGTTCAAGCTAGAAGTCAGGGTTTAGGAGCAGGTCCAGTGATTGTTGGACAAGTCCACCATGACAAGAAAAGGGTTGAGATCAAGCCAGCAGGTCAATCTACAGCGGGAGGTGAGATCAAGGAACTCATCCAGAATAGTTCAGGCACAGACTGAAGGCTTAGGGCTGACCTCAAACAGAGGTCTTGGACCCATGGGTATAGGTGCAAGGTGAGGCTGGTCAGGGACTTTAAGGCTCAGGGCCCTCAGGGCTCTGACAGGAGTGGCCCTTCCCAGCACGGGGTGTCCTGACACCCAACAGAGATCTGGGCTCAGAAGGGGCTTGGTGTAGAGTGATTTAATTGTTGTGGGTTGTCAGTAGGCTGTTTCAGGAGACAAAGCCAGACAACCAGGGCACAACTTGGAAAGACAGCAAACTACAAAGGAACATGTCATGAAAGAGTTAGGCCTTGGGGGGGTTGTATGAATGAAGGGTGTAAAATTGTCCCTGATAAGCCCTGGAGTCTGTATTGGCCTAGGAGGATTAAGAGGGAGCTGGGCTATCTCTAGATGAGCTCCAGATGCCAGGTGGGCATGAGGGAGAAAGAAGGGTTTAGGCCACACCTGTCTAACTGAGAGGTTAATTCAGGAACCTGTGACTGGGTAAAGGGTTGGGACTGCAGGGAGATTAGAGCCCATGGCAGAGTTTGTCCATCAGAAGTCATGGGAAGAAAAACTTGGCACAATCACAGACCAGGCTCCATATTGCTCAGCTCAGGCATCTAGAAGGCTTGAGCTCACTGTCAGGCTGCAGTCCAGGCCACCTGTTCCCAAAGATAAGGCGAGCCAGAAGCCAAAGAGGATCCCATGTCTTGCAAGGCAGGGTCTCCTCAGCCAGGGCCCATCCTACCACCCCCAGGAAGGGAGAAGGATCATGGCTAGGTTCAACCAAGAGTCCAGATCATAAGGCAATATTATGTTGATGAGGCAGGTCCAAGGTGAAAAGAGAAAGTCAAGTTATGGGTTAGGTTCAGGTCCAATAGTCAACAGTCAACAGTCATAGGGTCAAGATCAAGCCAGGCAGTAAGTCCATGGAATGGGGTCCAGATCAATGGAATCCATGGCCATTGGCATGGCTAAAGACCAACACTCCTCCAATATAGATCAGGCAGGGGCTTAAGGCCCAGGGATGAGCTTAAATTGAGCTCCTGGGCCTGTGAGTCTGAGTGGGGATCCCAGGAGGGGCTCTTGGGACCATTAGATCTTATTAATGACCTGTCTTGACATTTAGCACAAATGGTAGCATAGCTGAGTGAAAGTACTTGTGTGATATATTAGTCGTTACTTCTGACAATTGGAGACAGTGGATAAATACACCTTAAGCAAACATTTAAAGGGGTGAATTTTCTGTCTTTGTTAATCAGATAGTGTAAGGGCTACAAAGAGTTCAGAAGATGGGCAAGGAGACATGAGTGCATTGACTGACGCACCCTGTTGCTTAGCACCTACTGAACTTCAGTTAAACTTTGAACATCCTTGAAGTAAGATTCCTCAGTGTTCTTGAACCATGGCCAGACAAGTAGCAAGATCATGCTTATCAGACCAGGTGTGAGGAACTGAAGGAGTTAATGCTTCAAACATTCATCAACACAGAAATCCTTAAGGACAAATTGTGGCCTTTGTGGTTAGTCTAAGGAATGAATTATCTGCCTAGGGAAGTACAGAGTTATCAAAGGGTGCATGGCTCTGCTCCCTGACAGTTGTATAGCCAAATTCCCTAGATAAGCCTAGAAGGGGGAAGATGTAGACTGACTAGAACCATATGTTTGATTTAATGACTACACTTTATGACTATAGCCTTGAAGAAGAGTTAAAAGGATGTTAAGAGAGAAAACAACTAACACCAAATGGAGCTAATGACTGGGTAATTGTTCAAGAAATGAAAACTGAGGAAAAGGTAAAGATGGTAGGGGGATATCATGACCACTGACTCAATTGGACAAAAGGGTTAATGCACCCCATTCCTCCTCAATGTATGCACAGAACCCATGCTCCACCTTTTCCTCGTCTCTCATGCAAATGATTTTGCAAAATCCCACCTCTCTTTGTCTAGTGTGCAAACCAA
The DNA here is from genome assembly GCF_047716275.1 of Strix uralensis. NCBI lineage: Eukaryota > Metazoa > Chordata > Aves > Strigiformes > Strigidae > Strix > Strix uralensis. The sequence goes on along the minus strand of NC_133979.1, from coordinate 36,607,206 downwards.
CTGATAACATGAACATAAAAAGGTGACAGAAAACTTTTCCCTTCCCTTCCCTTCCCTTCCCTTCCCTTCCCTTCCCTTCCCTTCCCTTCCCTTCCCTTCCCTTCCCTTCCCTTCCCTTCCCTTCCCTTCCCTTCCCTTCCCTTCCCTTCCCTTCCCTTCCCTTCCCTTCCCTTCCCTTCCCTTCCCTTCCCTTCCCTTCCCTTCCCTTCCCTTCCCTTCCCTTCCCTTCCCTTCCCTTCCCTTCCCTTCCCTTTATATTTATCAATGAGACCACATCTCTTACTAGCCTTTTCCAAGTTTAATTTGTTTCTACCGCAAGTAAAACGTTTTAACCAGTCATTTGTTGTCGTTTCACCTCAATCTAACCCAAGTGGATCACAAAAACTTTACAACTCCTTGGGCTCCCAGTCCAGGTCATAACATCAGGACACCCCCTAAAGCAGATACACACCTTGTTGACTCCACATAGCTATATCATGTGTCATATTTAAGAGTGCATATGTGTAACCTGCCCCTCCCACCACTCCCTTCCTTGAAAAAACCTTTGAGACTGACCGCTTGCTCATGCTTCATGGACTGATGCTCTGCTGTGCCTGGTAATCCCCTGTTACTTCCCTGCAAGGTTCTGGTGCTTCCCATTGACAGAGGGATCATGACTATAGTCAGTAAATGCAACTGAATACTTGCGTTTTGCCTGTGTCTGTGTCTTCTTGAAAGTGGATCTGCAAACCCGGTTTCTATTTTCCATAACAGATAGGAAGACTGTGCTCTGAACAAAGCTTTAAAAGAATCCTAAAGAAGCTACTGTGCCACCATTGGTTGGTGTGGCTTTGTATTCCACCACCTGAGTGACAGGATATAGATATAGATATCAGAAGGTGTGCCCTAATACAACAGTAGGACCCCAGGTAGTTCACAGCAGAGGGAGGATGAGTTCATATCTATTTACAATACATCACTATTACCTTGCATACAAAATATTTTCTATTTTACAACTGCCACTGAGTTCTTGAACAGATGGGAAGTTTAACTATTAAGGACATCGCAATAAACTATTAGCTGGATTGCTGGACAGTAGGAAGCAATATACATCTGTGCTTGATTATGCCATCTTAGAATGTCTGATGGTTGATGGATCTGATGGATCTTCATCTTCTTCCAAGCCCAGCTTGTTATTTTTTTCATACAGAAAGCAGAGAAAAAGATCTTGCTGTCAGATGCTTCCTGAACAGAAATTCAACCATACAATGAGAATACTCACATTTGAACTGCTACAGCCTTTTGGTGTAACATTTACTTCCTGTAGGAAAAGAGGGAAGCAGGGAAAAGACTTTTGCTCATCAATAGGCTGAGGAGTGGCTTTCCCACTGTTTCACCTATTTAATGACTAAAAAGTGACTTGTGACATTGAGTTAGTTGTAGAGTAAGGGATATAACTCAAAAAGTGTGGAGTATTGTCTCTCATTTTCACTGGTGAACACACTTTTTCTCTATTCTGTGCCAACCTCAGTGATAACACAAGTTGTTACATCAGAAAAATTGGCTTGGTCTTTTCAGCTGTGCTGCTAGTCTATGATCTCAGAACATGCCAAATACATTAGAAAGAGGCTTCAGAGGAGAAAAGCAATTAATGGCACAGTTTGAAAACTTCTTTTTCAAATGTCCTTATAACTCCAATTAATGTTCCATAGCATTTGACCTGCTCACTGCCTTTATGCTACAGCAATAAAGTAAATACACTAAATGAGATACAGTTTGGTGCAGTCTCAAGCATTCACTTATGTTTTTTTCTTTCAGTACTGAGCACTGCACACTTCTAAGTATCATTAGAAGTATGAACATGCTTTTGGTTTTGCTGTAAAAATATTTTTCCAAACTAGGAGCTAGCTTGCATACTAATGAGAAAATGAATGCATAGGTTAAGATACAAGGCACAAGAGACACAAGTCCAATTTATTCTTCTACCCAAGTCACTCTGTAGAATATTGAATGAATTTATTTTTTTCCTGTATGCCTGAGTTCATTGTCTGCAATCATGTTGATCATGTGCTGTGACACCATGTAAATATCTATGGTTGATAGCATCCCTTACTGCAGCATTTTGTTCTCTTGCTAAAATAGAATGTCGCCTTCTATCTTTCTGCATGCACTGACTCACAGTTAGTTATGAGTTAAGTAATTTTCTGAGGCTGGAGTGAATAAAACCAAACTGTTTAAAACAGGCAAAGAAGAAAATGTCTGAAAAAAGACCCATCAAAACTAACAACAGAGCTCAGACAGAACAGGTAGTATTTGTTATCAACAATTTTATAAGAGCAGAGGAAAGAAATATGAGAAAGATTAAATAAAGTGCTCATAACAAACATTTGGGTCCCAGGTTGATTCTTCCTTTCTTTCAGCAATCTTTTAGAAAAGTAAGAGGTCTGCTGCAGGCTGCAGTGGGGGGTTGTAAATGGTAAACAGGAGACTTAGCAATTCAGAGCTGTCAGGCATTGTAAAAAGATATTGTATCTGCCCTGTTCAAGAGTGATAGCTACCTTTAGAGCCACTGGGCCTTCTTGTCAGGTGAACTTAAACATTTTATGGACATACTCAAACAGAACTATTTTTTTAGGACATGTTGGTGAATGAAAATTACAAGAAAAAATTTCAGTGGCATACTGCAATTTTATTATGTTACCATCCTCCTTGCTAACTAACAGAACTCATCTGTTCACTCTCCACTGACTAACAGGTATCTGGATACAGTGCAAGGTTGCAAGACTCACACCTGATAACTACAGTTGTTGACAACCCTCTGCAGCTAGCTTAAGTCAGATCATGTTCAAAAAGAGACTCCTAGGATCCAAAACTGTGAAGGACCACTGCTGTATACTGCAGTGTGACTGTTACAGTGGCACTTTGCTAATGCTGCAATTGCTATGAGAAGTTGTCCAAGGTATAGTTAACACTAAGTTACAGAGCATTTAGTAAAATGCTGACCCTTTCTCACTGATCTTTTAAATTAGATTCTAGAAAAAGGCAGCTCTTTGGAGACCTGCTCAGATGCAAGAAGTTATTGGGAAATTTTATCTTCTACTTGATTGAATTCAAGATTGTCTGTATTTAGGCATCAGTCTAATAATTCTTCTCCAAAGCAGCACATACCATTAGAAAAACTGACTGGTATACATACACAGTAAGTATTCTATTTGGTGCCATTACATAAATTCATAATCTTTAATGCTTTTTAAGGGAACATAGGCTTACAAGATGAGAAATCAAGTCACAGAACGAAAGAGTCCAGCTAAGCTTAGCTGAGTCACTGCCCAAGCTCTGTCAGAACTTGAAATACAGCCCAGTCTGATTTATCCAGATTAAATTTTCCCTGTTCCACTGCTTTTCAAATGTTTAAATCCATGGAAAAATACAGTATTTAGTTATGTTGCTGGGTAGTCAGTCAACGCAAGAACACTTGCTACTGTAAAAAATAATTTTAAAAGTCTCATAAAATTGAAATTTGTGAATAAACATTTAACAAATGGAAAATAAATCATCCATCTGAAGGCTTGAACAAGACTTTCAAAGGCTGGTGTAAGCAGCATAAAACTTTATAATAAAATTATTTTGAAGAGCAGACCTTTCACACCAAACTCAAAGAAAACATAATTTTTAATTTGATCCATGACAGAAATATAGGACGACCATGATTTATGTTTGAGCAATAGAAGAAACAGTAAAGAATACACCAATAAACCAAAAAAAAAAAAAAACCCAAAAAAGGTACTAAAACATTTCTGGAATGAATTGCAAACAAAATAGCTAATAAGTATACAAATGATGTTCATCATGAGAAAAGTCAGATACGTGAATTAAGCTCAAGGCACCAGACTTCTTTCTGACATTAATGTATCTTTCCAAGACAGAATCCCTGAGATGATTGTAAAAGAACCTTTGATTAACTTCTCTTTCTAAAAATAGCAGCAGAGATTAATACTGCCTTGCAAATGTTCTTCAGGCTAATCAGTAGGCAGGACCACGGTGGATTGGTAACTGTTGTATAAATACCAACTAGAGCTGTGTCTGCAAGGTACAACATGCATGAGTCACACAGCTAGCAACCAACTAATATGGTCTGTGTAAGCCACTATACATTTGAAAGACTCAGAGGCAGTCTTTGATGTTTGATTTCTTTTTTGTTTGTTCTGTTACAAAATTGTTCCTAAGCAGACAGTGACATAGGAACTTAATCTATCAAGTTTAATTTTATCAAAGACAATAAACTTCTGTGCCTTACATGACAAGCACCTTTACTGCATGAACATTCACAGTTCACACCCACCAAGCCTGGAGCTACTGTTTGAGGGTCAGGTCTTCATGAGATGTAAATCGAACCTTATACACAGTTTCAGTTACTATTTATGTAATACTTTATTGATCTCTATGACATTTCAGAGTCTATGATGTGACCTGAAAATAACCTTGGTAACCTGTACCCATATGGTTACAATACCTCCATACCTCACAAGCATTATGTATAACCTGCATCACTCTCCTGAGCCTGAAACAGTTCTGCTGAACTTAAAAGGATTCTTTTCACCTATTTAATAAAAATTGGGTCAGGTACCAGCACTGCAAAATTAGTTTAAAATACTGAACTTTTCCAATTGTGTTCAGATGGAGAAATGCTTTTAAAGATTTTGTTAAAGTTGTCAGTCTCAACTAAGACTTCAGTGTTGACCTGTTATCAGACATTACATCTGTGAACCACATACATTTATATGGAAGAAGATTGTACTGTTCTCACCTTCTTCATTGCTTTACGCTGCTTTTGGAGTGACTTATCCATGGCCTTACTTTGCAGATAAATGAATAGACTAGCCTAAGTACCCATCCTGCAATCTGGTAAATAATACAATAATTTGTCTACATGAGTCTTCCTGTCTGATGGAATACTTACATCAATTTAATCCAAGATATTTGCTGTCTCTTGCATTTCACAGATTTGTCTGTTTGTTTGTTTTCTTAGGACACTTGGGTGTGCTATAGGCAGCATCATGTGGTACTGTTTATAGGTTTCAGATAATTGTAAGGCAGTGTCTCAGAGTTGCAAATCAGCTAAAAAAAATGTTTGTTCCAGTTTCTCCCCAATATCTAAAACTTCTGTGGTGGCCACCTGAACATCATAGGTGGCTAGTATCAGATGGAACAGTGGAGGTTGGTAGCCTGTGCTTTCTACTGGCCCTAGAGAGAAGTGATAAATGAACAGAACTGGGTAAAACACTGAAGCCACAGGCAAGAAACATCATGTTTCTAGGATGGGTTTCCTTTCTTCTTGTTTCAGACAAAGCAGCATAAACCATACAATCTACTCCAGTTCAGCATGCAAGAATAAACTGAGATGACAAAGGAAGATATCAGGGAAGAGAAAAGGTTTTAGAGCAAATAGCTGGCATGGTTAGAGTAGAAATGAGGTTTTAATGATGACTATATATCTGCACTTATATATATATATATTTACAGAGAACTGCAAAGATTCTGCAAAGAATTTTGAGGAACCACTGAAATATTGTTATTCTCTGCTTTTAAGCAGTTTCAGAGGCTTGTGGGTACAAATGGTTGGCTGCATAAATGTTGATGATATGAACACTCTGGATCATGAAGAAATTAATAGCTGTCATGCAAGAAAAGCAGTAAATGGCTTCCTGGCATAAAGAGTTATGTTTCCCCTACAAAACCCTAAGTGGATTGCTATTACATACAGCTCTTTCTCATAATTATATGAGTGGTTCAAGAAGAAACAATTGTGGGGGGGAGAGGAGAAAAGGGGTGAAGACTGACTGTAATTAGTTATTGGCTGCAATACATGGTAAAGACATGCCTACATTCCCATCCTTGTGTAACCCTGAACTTATGATAATGAGGTCTTTGCCTGCCATCTAAGCTGGTGAAGTGTAACCAGAAAACTAATTTTTTCTTATAAATCTCCTTTCACATGGCATGTAGCAATATTCCAAATACATGTGCATTTTAAATCTCAGATTGTGTCAAAAGATCTTCTTCCAAAGACAGAGAAGTCAAACACTCAAAAAGAACTACAACCCAAAGAAAGCAAAGTAAGGAATATCATGGGCTCAAAACCTTTGCAATTTATTTTTCTTTTTTCCTCATTCTACTGAAGATAATGTTGCTTTGCCATAGATGAATTCAGATGAGGAGGGCTAGATAGGAACAGTGCAGGTGCAGAAGGACAGGTCAGGCAATCCGGCTGTGCTAGCACAGGTCATAATAATAGTAGAGAAGTAAAATTACCTGGAATTGTGCTTGTGTTAATAATGTAAATCCAACCACAAGGAAAAGTTCCTAACATATTTAAACCCAGGACCCTTATAGTCACTGCTATTTTACACAATGCATGCAAGTTAAACACTTAGCTTAAAAAAATCTATCGATAAAGATAGCTTAAAATGCTCTTGACTGACTTGCTTTTCTTTAGAAAATGCATTCTTCTCTAAGTTGAAGGAAATATGTTGATTTGGATGACCATTTAATGAAAATATTTTGTAGCTAGTGCTTGGAGTTGCTTAACTCATTTGCAGTGAATATTTTGCCTTCATAATGTTCAAAATCGTTAATTCTGATAGGCAGATTAAAAATTTTACTATAGAACTTTGACTTGCTTAGACTTTTATATTTAAATATAGACTTATACTTTTATTTAAATATACTTAGACTTTTATTTAAATATAAATGTCAGTCATTCATATTTGATAGTTTAAGCCCATCAAAGGCATTATTTTTTATACATTAATACCATTTTCCTTTTGGAAAAGAAATCATCTGATGTTTCTTAAGTAAAATTTATTGGAATTTCTATTGGGTATAAAACCTAATTATTTAATATAATTAATTAAAATTTTGATATCCTACAGGACACACATTCTATCACCTGCTCAGTGTCAACAAGACACTGTGAAAATACAGCAGCTGTCCAGTCCAACACAATATACAATAGTAACTGAATGTGCTGAACCTCAGAGGGAGGTTAAGATTAGTTGTGGCGCTATATGAAGCTAATTGTCTCTGAACATTTACAGAAACTCTTGTCTACTTCAGAAACCCAGCTACCAGACAAAAGAATGTAATCTGTACCTTGAAAATACTGACATCAAAATTCTCTGAAAATATTAGAGATTTAGTTCAAATTACTTTCTAATGAGGGGAAAAACATGGGGGAAGTTCTTTTCTTCCCCTGTGACCTCATTTATTCTTGCCCATACGGCTTTTTACTTGAGGACAGCTTGAGCTATTTTGTAACTTATATTTTCATTTTCTGTTTGCCTTCAGAACTGCTCATAGCCTGTAGGAGTTGTGGATGGTGCTCTGCAGTTGTTACTCTGATGGTGCCTGCTGACTTCTTTAGGCTTTAAAATGGAGACAGTATGCAGGCCACTTACTTCTTTTGCCAGGTGCTAGCAAAGATGTCAGGCTGAGACTTTTTCATAAGTGTTTGAAATCCACCATCCTTGGAAAATAAGAGGCCCATATTAAATCTATTTTCTCCAGTGTATCAATGTGAATGACATCATTTTTAAATTAGCCGTGATATTTGGCCTTTAAATGTCTGAAAACATGTTTTTTTCAATTCAGATCATGAGGAGTGGCTGCCAATAGTGACTGATAAATCTGTGTTAAAAACCAGTAAACAATTTATGTAAGTAGTGAATTTGCACAATACTTTCTTTAATCTATACACTCTTTTTCCTGTAATCACATATATAAAGTTACTGCAGCTTCCAAGAATATCCTGAAAAATGGCTTGGACAGTAAAGCTACTGAAGCTTTTGACAACAGAACCTAACTTGAATATTTGATGCATTATACATTCATTTAAAATTTGTTATTATAACATATAATAGTTACATCAGAAAAGAAGAGGCAAAGATTACAGTCTGCTTTTTAATCTGTCTACAAAGTCTAATACAAACTGACAAGGCATTTGTTTATAAGTTACTTAAAACAGTCACTGATAATTTAAGAGACATGCCTTCTGCCAAGAAAAGTGAGTGAGAGACAAAAAGCAGGCCATTAATTTGAGTGAAGACAGAAATGAAACATGGGTGTGCATTACTGTCCCATCTAAGAAAAAAAAAATTGTTCCCAATGATCTGCTTACTCTACTCAGACTTACTATGTTTCTAAATATTCCAGTCATATCTAGGACATAATTAAAAAGGCAGATTCAATTGTGGGCGATAGATGGTAAAATTAACTTGAAGGTCTCTAAATAGGATCACTGCATTTTTTGCAAGAAGTGTACTCAGACTAAGTATTTTGTTTGTTTCATCTAGCTCAATAACCTTCTTTTAAAGCACTAGGAAAACCAGCTTCAGTGAATCAGAAAGAGCAGACTGAGTTATGTATCTGTTCTTGGAGGCGGCTATCAGTGTCAGGTACATATTAAATGTATGTGAGTATCTTCATTAATTTTATTACCTCTGGCACAGTTTAGATGGAATTAATTCTAGCATGTGTCTGCTGCTTTAAAACAGATGAAAATGGGTTTTTAAGATAACCACATGACTTGGAACAATCATAGGAATGACAGATCGCAGCACTGCCTAGGAGCATGACTGTAACCAAGGTTTTGTGAAACTCCTAATGTTAACAAAAAAAATTCTCTTGGGTCTGAAATTTGGCAGACACAATCCGTGTCCCGAAACAATTTATTTTTTAATTCATATTGCCTTTTTAAGGATACAAGACTGATGCAATACTGCTTCTCTAATTCTTTTTAAACCAATCTACTTCAGAGAACTTCATTCTACTTGTGGAAACTTAGGTTAAAGAATGAAGAACAATCTACCAAACTAAAGCTAGGGACAATAAAAAAAGACTTTAGATAAACAGAAAATATTTACCTGGGATGGAATTAGAGAACATCATGATCCCTTACTGTATGAAAAACAATCTGAAGCTGTTATAAACTTCTGGAGTAATAACAGTCCTCAAGTTTTCATCCACCCATTGTGGACTGCCAGAACAGAGTGCAACCTGGATTCCCTCATCTTTTGCAGCCCTGCACATAGATCATAGTCTCAGGGCAGGAAGATAATGAAGACTCCTTGTAATGATTGGGTTTTTTCCATATCTTTGCATCACCTCAATAGTAAATGAGGAGGAGATGGAGCCAAGGGATGCCTATCTGGAACTACTGTGTTTCTTTGTCAGGTTTCTTTACTGACATGTTTTTAAAATAGAATAAGCTGATCTAAAGTTCCATTTGCTTTCTTTCTAAAGTGCCTTGAAAAATATTTTAGCAGATGTTTTTGCATGAGAACTGTTTGACAGGGATTCATACTCAACCACCAACTGGTCTATCTTTCTAGATATTGCACTAATATTATATCATTTCCCCTTCCCTGCCCTTTGCACACAGAAGTCACTACAATGTAATTTGGAAAGGTATTGGTACATTTTCCTTAGAAGAACTAAGAGGACAAAAAGGCATCTGAGAATTCTGACATGTCTTCACAGGTTATTTGGGTAGCAGGTGGAAATATTTAATTTAATTTCCATATTTAGATGATTAATATATTTGCTTCAGTAAGTGAGAAATATTACTGTTGCAGGTTTCCTTGGGCTCTGCCCTAATTATCAGCACATTCTTTTGCACACATGCACCTAATGATATTTTTAATTAGAGAACTCAGGCATAGTTTACAAATTGCATTACTTTGTACTTGGATGACACTGTGTCTTGCGTGTTCTGTTAATCTAGGCCAAGAAGGAACTTATCCATTCAATGGAGACATCTTCCATCAGGTATTGAAGTTACTGAACTAGGTAGGTAATGACTAACTTTCAGGTTAGAGTATGTACTCCTTAGTCAAGCAAAACTCCACATTGGAGATGGATTAAAGGGTGAATAATGGAATACATAAAAGAAAGGTATTTTTCTTTCCTCATGAAAGTACATTCCCCTCTTAATGACCTATTTCATTGAAATTTTATGAGAATTCTTAAGATGAGATGGGAGCAGACAGTCTAATATAAGCATCATGAATGTGGCAGCACTTCTGCTGTGAACTGTTTCATGAGATGATTGTTTCCCTCCTGCCTCCCAGGTCCTAAGAACAAATGCTGCAGACATTTGCCTTTGCCCAAGAAAGTCACCCTCTGACAGAAAGGGGAAAGCTTTATTGCTTGATCCTTCTTAGAAAGCAGATTTAACATAGACTGAGGCATATAAGAAAGTAGATCCAGATAAGGATATGGGCAGCTGTTGAATGGGCAGGTCAATAATACATAGAAATAGTCTGTAAGAGCACAAATATGTTACCCTGTATCCTGAGAAGTGGTTCTGACAACCTGAGATGGCCTCAACCCTGTCTCTATCAAGTACTCACCGGCTTGACCAGCCAGTCATTAATGTGATCATGAGGCATTTCTCTATGGTTTATGCAGAGGCCCAGCGGCATCTCCTAGATTAGTGGCTGAACAGGGAGCCCCAAGAAAACAATGCATTTCCTCACAGAAAATCTAGTTATGGGTACATAGTTGTGGGAGATGGATTAGCCCTGGCCAAGCTCTTGATGTGGTGACACATCTTTCCACAGCAAGAGTTTCACATTGTATTCCACTGTAGGGTACATCACATTTATCCATCTGTAGCATATGGGAAGGCTGAACAGCCTAATAAGGTGGCAAACTGGCATCCTGTGAGGTATCAAAGTTTTTAAGGAGATACAACAGGCATGAAAGCTTGTAGTCATCATGTTCAGGCTCTGTCTATCTATCTATCCTGCATTGCATGATGTGGCTGCTCTAGTCACAGAGGGATTGTTGTGCCTAGCCTGTCTGAAGGGTGCAGGGGAAGGGGATGTAAAGGTCTCCCCTGCTCCCTTTGGAAGTAAGTTCAAGTACTTTACAAACAGGGATTAAAAATGTTGTAATAACAGTGAGAAGCTGTAAACATTTAAATTAATGAGATACATATATAACAATCTAAATAAAATTGCAGAACTTTGGGCCCCAGCTCTTAGTGCCAATGGTAAAAAAAATACCTCTTATTTATTTTTTCAAGTTGACTGTTCCCTGCTTGAAATTTCACAATAAAATTCTTCACCAGTACTCATTTCACTCACCTCAACCTTTTCCATATGCTACTGCTTGCACTCAGGAAAGTCCTTTAATTTAATTTTACTTTTCAAAGACACGTCACTGGGTATAGAATGTAATTATTGCTTTGGTTCAGATGATTTATCAGGAATTCTAGACTGGTAAAGGATACTCATGAATTTTGTATAAAACACTATTTAGACATAACACTTATTCTAAGTGTTGGGTAAGGAGGGAGCTGAAGGACAATACCAATGTGAAACAACAATTTTTAACACAATATTTTTTAAAACAATATTTTCTACATTTGAGAAGGGCTCAAAATCATAGAGGAGCATATTTGGTTTGAAAATAATGATAGCAAAAGAACAGTTAGTAGAGTCAAAACAATGTGGGGCACACCCAAACATATTATTCTATTATAAATCCACTTTGATATGCTCAATACTATTTTTGATGGGGTGTGTGTTTCTGAACCACCAGAAAGAAATCAACCACATCTCCAAGACCAATGTAGGTTTAAGAGCCAAACCCCTAGCTTGACTGAAGGATGTGAAGACAGAGTCTGTGCCTGTCAGACTGGGAAATGGAGGCTGGAAGTCTGTGACTTCTGGCAATAAACGAAGGCTTGTCTCCACCTGCAGATCTGCAACTGCTCACGCAGGAGCATGAGGAGGAAGTGGACAGTGATAGTTGTGGGTGTCTGTTTTGCAGGGGATGGAAGGCCCCATCTTGCAGACATGAGCTGTCATCTAGGGAGGTTTCCTGGGTTTTTTCCTTGATGCTGCCAGTGAGAGGGAAGGATTCTGCAGATCAATATTTTATTCCCAGCTGGTGTTGGCAACAGGGTTTTGGCTTTCTATGACTATGGGACTATCTGAGGATCCAGGACTGCTTGGAAAAAATGCAATCCACCTGACTAAGTGGAGCAAATGCATCTTTACCAACAGGAATGCTTCTCAGCTAAAAAGAGCTTTAAACTAGGAATGACAGAGGATGGAGTGAATGACCTACAATCAAGTGAGGAAATGGTGGACCTGGTTGGCAAGCAAAGTGTGTGTGCTGATGTGAGCAGAAGGGCACTCATAATCACCCAAACGGACCTAGACTGGGGTCACTCCAAGTCTATGAACATAAGTAAAGAAGGGCCTACCAGAGAGAACTATGGGTAAAACTCTCATATCCTTTCTGAAAAATCAGTATGACTGGGTGTATCTCTGAACTGTCTGTACATTAATACGTGCAGCATGGTGAACAAACAAGAGGAATTAAAGGTCCATGTATTATGTCTTGATCTCAGAATTATGCTTTCTTTGTGGTCATTGGTATGTAGAGGGATAACTCATATGACTGGAGTGCTACAGAAAATAAATATCTCATTAATCTGAATATCTGAAAGGAGGGTGCAAATAAGGATCCAGGCTCTTTTCAGTGGTGCCCAGTGACAGAAGCAGAGACAATGGGAACAAACTGAAACACAGGAGGTTCCCTCTGAACATCAGGAAACATTTTTTTACTGTGAGAGTGACAAAACACTGGAACATGTTGTCACAAGAGGTTGTGGAGTCTCCATCCTTGAAGATATTCAAAAGCTATCTGGACATGGTCCTGTACAATGGGTGCTAGGTGGCCCCATTTGGACAAGATGACTTATAGAAGTCCCTTCCAACCTCAACCAATCTATAATTGTCTGTTTCTGACAGTCTGGGAATATGAGTAAGGGGAGTTGCCCTTTATGTGAGAGAGCAGCTGAAATGCATGGGGCTGTACCTTGGGACAAATGACAAGCCATTTGAGGGTTTACTAGTCAGGGTTAGAGGGCAGATAAAATGGGAAATGTTGTTGTAGGTGTTAGTTACTGTGACAGACAGACTGGCTGTCTGATCAGGGAGAACCACATGAGGCCTTCTCAGACAGCTGGAAGAAGCCTCAGGTTAACAGGCCCTGGACCTCATTGGATCTTTGCTCCGATAGCTGCTGACAGGACAACACAGCTAGTCACAAGCAATCCAGGAGGCTCCTGGAAAACATTAATTATAGCTTCCTAACACAGGTGATCAAGGAATCAACAAGGTGAGGTAATCTGCTTTATCTGGTTTTTACAAACAAGGAAGAACTGTTCAGGCATGTAGAGGTTGGCAGCAGTCTTGGTTGAAGAGACCATAAGATGGTGGGGTTCAGGATCCTAAGAGTGGGAAACATGACTAATAGTAAGATCACTAGATCTTGAGAGAGCATACTTTGGCCTCCTCAGTGACCTGTTCGGAAGAATCCCACAGAAAATCATCTTGGAAAGAAGAGGGTTCCAAGACAGCTGGCTGATTTTCAATGACCACCTTCTCCAAGTAGAATAAAAAGCAACAGTGGCAGTAGGCCTGTCTAGTTTAAAAAAAGAGCTCCTGAAAAAATTTAAGCTCAAAAAGGAAGTATACAACTGGTGGAAGCAGGGGCAGATGATCTGGGAGAGAGACAGACACGATTCAAGCAGATTTGGGGTTAAAAAAGGCAAAAGCCCTTGTGGAGCTGGATCTGCTTAGGGATGTGAAGGGCAACAAGAAAGGCTGTTGAAAGTACGTGAGCAGCAAAAGGAAGACCAGGTAAACTGTGGGTCCACTGCTGAATGGAGTAGGACATCTAGACATGGAAAAGGCTGAAGTACTGAATACCTTCTTTGGCTTTATCTTTGAATTTACTGGTAATACTAGCCCTCAGGAATCCCTGAGACCAGTGGAAAAATCCAGAGCAAGGAAGACTTGGAGGAGGATCAGATTAGGAAACATTTAAACTGTATATAAACAAGTCCATGGTCTCTCATGGGATGATATCCATGAGTGCTGAGGGAACTGGCTGGTGTTACTGTGAGTCCGCACTCAATTACCTTTGAAAGGTCATGGCCAGTGAGGAAGGATCAAAAAGTCTAGAGGCTCCTATCTTCAAAAAGGGAAATAATAGGTTCCAGGAAACTACAGGCTGGTCAGCCTTACTGTGATCCCTGGGAAGATGATGGAGGAAATAATCATGGAAGTCACTTCCAAACACATGAAGGAGAATAAAGTGATTGTGAGTACTCAGAATGGATTTACAAAAGGATATTGTGCTTAACAAACCTGATAGCCTTCTACAACAAACTAACTGGACTGGTGGATGAGGTGAGAGCAGTGGATATTGTTTACTTCAACTTGAGTAAGATGCTGTCTCCCAGTGCATCCTGATAGGCAAGCTGATGAAGTACAGGCTAGATAACTGGACTGTAAGGTGAACTGAAAACTGGTTTAACTCCCAGGCTCAAGTGGTTGTGGTTAGTGACAGTGAAGTCCAGTCCGACTCTTCTTGCTCACTATCCTTTCTTTGATGATCTGAGTAGAGCTCTGAGACAATGCATTTACAACCATGATTTAAACAAGCTGTAACTGAAACTAGCAGTCAGTTGCCGAGGCGACCTGCTCCGGAGCCAGCCTGCCTGCAGCAGAGCCACAGATCTTGGGGTGAAGGGGTTTTCCTGAGGCAGGGAAATGCCTGGGCAGTGGTGAGACCTGCCAGGACCCAGCAGATCTTGTGAGAGATGCTGAGACCTGGGCATTGCCAGGGTAAACTTGACCACCCCCACATCAATACAAAGCAGCCCAGGGAGTGCTGGCAACAAGGAGCACTGCAATCAGAGTGGGCAAACAGAGTGTGGCACGTCATCCAGGGTGTGTGTGCTGGTTTTGGCTGGGGTAGAGTTAACTTTCTTCGTAGTAGCTGGTATGGGTCTATGTTTTGAACTTGTGCTGAAAACAGTGCTCATAACACAGGGATGTTTTAGTTACTGCTGAGCAGTGGTTACACAGAGTCAAGGCCTTTTCTGCCTCTCACCCCAACACACCAGTGAGGAGGCTGGGGTGCACAAGAAGTTGGGAGGGGACACAGCTGGGAGAGCTGACCTCAAATGACCAAAGGGATATTCCAGACCATATGGCATCATGCTCAGTATATAAAGATGGGGGAAGAAGAGGGAAGGGGGGGACATTTGGAGTTATGGTGTTTGTCTTCCCAAGTTACCTTTACTTGTGATGGACCCCTGTTTCCCTGGGATGGCTGAACACGTGCCTGCTGATGGGAAGAGACGATGAATTCCTTATTTTGCTTTGTTTGTGTGTGCTGTTTTTGCTTTACCTATTAAACTGTCTTTATCTTAACCCAAAAGTTTTCTTACATTTACTCTTCCAATTCTCTCCCCCATCCTTCTGGTGGGGAGTGAGTGAGTGGGTATGTAGTGCTTAGTTGCTTTCTGGGGTTAAACCACAACAGCATGGTGTGGCAGTTCACACAGAAGAATGTGCAGGAAGAATGCAGTCACCCTACCAGCTCAAGAGGTGAGTTCCTGTGTTAGTCATCACCCTCTAAAAAGGAGCTTACCTATGGTATCCACCTGGCAGAAAGCTATGTCCTCTGCACTCACCAGAATGGATGTGGCAACCCAGACAGAGTTCCCACAAAAGCATACAGCCACCCAGGTGTCATGCTGCAGGTTGTATCAGAGTTTTTTACTAGTAAGTGATTGTAATAGTGAGAAAAGCTGTGTGAAGTGTGATCAAGTGGCAGAGCCTGGTGGCAGAGCTATGAGAAGAAGTAGAAAGGTTTAAGGAGCATCAGGGATTCTGAGAAGGAGATAGACTGGTGGAACCATGTTGTGCTCTCCCTGAGGCAATAACAGGAACAGCCACCAGAATAAAAACAAGATCAAGAGGATCATGTACCCTCCTTGCAGCAGGCACAAGGCAGTAACTTAAAGGAAAGGAGTGAATGAAGGCAAGTCCATGCTCAGGGCATCAGGTTTCTCCTTGGTTACCTTGCCTTCCCAGGCACCTCTGTACAAGAGGTATGAGGCTCTGGATGTGAAAGGTCAGCCAACTGATGATGTGGATTACGGTCCATCTACACCAGAGGTGTTGTCAAGGTCAGAAAGACCTACTCCCCATATCACAACCACCTCCATGAGGAAGAAAAGATGGGTTATAGTTGTGGGTGACTCCTTTCTGAGAGGAAAAGATGGACCAATATGCCAGGCAGACCCCTCTCTTAGGGAAGTCTGCTGCTCTCCTGGGGCCCGGGTTAAGGACATCACTAGGAAACTTCCTAGCCTGGTATGGCCCTCAGACTATCACCCATTATTGCTCTTCCATGCGGGTGGTGATGAGGCCACAACATGTAGTCCAAGGGTGATCAAAGGAGAGTTCAGGGCCTTGGGGCAGTTGGTAGGGGAATCCATAGCACCGGTAAGTTTTTCTCTATCTTTCCCATTGCAGGCAGCAATATTGGAAGAAACAGACAGATCCAATCTATTAATACATGACTCCGTGACTGGTGTCACCATCTGAATTTTGTTTTTTTCAATAATGGGGTGGCCTACATGGCACCAGGACTGCTGCTGTCAGATGGGGTTCATCTTTCTCAAAGAGGGAAGAGAGTCTTTGCTCACAAGCTAGTGGGGCTGATTGACAGAGCTTTGAACTAGACTTGAAGGGGGAGTGGGATAATATCAGACTCACCCGTGATAAGCCATGGGATGACACGCAAAGTTTAGAGGGGCAGGGTGCTAGCCAGGGTGCCCTCAGCCTGTTGCTCTGAGACTTGCTGGGTACACTGGAGCACACTTGAAGTCTTATGGGGATGAGCTGGGGGCTCCTGATGTAATAGGAGCCAACAGGGAAACACCAGTGAAATCTCTCAAAGGAACTGGGGTGTGTTCCTCTAAAAAGGTGACATGGCCTACAGCCCAGCTAAAGTGCCTCCACACCAATGTACACATCACAGGCCACAAACAGGAGTTGGAAGCTACTGTGCTGCTAGAAATCTGTGACATAGTTGCCATTACTGAAACTTGGTGGGATGAATCCCATGACTGGAGTGCAGCTTATCAATGGCTACAGGCTGTTCAGAAGGGACAGGCAAAGAAGGAGGGGCAGAGTAGTTGCCCTCTACATCAAGAAATGGATAGATTCTGAAGAGCTGTCTCTGAAGAATAGCCATGAGCAGGTTGAAAGCTTATGGGTAAGAATTAGAGACTGAGGCAACAAGGGGAACCTTGTGGTTGTTGTTTATTACAGGCCACCTAATCAAGGGGAGCCTATTGATGAAGCCTTATTACTCCAGCTACATGAGGCACTATGCTCACAGGCTCTCGTCCTGCTCAGTGACTTCAACCACAGTGACATCTGCTGGAAAAACAGCACAGTGAGCTGTAGGCAGTCCAGGGACTTCTTAAGCTAGACAACAGATTGTCCTCCCTTCCGGAGAGAATGCAATACTGGACCTTATGGTCACCAACCATGTGCAAGTGAGCTAATCGGTGATGTCAAGATTGGAGGCAGCCTGGGCTGCTGTGATCATGGACTGGTGGAGTGCACAGTCCTGAGGAGTATGGATCAGGCAAAGAGTAAAGTTAGGACTGTGAATTTTAAGAAAGCAAACTTCTAGCTGTCAAGGAATAAGTCAATAGGATCCCCTAGGAAACTGTCCTCAGGGACAAGGGAGCAGAACAGACTGTATATATTTAAGGACACTTTCCATAGAGTGGAAGAGCACTCAACCTCCAGGTATAAGAAATATGGAAAGGAAAGCAAAAGGCCAGTATGGCTGAGTCAAGACTTGCTGGTCAAACTGGCAAAGAAGGAAATACACAAACAGCAGAAGCAAGGGATGGGTATCCTGGGAAAAGTACAGGGACACTGCCCAGTTCTGTAAGGAGGGGGTCAGGAAGGCCAAGGCACCGCTGGATCTGAACTTGACAAGGGACACAAACAAGGGCTTCTATAGGTATGTCAGCCAGAAAAGGAAGGTCAAAGAAAGTGTACGACCTTGATGAACATGACTGGCAAAGTGGTAACAACGGATGAAGAGAAGGCTAAGGTACTCAACAGTATTTTTGCCTCAGTCTTCACTGGAAACCTCTCTTTCCACACCTCTTGAGTGGATGGACTGCATGACAGGGACAAAGGGACCAAAGTCCTTCCCACTGTAAGAGAAGATCAGGTTCATCACCACCTGAGGAACATGAATATACATGAGTCTTTGGGACCTGACTAGATGCATCCCAAAGTCCTGAAGGAATTGGCTGATGCAGTTTCCAAGGCACTCTCCATGGTATTTGAAAAGCGATGGAAGTCAGGTGAAGTCCACAATGACTGGAAAAAGGGAAACATTGCAGCCTTTTTAAAAAAGTGTAGAATGGAGAACCCTGGGAACTACTGACCTGTCAGCCCCACCTCTGTGCCTGGGAAGATCATTGAACAGATTCTGCTAGAAGCTATGCTAAGGCACATGGAAGACAGGGATGTGATTCAAGACAGCCAGCATGGCTTCACCAAGGGCAACCCTCACCCAAACAACCTAGTGGCCTTCTATGGTGGAGTGACTAATCAGCGGACAGGGGAAGAGTTACTGATGTCATCTACCTGAACTCCTGTAAGGCCTTTGACACAGTCCCCCAAAACCATCTCTAAATTGGAGAGATATGGATTTGATGGGTGGACTTCTGTGGATGAGGAACTATCTGGAAGGAAGGTTGCATCCAGAGGGTAGTGATAATGGCTCAATGTCTGGATGGAAATCAGTGACGAGTGGTGTCCCTCTGGGGTCTATATTGGACCCTCAGCAAGTTTGCAGTTGACACCAAGCTGAGTATTGTGGTTGACATGTCTGAGGGATGGGATGCCATCCAGAGGGACCTGGTCAAGCTTGAGAAGTGGGCCTGTGTGATAAGTGAGAGTAGAAATGCCTGTGGATAGTCATTAGGAAAAAAGAAAAAAGTAGAAGGCACGAACCTGTTGGGAAACACATGTACAGCATCTACTTGTTTACATGATAGAAAACAAAACTACGTTTCCAGCAGCCAGGATTTTTTTTTTTTTTTCTGGGCACAAGAATTATGAACTCAGATTTCCAGCCATAAATTTTAATAACTCATGTCTACTTCATCAAGTGAAACCTTGTGGTAGCAAAATTAGTTGGCTGGAGGTGTGCACCCAGATGAAACATGTTAACAAGTTTAAAGAAGGCCTTCTCTTGTCTTAGTTACAGACAAGAAAAATGAATGTTATAACAAGCAAATTACTGTGTTATAAAAATGAAGAAAATAGACTTGCATCAAACAAAATAACTTGCAGCAACTGTGAATAAGCCACCTGCTTCTTATGATGAATCGATTAAGGGATATAATAGACAATCCAGTGTACTCAATGTGAAAGGAACTATATGCATTACAAGATCCTCTCCAGTGAAACTCCATCTCAGTTTAACTAGAGTATATTAAGAAACTTTGTACCAGATACACAGTATTGGTGTGGTTTATGGAGTCAGTCTTAAATCCTGGATCACTTACCCAGCCTTTGCACAGGAAAAAAATTCTGTAATATTCCTTCCAATGTGCAGATGCTGAGATGCTGCCACGCACAGACCAATATAGGTCATGGAAACTGCAGTTTAGAATTTCAAACACTGCACTTTGGGAAAAAGAGCAACACCTCTGACCTTGTCTAAAGGACCAAAGTAATGAAATAACAAATAAATTCTGTAGCAAGTTACTTCTGGATTCCTCAAAGAATGAGTTGTCCTGTCTGTGAGCAAGAGATTCCATTGGAATACAAGGCCTCAGAACAAGGTAAAACATCGAATGAGAACCAGAGTGTGATGAAAACTGATGGAGGGCAGAAGTGTGGGTTGGGATCTAGTTGGGTTTTATTGCTCTGCTATACAAACAGTTTGTACTTAATTAGGAGTATAATGATAATGAAATATAATCAGCATCAACCCTGAGGTCAGAAGGGAAACTCAGGATGCAACACTGCCTTCATCTAGATAACTGCTTCAGTGATACTGTATTAGCTTGAAATTCCTTAGGTAACACTGAAATTTGAGTATGCCTGTAGCAGAACTGGGACCAATGAGGGAAAAAGTAATTAGGAGTGTGTTGTTTATTTGGGAGGAGTTCAGGAAGAGAAAAGTGGAGGGGGTGGGATGTAGAAAGGAGTATTATGGAAAAGAAAACATGGGGAATAAGGTACAAAATCAGGTGGAGAACAATAAGTGGAGGAGTCTTGTGACAATAAGAGTGCAGATACCTGCAGATGGTGGTGAAGCTATCCCCCATCTTAATCTCTGTAGGAGACTACTAAGTGCAGGAGGGATAGCATCTTAAGGAATTGCAACTCAGTAGTGCTTACGTGTATGATTTATGTTTTCTTTCTAGTAATATAACCAGGTACCAATGCTAATACTAATACGAAGCAATAAAATTGTAACTCAGTATCACTTGCAGTGATATAATTGTGTACTAATATTACTAGTAATTAGTCCATTAAGAAATCATTAAGGTTTTTTTAACTGTGTTGCTTAATCAGTAAATATTATAACCATCTCAGTTGGTTACGTCTGAAGGCTCCAAAATAAAAGGGGAGAGTTGGACTTAGGAAGTAACACTGTCACACCCTAAAAACTCAGTCTATCCTCTATAGACTGAATGATCTTTTTATTTTAAAAAGTGTTGTAATGTACCTGCTAGGGAAAAGCACCTTTTCTTTCAGATATGACAAAAAGGACACTAGAACAAGTGGGAAATTCAAAATGGAAACCTACATATTTAAAGACAATTGAAAAATATCCTTTAATTTAAGCACTTTAAGCACTCCAGTGTGAAAAGCACTACACACTAAACATAAACCACTTCTACCATTCATCAACTTTGCAACTAATTTTCTAAGTCATTAAGATAAATTTTGTTGTGCAAATATAAGTGCAGGGTAATGTGGTAAAGCACATTCTGAAATAATTGGATTAGTCTGAAAGATATAACTGTGCAATATATGAATCCCTGCTTACTAGAGGGATGCTGTCCCGATCCAATATCGGGGCGGGTTCTTAAATGATCCCAAGAGCGAGATTAAGACACAAACGAGGTCAGATGCTGTATAACCTTGTGAACTTTATTTCCCGTAACAATTAGTAATAGCGATAGGACAGAGAGAAAAGGAAAGAGAAAGTCAGAATCCCTAAGCCAGAAAACGGTAGAGATGCAGCTAATTACCGCCACCACCAGGGATCCAACGATGTTCCGTAGACTCGGCCTCGGTGCAGGTGGTGGTGCTCCAAGCTCCGCCGATGTCCCAGCTCCAGGTAACAGGTGTCGAAGCAGGTTGCAAAGACAGTGGCACCAAGAGAGGAGTATGCAGTCCTTGAGTCCCCACGATTTCCCTGAAGAGTCCGCCCATTTCCACGGAGCTCATTGTAGTATGTGCCGCCCCGTGGTCCTCAATACGTGCATGCCCAGGTGTTCATGGTGGCCGTGCTGGCGGGGGGTGGGGGGTGGGGGGTCGACCTGCGGTCCCTTCAGCTTTTGCACGTCTTCCTCACCCCGCACCCAGCTTGCGCGCAGGTACAGCTTGGCAGGCACTGCCAAGGCAGTCATAGTTCTCACTTTGAGCGGACGTCGTGGTTTTGTCGGGGACTCTGTAGTGTACTCCTTTAGAACAACAGGATGCTGGGGATGGGAAGTGGTGGTCGCGGAGCAGCAACGTTGAGACAAACAATGTCTAACACAGTTCCTTACAGATGCTACACACATACTGAAATAGATAAAATATATGGTACAGTACAGATATTAAAATGAAATGTTTAGTTTTTCTTTTGTTTTCCCAAAGTTTTCTTTCCCATTAGGTTACAAATATGTAAATTCTATCAAAAAAGCCAAGAAAAGAGTGTGCTTGAAGATTTTCCTTTCCATTTCTTTCCAATATTTAAATATTTCTAAAACTAAAATATTTATTGGGTACATAGGCAGATGAGAAGAAAATAATTTAGTACTAAGTAGTAATGATCCTGGCTGCTCCTCTTCTGAATCACAGAGCAGTAGGTACCAGCTAGGGCCATACCGGTTACAATCCTTCACAGTAGGATGTTCCTCCCTTTTCCCAGTGGTGCTGGGAAGAGGGAGAGATGGTGGGGGATATCTGTTGTTGTTGTTTCCTTGCTGACGAACCTGATGTTCCAAAAGATAGGTGACTCCCACAGTGACTAATTTGTATTATAACTTGTCCCTTGGAGCATGCATGATCAGACTCTAAATTAGTACAAGCTTCTGCAATCCTCTACCTTTCTGGCATTTCTCCTAAGGTTGGAATGGAGTTTCTTAAAAAAATATTAAAAAAATATTTTCCAGTTCTTCAAAACTCTTTTTTTCAGCAAGTTGATTTCACACTCCTGGGGGAAAAAAAAAAAAAAAGTTGAATTTTGGCCAAAGAGTTCATAGCATCCTGGGAACTAATTTAACCTTAATCTCCACATTGTAGGTGTCCATCTATTTTACTGGAATCCCAGAGAAAAAACATAATGCCAGTACAAGATACAGTCATCAGTTGAATGAGTGTCTTGAAGATGTTGCATATAACACTTACAGGAAATATATTAACTTCAGCATTTCTCCTTGGACTGTGAAGAGTATTCACTTCTGAAACAATCAAAGAATGATCACACACAAACTGAGTTTGCCTAAAACGCCTGGAGCATGTTTGCCAATAACACTTTGATATGTACTTCCAAATTGTCTGAGCACAGGAGAATTTGAAGTGGTACAAATTATTCTAGGACTGAATTCCAGTTTTGTAGAAGTCATCATAATCTGCAAGTGTTCCTTCATTGCACTTGCAGTTTCACATTGCCGATCTTCAATGGGAGTACTTGTATCAGTAAGGATGACACTGTGCAGCTGAATTTGTTCGATTAGTGCCTAAATTTTGACAGTCATATAGTGTCCTCAAACTCTTCCCAGAACACATCATTTTTACATGACTAAGAGTCACTCCCCCACTCCCTTTTCTTCCACTAGTGCTTTTTATTATTCATAAAATAAGCTAACAAACTACTACTAACAGCAAAACAAAACCAGGTCTCTGGATGTACTCCATCTGCTGTAGTGTAGGCCAGTCTGGCAGTGCACTTTACATCCCTTAGAAGTTTGCAATATCTGTTTTGCTGAAGGACACAGTAATACTGGTGTGTCAACTTCTCCTTAACATTTGCTCTTTTATGAGAAATATTCAGCTATCAATATTCAGCTGATCAATGTAGTTCTCAATTAGTGTTTTAACAAAAACCCAAATAATTTATTTGTAGTTAGAACCATATACCTTTTCTGCCACTTCTCAACTGTGTTCATATTTGTATATTAGTGATAAATACGGATTTGACAAATTTTCTGATTTATAATTTCAGAAAAATGTAACTTCAGATATTCAAAATGAAAGAACAAATAGTAATGACATAAAGCCAAGAGACACTACCCAAATCCAGTCAAATCTAATAAAAATACTATAGCACAACTTTGGAATTATCAGTGTTCTTAAGTTATCAGAACTATTGGGGAGAAAGGGAGAGAAAAGGAAGATGCAAAGTAATGGTTTTGTCATCATTTTACATTTATGAGTATAACTGAACCATAACTTAAAGCAGGAATCTATGCTCTTCCCATCTAATATAGGCATATCTAATATAACATAAATGGACTGCAGTCATGTAAATAAAGAAGAAATTAATCTCTGCAGAGATTTGATTTACTGGAGCCAAGATTTGAAAAGAGAGGATGAAGTAGTCAGTGAACACATTCTATATTACTAATCTAGAAAGTAATTTTTTTCTCCTCTGATTAATGATGCTTAGAAACGTATTAACTTTTATGACATAATCTTGGACCTCACCAATTAGCAATGAATAAATGGCATATAGAAAATTCTCTGGGGTAAATCTCTTACTAGTAACAATTTGCCTGTTTCACAGAACCATAAAACAGCCCAGGCTGAAAGGAACCTGGAAAGATCATTTGATCTAACCTTTGTGGAAAATGGAGCCTAGGTGAGTCTAATTATAAGAAATAACAGCAAATAATTGTTAATCACCCATGTATGTAGAGGTGAGTTTCTTAGAAATCACTGAAAGTATTCATGGCCTGTCTTGAATCATTGAAAAGACAGTGCCCCACTCTACTGCAGTATACATGCAAGTGTGATGAAATAAGAGGTGTAATAGGAATTATTTTATAATAGTGGCAATAAATGATTTTTTTATAGCAGAAACTACCTAAACTTGCAATAAATGGTCAACATTGATTAGGTTAACCTGGTGTGGTTAATATGCTTGACATTTATTGAGATGGAGAATTTGAACAGGGTGATGTTACTTTCTCAGTTTCAGGAAACCTTAATCTCCATAGTTACTTCTTTAAATCTAAAGTATTTTTTTTTCAGCTTTCATAGTATTTTCTGTCAAGTTACACTTATTTCATTGCACTCTAATACTAATTTAGTTCATTTTTGATAGAATGAAGATAAATCAGAGGTCTTGGACACATCATGATAAATTGATGCTGGATATAACTTGATTTGACTGATGTAAGATTTTCTTTGAGATAAAGTAACAGCACCCCAGATTTTCCTTTTATACAATTTATAAATGTTTGGGTAACTATGTCTTGCTTGTTTTTCAGGTTTATATATTTCTATAAATGTAAACAAAACACCAGAAGTATTTGCTATATCTTTGGTGTCAAAATAATCTTTAAAGGTCAGAGCAGGAAGCACTGAATAACTTATAAAAAAGCCTGTTCTTTTAAGATTGAAAGTGGGATTTATGTTGAGAAACAAAAGATTCAAATAATCTTTTATAAGAGTTTTTCATAAACTGCTGAAAGTGTTGAGGTTCTTTCTAAATATAAGAGCATCCCTGAAAATTCCGCATCATATTGGAGCTACTTCTGATAACAGATCAATCTCTTGGTCAATTTATCTATATTTGAAAGAATAACTAGTGCTGAATGTTTACAGTGGGTTGACCCTGGCCAGCAGGCAAGAACCACATGGGCACTCACTCATCATTCTCCCCTGAAGCTTCATGGGAGACAGAATAGGAAGAGGAAAAGTGAGAAAACTCATGCATTGAGATAAAAGCAGTTTAATAAGTGAAAGAAAGAGGGGAAAAAACCCCAAGTGATGATAAGGCAATCATCACCCACCACCTCCCAGAAGCAGACTGATGACCAGCCAGTCTCCAAGCATTGGCTACTTGCTCAACCAACCCTCTCCCTGGCTCAGTTTTTGTTCCTGAACATGACATTATATGACATGGACTATTACTTTGATCAATTTGGGGTCAGCTACCTGGGCTCTGTCTTCTCCCAACTTCTTGGCCATCCCCAGCCTTCTCATTACAGGGCAGAATGACAAAATGAGAAGGCCTTGATACAATGCAGGTACTGCCCAGCAATAAACAAAACTTTGGTATGTTATCAGCACTATTTTAGTCACAAATCCAAAACACAGCATCGTATGGGCTGTGATGAGGATAATTAACTACATCCTTTACCAAGGCATTTCATATTTTTCACTCTTACACACAGTGTGGCCATAAGAACATTGTGCTATACCTCCATATACATACTTAAACAGCTACATCTATGTTTCTGTTGTGTATGTTCAAAACAGACCATCACTCCAAGCTATTCTCCATCATTCAAAAACCATACTGACTACTGCAAGTTAATAACAAACAATTTTCCTTAGCATTTATCTTGGTTTGCTTCATTATTTTGATTGTTTTTTAAGAGGATTAAACTCAGTGTGAAAGTAGCACTTCAGATAAAGATGCCATTGAATTACCTGACAAAGTTACACTGTTTCCCACATTATCTTCTATCCTCCTTTTAACACCAGTTTCCACCTTATTTGACTTTTCAACGAATCCTGTACATTGGAGGGACAAATTCACTGAAGTCTTATCCTGTAGAATGTGGTTGTTTTTTCTCAACAGATTGCAAATAGTTCAGCTTATACATTTTGCAAAAGTTGTTTAAATTGCCACATTTGTTTATGTTCATTACCTTGTGCCAGCTAAAGAGTAAAAAGCAGAAGACTAATATAAACCATAAAAATAGTCTAAATAGTTATCCAGGACTACAAGAATGCTGCAAATCATGTATTGCTCTTGTTTTCACCTTTGCTATGTCATTGATAAGCACTCCTATTCTTCAGGAATCTCATATAGAAATCCAGTGTTTCCTTAGATATGAAATTTACTGAAAATTCTTGACAACCATCAAAATATTTTTTCAGAGAAAATGTATATCATCTCTGTGATTTCCTAGGCATAATATATGGGGTCTTAATAGAGATCAGAATCATAGCTGGCTATTCTGGAAAAACACTTTGGTGTTTTAAAACTCACTTATAAAAGTGTGGCAAAACTATCCACATTTTCTTTTTCCTGGCAGCAGTCCTTCCATCCACATTTTTCTTAAAGTTCTTTAGGTGGCAACAATGGAAATGCAATTTTATTCTTTATATGTATCTGGCTTTATATCAGACAGCTATTCTGCTCATAATCAAGTTTCATGGCTAGAAGGCATAGTAACCTGAATCCAAACACCTCGAAATATATCTGTCCTTAGGTTGTTCTATGCAGAGTCAAAGCAATGTATATTATTTGAATCATAGAATCATTTAGGTTGGAAAAGACCCCTAAGATCAAGTCCAACTGTTAACCTAACACGGCCAAATCTACCACTAAACCATGTCTCTCAGTGCCACATCTACACATCTTTTAAATACCTCAGGGATAGTGACTCAACCACATCCCTGCACAGCCTGTTCCAATGCTTGACAACCCTTTCAGTGAAGAAATTTTTCCTAATATCCAATCTAAACCTCCACTGGCGCAACTTGAGGCTGTTTCCTCTTGTCCTATGGCTTGCTACCCGGGAAAAGAGACAAACACCCACCTTGCTAGAACCTCCTTTCAGGTAATTGTAGAGAGCGATAAAGTCTCCATGTGCTTAGGACTATATTCATCAAAATCAGGGAATTTAGGTTTGTAATAAGTGTAAAAATTAAATTAGAGTACATTAGCCCTGATACATTTGTATCCATGAGAGAATGCAAACTATCACTAATCCAATCAGCCCTGAGCACAAAGACCCTGTGAGGTTCAACAATGCTGGGAGAATGAGAGGGTTTGATCAGGAAGAAGATTTTAGTCAAGCCTTACAAAACACTTCCTTGTGAGTCAAAATGTGTGTGCAGGAGTTGGTAAGGAAGGATGGTACCACAGAAATCAAAGAGAGTTTCCCCAAGTATCAGGGAATTCACAAGTAAATAATAAAATTCATAGTCTAAATTTTAATTCCATTTTATTCACAATCATGGAGCACCTAGACTTCCTGAAGTCTAGTGACTTCCAATGTTGCATTAAGTGCCTGTATATGATCTATCTAATCATCCTGATTTTTCCACTTTCTGGAGCTTCTGTTCCTTCACTCTGTAAATTATCAGACACAATATCACTTTGGAGTTGCTTTCCATGGGGAAAAGCATAGGCATGGCAGTCTGACATATCACTAGGACTGTAACTTTCCTGGCTGTTCCAAATGAATGTTTTGGATAAAGGAGAGACAACTGCACACAATGAATTTCCTCTCTACATGGTCAACAAGGGACACAAACCAGTAACTCCCAATAATCTGTTCATAAAGGTTGATTAACACAGGGGAAGGGAGAATCCTGACATCTACTAAGGTTTCTGCACCGCTGAGATACCAGAGATAGAAATGAATCAAGTTCTCTGAATACTTTGAGTCTTCTTCTAGTTTCTGTATATCAGAACACAACCCTTCTGAGCTTTATTGAAGTCCTCACCAGGAATTACAATTTAAAGGTATATGCTCAGATTTTAGTTGGCATCCAAGTATCATCTCCATAGCAGATCTGGTGTTTCATAAAAAGATCATCTGAAAATACATCAGTGTGGAACCAGGATCTTCTGAAGCCCAACCAAAAGGGCTAGATGAAAGAAATTTTAAAAGGACTTGGGTCTTCTGGCTGGCATGTAAATATCTCTGCCTCCAAAATACAGTTTTTCACATTCTCTGCTCACTAAAATTAAAGCAATCCTACCAAAGTCAGTGAAATGTTATCTGTAGACAGAAGGAGAATTCAGTCAGTAAACATTTAGCTAACCTCACAGAGTATTCCCCTCTGTCTACCTCTTAATGAAGTACTGGATAAAATGAGCTTTGGTGCAAAAGAGAGCAAGCTCAAGATTGAGTGGGATGTTTCCCGCCCAGATGGCATTTTTAAATCAATCATTTTGTTAATCAGGGATCAGCTGATGCTCTGGATCTAGTAGGAATAAACTGTATGTTTAAAATATATCAGAATGTTTGTCAGATGAGGAACTCTGCTTCTAAAAGGAAAATGAAGGCAAATAAATCTCATTTTTCAGGTCTGTGATTTAAACTGTGCCATACAGTACTGAAACAGCAGAAAACACGAAGTAGCCTCAAAAAGTGAGCAGGCATATTTCAAAGTGGCATGAAATAACTTTAATTAAGTTCTTCTAAGGTATCTCAACATGGAAAGACTTCTGCTTTCAGTTTTCCTGGGTTCTTTTTTTTTTTTATCTTTTAAAAAAAAGCTCAAAAAACTCACTAACTAATTAAAAAGAATTTTAAAGAAACTGCAAAGCAGTGAAGCAAACTTTCACCATTAAAGAGAATCAGACTATCAGGTTGATGAAACACAGCCTGACAAGTTTTGACTTCAGTTTTCTAAAGTTTAGCCTGCTCAGAACCCAGTTCTGTGTTTTTAACATTAAAGCACCCATTTTGAAGTCTGTATTTTGTTGTAAGAGTTGAGTAGTTATAAGGGTTGGTTTTGTTAAAATGTTTTGTTATGGTCACCTGACAGGACTTCATTTATAGAAGGACAAATGTATCTCAAGACTTTATTGCGCAGAGACAGATTGTTCATTACAAACCAAACCAAAACAACTTCCACCTAACTGATTGGGAACTTTACATAAGGGAACATTCACAGGGGGAGCTCAATCTCTTGAACAGGATGGTCAGTTGTGCTCAGAATGCAATGGGAGTCTCAAAAGCAGGGGTCCTTGCAATGATGCCTCTAGCTGGCAATAATAGTAGTAGTTAGAGTAGTAACATTTTTTCCCCCAGTTATCAGCAGATGAAGTTTCCCAGTCAGGCAAGGGTTCTGAACCTACAAGAACTCCTCCACCTGAACTCTTCATGCTGCCAAGGCCCTTCTCTTGGCATGCTGAGCTTCACAATGAGCTTGTTTCTGCTTCTGTCCTCTCCCCCAGTGCTGGCTGCCAACAAGGATGTGAAACTGCTGGAGGGAAGAATGTGTTCTGAAACACGAAGCAGCAGCACGGGAGTGGGACTGAAGAGGACCATGAAGAAGAAAGTTCATATGCAACATGGTCTCAGCCATATAGTACCGTTACTGGGCAGGCAACCTGGTTTCAGCACTGAGTTACTCAAACAGACTGATAATCAGAGAAACAGTCTCTCTATTATGGTCATAATTTTGCTGCCTGTGTTAGTCTGCAAATCTAAACTGATGCCTGTGTTTTCTTGCAGCATGCCTTGCTCTACTCAGAAAGGGAAAGGAAGATTTCAGTAGGAAACTTAAACAGGAAAGGATCTGGAATAAGGTCACGTTCCTTGTATCTAAGCATGGGATTTTCACGTGTAGCCTTCATTTAGAATAAAAATGGTAGCAAAGTTTAGTCTGCATTTAAAATACACACTCTGTTCACTTGTGAGTTGTTGAAAAATTGACCAACATAATCTTTCCACATCAGGAAATAGTAAAATCTTCTAAATTGAAGAAAATAAAGGAAAAAAGGCTTTAAGAATTTTTTTCTTCACTCTGGAGCAGATAATATTGCTTATCTAGAAAGTGAATTTTAACTACTGGATATAATGCGCTGCAATTTTCTGAATCTTTTGGCAGAAACTCACCTCAGACTGTGTGTGGGAGAGAGGCAAGTCAACATCGGCCTGTCAGCTCTGCGCAGCCCCTGAGAAGCAGCAAGGCTTTGATGAGAAACAGGCCTTGGGGGAAAGATAAGAAACTGCTGAGTTGTGCCAAGGTGGCAGGGAAAAACAACGGACAGCTGCAACACTGAGCTGTGGAAAAGTACTGAACTGTGAGAAGTTACCACCGTGTGAACAGCGCGTGAACGAGAAGGTGATTGGTCTGCACAGCCGTGTTAGAGTGGTCTTCTGCTGATAGGAGAAAAGGTTGATAGCTGTCTAATTGCTGATTTGCTAATTATGAAGTAAGAGCTTTAACCAGAGCATAAATATGTACTATTGTAATAATAAAGGGTCTTTCCTTTTGCACTTCATGGAGAGTCCATGCCTCAATTGTCCCAACTGTGATGCTGTAATTAGTCCATATGCTTATAAGGATATCCACAGAAACTCCTTAATAAGGAGAATAAGAACAGCCTAGCATAAAGCCTTTTGGGTTTGTTTTTTTGGTTTTTTTGGTGTTTTTTTTTTTTTTCAGTTTTATCTCCTTCATGTTTTCTTGGACTCTTCCAGTGAAAAGGAAAAACACAGAAGACATTTTTAAAAGTTTGTATTTAGGAAAAAAAAATCTGTTCTATCGGGGAATTCTGTTCCCTGAGGGGAAAAAGCAACATATGAACTCACACCCATTTTTAGTAAGACTGGACATCCATTGTCATTCATTTAAGAACTAGGCAATCATGAGCTTTTGTTCCTGTAGGTTTCAATTTCTAGCTCACTACTAACTGACAATAAACAATCACCAAACTGTCATTTTTTCTTTAATACTATTGGGGCCTGAACAGATGTCTATATAAATTACCACTTTTCTCATGCGTATATTCTGTGGGCTATCTGCAGAAAACTCAAATTAAAAATTTGTAATTGGATAGCAATACAGAGAAACATGGTTTACAAGGGAAAGTTTACTAGGAGCTCTTTTCCTTGTCTGTCATTCCTTCCTCTTTCCTTTGACATTGCCTTTGATTTTTTGCAGGTTGCTTAAAAGGATCTTATGAGAGGGTTTATTTTAAGCAACTATATTTTCAAATAGTTGGGGATTATCTGAGACACTAATTGGTGTGTGAAAATATGATAGTTTTAACCATTACAAAACTTAATGGGAAATGGTCCTCTTGGATTTTAGCTATAAAAATATGAATAATCTCTATGCACATACCTCTGAATTCTAAGCATCTCTGCTTTACACTGGAGCCCAACTGGTGCTTCCTGTAGCTTTTTATCTCCACCACTCTATTAGATATAATTTCTTTGAGGTAACCCTTGAATGGCTTTCAAGCAATCCTTGAAAAACAGGCCCGTGGCAGATTTCCTGTTTGCAGAGTGCTGTAGAATGTATAACACCAAAAAGGATGTCTGCATGAGCATCTGTGCAGAGAGCACTGTGCATGCCTGTGCTTCAGCACCAGGAGGAGCTTGGACGGAATAGAAACTGTATGCAGCAGACATACAAATGCCTCTACTCTTACAGCATTGCAGGAATGACAGGAACATGTCATTGTCACACAGGTAATGTTTCCATTTACTTCAGAATGAAGGACACATTCCTAAAGCTGTCAGTCTGCAGAAGAAATATGTCTGTGTGGGCAGTAACCAGGGGCTACTGTGCTGTAACAGGGTAACCATTGCAATAACATTGGTGGGACAGAGTACCATATGATTCTCACTGAAAATGAAATTAATGCAAATCTAAGTAAAGAATTTGAGTGGAAGACTCTCACCATCGGTCTCTATCAATGACCATCAATGTGTTCAAAAAGTGAGTGAAACTGAAACAAAAATCATCAGTTACTTGGCATGAAGTGGCACAGGAAATTATGGACTTGTTATTACTATTAAGCTACAGTAACTTTACTGAAAACATTAGAACTATTGAATTGTTTTAGATTTAGATCATTGACGTTAATAGTGAATCTGTCACTTTTTTTTTTTAGTCTTAAGTAGTCACAAAAAGCCTGAATAATTCAGGTAGTCATGATGAAATAAGAAGTTAGGTATTAACAGCGAATTTATAGAGAGAACAGAAGTTCGCAATAGAAGTTATGAATATCTTTATAACAGAAGTGAAAATACTCCAAAGGTAAATTGTGGTCTCTTGTTCATAATTCTAATTCTTATTTCCCAGTTGAATAATGGGATATTTTTAATTTTTTTTTTTTTCCAGTAAGAGTGGAATAAAGAACAGGCAAAATAAGAGGCCTATTTAAGAAAAAAATATTACTTTTTGTAGCATTTGTTTGATGAGATAACTTTTCATCTCACACTTCTGTTTACTTTTTTGGACCAACTAGTTACTTCTCATCTAAAGAGGCCGTGAAGATTATAGCATTAAAGAAATTTATTCAGTGTCTTTTTCCTCAGATGGAGTATATACATGATCAGCAGTTTTTTCACTTCCTTGGCTCCAGGATGTAGTGTCTGACACTAATTTGAGCAGCATTTTAGTGATGTTCTAACCTATCTTTCCAAGATAGCACAGGGCACAAAAGCAGCTTCACATATGTGTCGGAGTCACCATTAGCCGGGGTCCTTATTTCTCCGTACGGGAACAGAAACGACGCAACACCAATGTGATGATCACGTCGTCCATCTTTTTTATTATATATTATTGTTATATTCTATTCCTTTTCTGGTTACATTTATACTCTACTAAGTTCCGTACACGCACTCATCTATCTTCTAATAGGCTACAGGTCATCTACATGTGCTGTTCACGTGCCTCTACAAGCATTTGCATTGGTTAATTGCAATTAGCATGTAAAGCCCAAAACTTGCCAAAAACTCCCTTATCTCATACCCTGTTTTGCTCAGACTTGTGTGCTTTTGCTGACCACAGGTGTTTCTCACTTATCTGCTATCTTGTGTGTTTTTGCCAGCCTTATTTTGCTGGCCTTGTCTTCGTCCTTGCATTCTTCTGTCTGCACTACCTTTCTCCCAGCGCGGCCCAGACTCCTACACATATGCATTTTCCTCAGAACAGAGTCTAACATTGATTAATAACCTAATCTCATAAGCAAGAATCATTCTACTGAGTTCTGTTGCTTTACAGTGTAACAAAGGAACAGAGGAATAAAGGTAACTTCCTGAAGTATAGCAGACTTTTGGTACCTTCTAAATCCTTTAGAACTGCTTGCACAGCTCAGAGGAAACTAAAAGAAGTGTCAACAGATGAAGATGTCCTTGGTAGAGCAGTCTTACAGCCATGTCTGGCATGCTGATAATGGAGAGACAATTGGTCGGGAGTGGCAATGGACACTGTCAAGTAGATTCTTATTTTACTGGCAAAGGAGCTTTGAGTTAGTCCTACCTAATGTGTGCAATTGCTTCCAGCCATAGAGGTTAAAAGGAGAAATACAACCATGAGTTTCCCCCTTGCGTGCTGTAGGGGGACCCCAAGATATTTAGTTTGTTATTTTGAAGTGTTTTCTTCTATGTATCCTACCCCTGACATCTTTGATGTTTCTACATGACTCTGCACTTGTGCTTCCATACTAGTTCAGAAGAACAAACCAAGTCAATATATTTTCCAAAAGGAAACAAATTACATTAGCTTAAAAATATGAGTGCTGTCTTATTCTCTTACTAGTCTTCTAAATAGCATTCAAAAGCCTCAGTCAGCTATAGGATATGAGAGGTCACAAATAATCACCCACTGAGTTTCTATCAACCTTAGGAATTTCTCAACTGCTAATGGATATTTTTAGGTAGATGAGACACATTTTAGAACAAGTTAACTACTGACTGACAGGACACTTTAGAAATATAAATAAACTATAATCCAAGACAATGTTTGAACCATGATTTATTAAATTGGAAGTGATAGCTACTAGGCCTTTAGCAGTATCATTTTTTGTGCCACAAAAATACATAAACAATGCCCAGGATCAAAAAACATACTGATAATAGTAAAAGACTGTAAGAGAAGTACCTACATATCTTTATAAAAAATATAAAATATTAGCGTTTGTTCAGACATATTAAAATAGAGCGTGATAACGCCTTGGCACCACATATTTTATAATGAAAGGCCACCAATGAGAGGCCACAATGGCAGACTGGGCCTGCATTGAGATCAGAGATATAAAAAAAGATACTAAAAACCTTTAGAGGTGTCTAAGTATCGTAAAGCATCTCATTTTCATTACACCTGTGCTTGAAAACAAATTCAAGAAAAGTACCAGTAATACTGTGACAAATAAAACAACGTATTGCTTCTAATCTCATGAAGCTAAGCAAAATTCAGTTAAGTTAAATAATTATTTACTTAGATCCTTCAAAAAATATAAAATTCAATGCATCAGGGCAAATGCTTGTTTATGCTTATTTGCATTTGTTCAGCTAGTTTTCCACCATAAAGCTCAAGTGAATTTTTGAGACATGCATTGTATTTATTATTAAATGCCAAACATACAGCATATCTGTTAAAACAATAGGCCAATAACTGTGAAGGTAGATCTTAACATTGTGTTTCTAGTAGAAGGATTTTCCTAAGTGTTGGTGAAAGCTCTCAGCAAAATATGTAGTAGAAATGATCTAGTAGAGATGAGCTGTAGTAGAAATGTTCTTGGTAGCACCGAGCTTAAGTCCCTGCTGAGCATACCATTTTCCATGTATGCTTAGGCTATCTAAATAACACTGTACACAACCTTCCACTCAGAAATGCTGACCACCCCAAAAAATCAGTGAAGACAATGTTAGCAGTAAAAGCTTAGTTTATTTGACCTCTTTTATGTAAGTTACTTGTGCAAAGAAGCCTAACTTTTTATGGGTGATCAAGAAAATTTGGGCCCTACAATCTGTATTAATTCATTGAAGCTCTTTATTATTCTTCAATCTTCTTAAAGTATTTGCTCACCCTTTTGAAACACATAGATGTTGACAAATCTATATTTTATTCAAACTGGAACCTCTTGATATAATTATAGAAGTGCTTCAATAACAAAAATTTTCCTACCCTGGATAATACTTAAAACTGGATTACAGTAGTTCTTAAAATACATTCTATAAATTAAGTTCTACTTCTAAAACAAACTCATCTTAGAACAATATCCTGTCATGGTCTGTTTGGATGCCACAAATTTACAGGACAAGGCAGTCTAAATTAAACTTTATTTTATAAACACATTAGAAAAAAAACCAAACCAAACCAAACAAACAAAGGGGCAGACTAATCTAACACAGGAATTCTGAAATTCAGTACTTCATTAGTTCATTGATTCTCTAACTCAGAATTTTCTATTTCCTCACTTGTATCTCATGCACCTGTGAGAAAAATAGTTGCCAAGCTGATGGTGAGAGTTCATGTATCATAAAGGGAACCATGAAAGCCTCAGCAGTCCGGCTGCTGTTGGACCCACTGGATTTTCTCTTCCTTCTGAATCACAGCTGTGGCACAGTACCAGAATGATAAATAAGATTTATATTGCTACCATGTTTTTATTATCATTTCACCTCCAAACTTGGAATTTACCACCTTCCCAGGTCTTAATGACTTACTGTCATGCATAAAATGTTATTTTAAAACACAAGATGAAGGGCAATACAAATTCAGTCCCTTTGTGTGGTACTCAACTGCCACTGATTTCAACTGAAAGACCAGGGATTTCATGTGTAAATTTGAAAAGTTTCCCAGGTATTTCTATTGCATCATTTTTCTGTTATGCTTAAACTGATACAGCTCCTCTGAAAAGCTGCAACAGCTGACAGAAAGCAATAGTAGCTTTTCTAATCTTCTCATTTATTTTCTCTTTGAAAAATCACCATCCTTTGAAGATTGACTGACTCCAGGAAGTAAAAGATTCCATTTCTCTTCATTCTTTACCACTAGAAAATAGATTTCCTTCTTCCTTTCTTACTGAATCATCATCTAGAAAAAGACTTTGACTTGGCAAATTTATAAACCAGAGATTTTTCCCACAACATCCACCGTATTTAGTTTTTGTCAATATAAAGAGATAGACGAGGGCAAATTGATCTTGAAAGTATGTCCCAATCAAACCCAGTACCTTTATTTTGAATCAAAGTAATCTCTCCTGCATAGAAAGAGCTCAACATTCCAAAAGCTTGCAAGGTACAAGGTGTCAAAAATTTTGGGTGAAGGCTGTGGATCCCATTCAAAGGCTAGTCTAAAGGGAATGGAAAATGATGCTATTTACACCTTAATCTGCCAGCAGCAATATGAAATACCTCTACAGTTTAAAATTACTTACATATTACTCAACTCATGAGTTATTCAATTTATGCTTCTGTAATAATTTATAGCTTACACTATACCATCTACACTGACTCTGAAAATAAATGGAATCAGTGTACTAAATATAATGTGTTGATCCCATTCACCTGCTAGGAATCAGAAAAGAAGGAAAAGGAAGAGAAGGGTATAAGTAATAAGTAATACTACCCAGCGCTTTAAATTAACATTTGACTATTTAAGAGTGCATTTTACTACTTTTTTTCTTTCCCTTCTGAGTGAGAATTTATCATCTAAATCATGCAACTGATTAAAATCGGTAAGTGAATACAAATAAATCATGGGGTGTCTTCAGTACCATCTGTGAACAGGCTATGCAATAAATCAAAGAAAAATTAATTGACATGAAATGTCCTCAATTGCATCTATGCAGTCCTTGCTGAATATGTGGATATCCTGAAAGTTTTCTAGGCATTAAGGAGGAATACGTGGAGTAACAAGTATAAAGTCTCTCCTTTTAGATCTGAATGTGTCTGCAGTTTTCATAAATCTGTTGTGATCCTTCAATACCTGTAACTTCTTGGTAGCATAAACACTAAATCACTTCTGGTGACAGAGAAGACCACCCTGGCTAAACAGGGAGCTTTGGCTGGAACTCAGGGAGAAAAGGAAAGTTTACAGCCTTTGGAAGAAGGGACTAGCCACTCACAGTGATTACAAAGAGGCTGTGAGGCTATGCAGGGCAGAAATCAGGAGGTCTAAAGCCCAGCTGGAAATTACCCTGGCTTCAGCAATCAAGGATAACAAGAAATGTTTCTATAACTATGTCAACAGCAAAAGAAAGACCAGGGAGAGCCTCCATCCCCTGCTAGATGCGGGAGGAAACATGGTAACAAGTGATGAGGAGAAGGCTGAAGTCCTTAATGCCTTCTTTGCCTCAGTCTTTAACAACAAGACTAGTTGTATTGAGGGAATCCAGCCTCCTCAGACAGAAGACAGAGACTGGGAGAATGACCCCCCTGCAATCCAGGAGGAGATAGTCAGTGACCTACTGCATCACGTAGACACACACAAGTCTATGGGACATGATGGGATACACCCGAGAGTGCTGAAGGAGCTGGCTGGGGTGCTCGCCAAGCCGCTCTCCAGCATTTACCAGCAGTCCTGGCTGACCGGGGAGGTCCCGACAGATTGGAAACTGACCGATGTGACGCCTACCTATAAGAAGGGTCAGAAGGATGATCCGGGAAATTACAGGGCTCTGCAAGCTCTCCAGGGCAACAGCAAATCTGGGGCTCTGTGCTTTCTTTCGTCCTGAACAAGTGTTAGTCTTCCCTGACGAGAAGTGATTCTGCGAAACAATGTGAACACTTCTCCTTGCCAAGCAAGGTGCTAGCAGGGAATTCTCTGCCTGCCTTTCCCCAGTGCTCTGCAAGCTTGCTTGACGTCGGTGCCCAGGAAGCTGATGCAGCAGATCATCCAGAGTACCATCACACAGCACATGTTGGACAACCAGATGATCAGGTCCAGTCAGCATGGGTTTATGAAAGGCAGGTCCTGCGTGACAAACCTGATCTCCTTCTACAACAGGGTGACCTGCTGATTGGATGAGGGAAAGGCTGTGGATGTAGTTTACCTTGACTTCAGTAAGGCCTTTGACACCGTTTCCCACAGCATTCTCCTGGCAAAACTGGCTGCTCGAGGCTTGGATGGGCACACGCTTTGCTGGGTAAAAAACTGGCTGGATGGCCGGGCCCAAAGAGTTGTGGTGAATGGAGTTAAATCCATTGGCGGCTGGTCACAAGTGGTGTCCCCCAGGGCTCGGTTTTGGGGTCACTCCTGTTTAATATCTTTATTGATGATCTAGACGAGGGGATCGAGTGCACCCTCAGAAAGTTTGCAGACGACACCAAGTTGGGTGTGAGTGTTGATCTGCTCGAGGGTAGGGAGGCTCTGCAGAGAGATCTGGACAGGCTGGAGTGATCGGCTGAGGCGAACTGGAGGAGTTTCACTAAGGTCAAATGGTGGGTGCTGCACTTGGGCCACAACAACCCCCAGCAGCGCTACTGGCTTGGGGAGGAGTGGCTGGAGGGCTGCCAGTCAGAGAGGGACCTGGGGGTGTTGATTGACAGCCGGCTGAACATGAGCCAGCAGTGTGCCCAGGTGACCAAGAAGGCCAATGGTATCCTGGCTTGCATCAGAAATAGCGTGGCCAGCAGGGACAGGGAAGGGATCTTACCCCTGTGCTCGGCACTGGTGAGGCTGCACCTTGATTACTGTGTTCAGTTTTGGGCCCCTCACTACAAAAAGGACATTGAATGACTCGAGTGTGTCCAGAGAAGGGCAACGAAGCTGGTGCAGGGTCGGGAGCACAGGTCTTATGAAGAGCAGTCGAGGGAACTGGGGTTGTTTAGTTTGGAGGAGGCTGAGGGGAGACCTCATCGCCCTCTACAACTACCTGAAAGGAGGTTGCAGAGAGCTGGGGATGAGCCTCTTGAACCAAGTAATGAGCGATGAGACAAGAGGGAATGGCCTCAAGTTGCACCAGGGAAGGTTAGACTATATATTAGGAAGTATTTCTTTCCAGCAGGGGTTGTTGGGCGTTGGAATGGGCTGCCCAGGGAGGTGGTGGAGTCCCCATCCCTGGAGGTGTTTAAGAGTCGGGTCAACATAGCGCTTAGGGATATGGTGTAGTTGGAAACTGTCAGTGCTAGGTTAACGGTTGGACTAGATGATCTTCAAGGTCCTTTCCAACCTAGACGATTCTGTGATTCTGTAAGTTATTAGATCAAAGCAATAATCAAATACAATTAACATCAAAAGAACCCTGTATTGCCATATAAATCCTTCACATACCCCTCCCCCCACCCCTATTTTGACTTTGTGCTATTATTTCTACTTTTGTCACCCTCCTAACACTGGTAGTACATTACTGGATAAAACAAAAAGCTTTTAAAATACTCTTTGAGGAGGGAGGCATTACAGGCAGCTCAGTTCATGAAAATCTGGATCTGATCTAACTGATGTCATCCGATGGTATACTCTTTTCAGAATATCCAATTCATGTGGAAATGTAGAGTATCAAGCAGAAAATAAAGCAAAAATCAATGGAAGAAGAAAACTTGGATTGCTAAAACATCAGATAGGAGGGACTGACCTAATGCCCATAAAAATCAGTGGGAAACATTTCACTGTGCTTGTATATTTGATATTTAATCCAGAGAAAAAATACTGACAATTTATTGATACTGTTGAAGAAAAGTAGTAAGCATTCCCAGGGACCATAAGTCAGGTTGAATGGGGCTTTGAGCAACTTGATCAACTGAAGGATGATTCTGTCCATGACAGAAGGGTTGGACTAGATGATCTTTAAATGTCTCTTCCAACCAAAACCATTCTATGATTCTACAATTCTTTGTTTTCTCTCCAGGACACAATTAAAAGCATTGACCTGTCCCGTGCTGCAAATAATCCAGTGCTTGTTTTTGCATTTCCAGTCAAGATACATTAGGACACTTCTGAATACTACATCTTTTAAAAGTATTTGTTATTCAAGGAAATGAAGCTAAGTGTAATGAACTCAATTTGATATGGTAAATGTCAGCTGGATTTGTGACTACAGAATTGTAACGTACTTTACTCTTTCCAGTAGGTGTCATCCAGACACATTTTCACTTCTGTGTCCTGGAAATTGGACAAAATATCATCTATATGAAAAATGAATTCTCTTTCACTATGTGTGTCAGATTAAAAGCCCAGAGAACATCTGAAGTTATCTGTTAGGGGGCTTGTAATTTAAGTTCAATGTGGAAAAAATGTATGATATATTGTAAACCTAAAGCAAAGACTGCTTGCTTTTATGGACACTTCTGTATACTGTAGTTCTACTTTTAGAAATCTCAGACTTGAAAACCAGATGTCTTTTTATATAATTTAGATTCCTGGCCTTTTTTGTAGTTAAGCTTTGTTTCACAAAAGCTGTCAGTTCTGGATGGTATGAACTTCTGCTAACTACATAAACGTTTGCCAAACGTCCTTAATAATGCATTCAGGAAATGTTGCAGTGCATTTTTCAGATCTTTTTAAGTCATTGTCCATGTGCTGTTCATAAGTTACTCACTTCAGAAATTTTAGGCATTGTTGTGAGCTGAAATAGGCCAAAGAAAGTTAAGCAGTATGTTAAATAGTGTTTCACAGTATTTACTAATATTTCATATGAACGCCAGTGACTTTTGTTTTCCTTGTTAGTTCAGCACGAACTCCTTAAAAACCACAATGTAAGAAAAACAAAAAGAATGCACAAAAGTTATTTCCATACTTATAGCATCAAGATAAAATAATCAAAAGACTTGCAAAATCTTTGCAGTTTGTCAGATTTAGCACTGAAGTGCTTTTTGGGGCTCTCCGTTGCAGCTCACTGCTGTATCTCACTGGGAGAACTACATACCTCATGGGATCAAACTGTTGGTCAGTTTTGTCATTAACTTTAAGAGTGATGTGCCTGTCAGTTTAAATTCTGAATTAATCTACTAGATCACTAAGTGTGCTCTGAAACATCCATGAGACTGTATTCTTAAGCTGGCTTCTTAAAATTTCTTACAGCATCTTCAGGAATTCAGCTGTTCAGACAGGGTATTAGGCATGAATTTCAAAGTGCTGGCATAACTACAGGCACATTGGACTATATTAATATCACAAAATAGTGTACAAAGCCTTGGTCAGGAAGCAGTTTAGCTTGTAGATTGTCCACAAAACCAGATAGAAGACGTAGTCAAAGGATTACACTTGTGTTCAATGAGTCTAACACATGAGCAGTTCACTGGTAACCTCCAACACATACAAGTACACAGGCAAACTCCTATCAGGATCAAGACAAACTCAGAAAATATTTGACTAGATGTAGACTGTCATTAGTTCCTGAAAAACTGTTTACTCTTGAGTTGTCCTTGTTTAGGATGCTAGTAGTAAAAAAGTTGCAGCTAACCAGATTGTGCATAGAACACAAGCACGAGATTGACTGTCTTTCCCTTTATAAATTCTATAATTGCACAAAAGGAAGAGAAGGAGAACAACAGGGAGAGATTCACCCTTCTAAATTATTGTCCCCCAATAAGCAGAAAATATCCTCTCAGTTGTAATATGGATCACACTTGTGTTACGGAGGCTTCCAAATAAGTAACCCACCACCAATTTAAAAAAATAAATAGATTTATTTTTTTCATAAAACCACCAGTCAGCTTTCCGTAGATTACAGATCCGAATGTCCGCAAGAGTAGAACAGAATAACTTTCTGGGGTTTAACAATAACCCGAAATACTTCACAAAGCTTCACTCCCCAGGGGTTTAACGACAACCCCAAACATAAACTTCACTTCCTGGGGTTTAATGGGAACCCGAAACATAAAACAAAGCCTCACACCCCAGGGGTTTAATGACAACCCCAAACGTAAACAAAGCTTCACTACCTAGGGTTTAACGACAACCCAAAACGCTCTATCACTCACCTAGAAAGTGAGGGCTCTCAACCTCGAGGACCTGCTCAGGGCAGCGTCCCGACCCAAAGTACCTCGAGGAGTTTCCCTGGGCGGCGTCCTGACCCAAGGGGAGAGTCCTGACCGCAGCGTGCAGCTCCAGGGGACGAGCTCAAAATGGCTCCCCCAAGGGACTCCGTTTATACCCAGACCGAATCTGACCTGTAGTCAATAGCGGCTCCCATTGGCCAAAGGTCTCAGCTACCACGAGACCTTGAAAACAAAGACAGCCAAAACCTGCCACGTTTCAACAGCCAGGAAGCTCTGTTTTCACTGGGCGGATGCACCTGCCACAACTTGTTGGCATCTGGCATTTTAGCTTCTCATAATCTCTTTTATAACCTTTCCACAGTGCAAGAGAAAGAAAATCTTTCTTTTAACCCTTTGTCTTACAACAGTAAAAGAGGCTGCAGGTTTTATTGCTACTTCTCAGTGCACTGCAAAGGAAGGCAGTTTTCAGTCAATGAGAACAGATTTCAGGTGTGTGGTGGGCTTGATTCAAGGCCCAGTGCATGCCATTCTAACCGAATTCCATTCTGATCCTTCTCCAGCGTTGAAAGAAAAATGTACCAATGACAGATGTTTCATCAGTCTTTCCCTCCTCTCTCTCTCTCTAGCAAGAGCAGAGACAAAACACACACTTTTTGATGAACGCCATCTGAATAACTAGTATACACAAGTCTGTATTTTTATTTTGTTCTTTAAAAAGCGCTAAAGGAAAAGAAACTCAAAAGCCTGATGAATAACAAGCTAGCTAAAATCATCATAAAGCACTGGTCAACCCCTATACTAAGCCATTGACTTATACCCCCTACTTTTTCTCACCCTGGGATTTCACTGCACTCTTTCCACTGTCATCTCAACTTCAAAACACTCCATTCCCAATATCACACATATATTCTCAATTTTCATTACCATTTTACTGTCTCCACTCTAGATGGATATCCTACCTCAGATTTCACCTTAGAACTCCAGCCTCTAACAACTGTGTCTCAGTGCTTTCATTGATTGTCATCTCAGCTGTGAATAGCTAGGAGCAATGATATCACAGGCCCAGAATCTTTTCAGCTGCTTACAGTTCATTGGGGTACCCAATGTGCCATATTACTAGGGACACTGAAGGAGTTTCTGAGAAAGATTAAAAAGGCAGCAGTAGGTGTTCAGGAAAGTGAGAAGGAAAAGACATAAGCTTGCTTGGAGGAAAGAGTATAACAGCAGTGAGATTGATCAAAAAAAGCTAAACACTGTATGCTCTCCACTTGCCCAGAAACAATAATTCATTAAACATGTCTTTGGCATCAGAGAGAGAAGAAGACCCAACCACTCATATATTCAGGAAGTACCTGGACATTTGGATGGAGCATGCCAAAGTCCATGCAAAATCTTATGAACAGCAGGAGCAATGGTCTGGAAACTTCATCAGACTTCTTATTTCCATTCTTGTTACAAATTCCATGAAGATGGCCTTTTTTATGATACTTCAAAGCTTTGGCCCATAGCCAAATATGTTACCAGAATTATTTCAGTCCTTAAATCCAAACAACTAAAAGTGCTCCTAGTACAGTTTTACTTATAGCCTAATGTTTAAGGCTCTTTGGATTCAATATCCTTAAACATCTGTGGTAAGTTCAGGCATCTCAGCACTAAGTATGTTTGAAGAAGATCTTGGCTTGTTTATCTCAGCCAAGTGAATGCAAATGAATTGGATGCATATGAACAAAACCTATTGAAGGTAGTAGAAGATGTCAATGCAAAAAACCCAAAAGAAAATGACCTGACCATAGATGATGCATTTAAGGTGGAAACTGGATTTTTACATGCCAGAAAATAGAGGGTCTGAAATAACTGAGAGTGGGAGAAGTAAAAAAGAAAATACCAGGAACACAAATACTTTTAAGATGAAGCTTTCCTTGATAAACATTACAGGTTATGAACAACAGAGGTGAAAGGAAACTGACCTCAAAGATAAGGAAGAGACCTTCCTATATTCCTGTAGATAACAATTCCCTGAGAAGGCACGAAATGCTAGTTTGATATCATATTCTGTGCTTGCTCTTCTGTATCAATAAAAGTCAAAAATGGGTACCTTAATCAAATAAAAATCCACCCCAAGTGCCCTGAATAAAGTCAAGGAGGATTCAACACTCGTGTCATTTGATT
This sequence comes from Strix uralensis, assembly GCF_047716275.1. Taxonomy (NCBI): domain Eukaryota; kingdom Metazoa; phylum Chordata; class Aves; order Strigiformes; family Strigidae; genus Strix; species Strix uralensis. Next base: position 36,563,312 of record NC_133979.1, on the reverse strand, counting down.
GCCATGCACCTTTCATCCTTGAAAACGAGATTTCACCATGTAAGAAGTGGACAAATACAAATAAGACCTTCCAGAAAATGTGTTCATGGCCTGAAGATCAAAAATCCTTCATTGTCTTGCTAAAAGAATTCTGCATGATTGAGCTTAGGAAAAGTCACCAGTACATTCCTCTTACAGTATCATTTTTTTCTGGAAGTTTAATGCACTTGCCTTAAATACACTGAGTGAAAAATAACATCTTCATCTTCTGTCTGTTTGATAAGATAATTTTGCAGCTCATATCTTTAAAATTCAGTATTCATTTGAAACAATATTTCCGGGCTGTCCAACAAAATGAATAGTCTCCGCTGGATTTCTGCAGCTTTGCTTGTGGTCTCTGTAGCACTAAAAATGCTTGTTTCTATCAATGTAGCCTCATGAATTTCTATTAAAAAATTACACTGCTGTCTTTCTTATTTATTCTAACCTAATTCATGTTGCAAGCTTTAGTACTTTATGTAGTCTTACTCTTTAAATTGCCTCCTACACTCAGATAATTATTATTTAGCCTTCTTCCTGTAAAATGCTTGCTTTGTTTGCTAAAATAGTGCCATCTAAGCATTTTGTGGAGGTAAATGCATGCCTTACCTCCTTCATAATCTATGGTCCTTGTCTTAGTGATGCATTATTTTACCCATTTTTGATGGAAAATATAGATATCAACTTCCAAGAGGAAAAGAACATTTTCACTCTTTTCTACTTTTACTGTGAAAAATCTGATTGGAAAACTTGCTATAAACATTCAGGCTGCACATGAAAAAATTTAGATCTTCATCTTTTTGAATACACTCTTTGTTCTGATCTTGACAATTTTAACACATCTTTTTACTTTTCACGAAAGCTGGGGATGAACCAGATGGTAACTCAGAGCTGGCTTGTGGTGAGATAACTGCATCAAGTCACTGTAGAGATATGTGAATGAGCTTTGTGCTGCTTTGTCTCGACAAGGGAAGTATTGTGAAGATGGGTCTTTCCCAAAAATACCCTTGTCTTTCAAAGTCAGAAATAACAAATAAAAGCTTTACAAAATAGTTTGAGAAAGGTAATTCTCATCTTATTCCTAGCTAAAACAGGTTCAAGGCACAACATTTTCAGAGCCATTTGAGAGAGCAGGTGTTGCAGAATTTTGAAGTATTCTCTCCCTAAAGGAAAAGGAAAACAAAACTACGGAGCAGTGAAGGAGTAGAACTTTGAAAAATTGGTATTAGTGGGTGACAGTAGGGCTCTCAGTAAGCAGCTTGGTTTAGAACTAGAAAGGAATGCAGGTTCAATAAGAAAGAAACTTGTCCATGCCAGGATTTCAATAACATTGCTAAATAATCATCATTACATCACAAAGTATCATCTGAAATAATGTGGATTAAATACAGTACTATATAAATGGATTGTGTACTAAACTAAGGAAGCTGCAATAATTCCTGACATTCTTTGTCATTCTTTAGCACTGATGGTGATCTTCAGGATTTCCAGTATTAATGACACATTTAAAAGAATCAAAGTGTTTAGGAAGTTGTCCTGGTTTCAGCCAGGAAAGAGTTAACTTTCCTTGGGCTGAGAGGGAGCACAGCTGAAGAGCCAGGTCCAGATTGATCATTGGAGCATTCCATGTCATGTGACGTCACGCTCAGCATATAGGTGGACGTGGGCTCTCTCACATACGTTTTCTGGTTTTGGTTTCCGGGTTGACATGGGGGGACTTTCTGGTGCGGTTGGATCACTGCTGGGAATGGGCTGCATACTGGTCACCACTTGGTGAGCCACTGCTGCATTTTACCTGTTTTGGACTACTATTGTTACTGTTGTTTTTGTTAATATTACTAAATTATTTTTTATTCAACCTACGAATTTCTTCTTTTGTCCCTCCCTTATTTCACCGGGAAGGGGGCAGGTGGGAAGTAAACAACTGGTCACATGGCGATTTGCTACTGGCTGAGTTCAAAGCACAACAGAAGTTAATTTTGTATTTATACAGATAAAGCAGCATTAGGTAAATAGACATACTTGTACACAAACAGTGTAATGGTAGACAACTAAAATTAATAACTATAAACGTCATCATCGATAGTTGTTGGTCATCATAGATGTTCTTCTAAATAGATGGCCATGATGAGGTTTTTTCCCTTTGTAATTATTTCCAAATATTCTGTGAAAAATTGCACTATTCTTTAAAGGCATACCCCAATACAACAAAGCCTTTAAACCATATTTTTTACACTGGAATATAAACCAGCATAAATTTAAATGAAATTGAGCAGTAAATTGGCATTCAACTATATATCAGCAAAATTCTTTTATATTTTATTCTAATATTTTCACTAGCAGTATACTTATAGAACTTGAAAGCAACTTATTGAGGGATATGATTTGCTTCCTCCATCCTCTTTGCTCTATACTACCAACAAGCTAGCTTGCTGATAAGAGACATTGACTACTGCAATAAGAAAGGAATACCACATCAGTCAGAATTAGAAAGCACTGAAAAGAAAAGCTTGAAACAAAAATAAACTGCTAGTGGCAAGTGAAATGTGAAATATAGAATAAATCATTTATTAGGGGAAAAAGAGTGATTGAAGCATAAAGGATTAAAACATTCATATAATATGAAAAACAGCACAGGTATTTGTGACTTTTGCTTTAGAAGCCTTGGAAAATGTTATCCTTTTTCCATCATGATCCAAGATTAATGACCAATATAATTTATTTTGATAATTAGTCAGTTTCATAGTTGGACACATATGGGAAAAGATTTTTTTGTGTGGTTTTCTTTTTTTTTTTTTTGTTGCTTCTTTTTGATTTAACACAAAAAAATGTTGTCTACATGGGATATGACATGAATGCCCATCAGTTCTGGCATGGAAAAAAGTTAATGAACACAAAGAAAAAATCAAAGCATCATCATGTTGATAAAGATAATTAGAAAAGGCTTTTAAAAGAGAATTTGTCAGCATCACTGTGGCAGACAGGATACATAGTTTAAAACATGATCTCCAAACTTTTTGATCATCCTCCCTTATCACTAAAAATTTTTGAACATGCTCCCCCAATAGATGTATATTTCTTTACTTATAAATTAAATACATTTACCACTGTACTCATATATTATGTACATTATAAAGCATAAAGAAAAAATATAAAGTAAAAAAGGATGAGATAAAGAGGATTTTAAAAATATTATTAATTAACAGTACAAATAAACCTTTTTGCTCTTACTAAAAAAATTATAATAATAATACTGTGAGAGCAATGTGATTTAATATGCTTCATTATTTTTCAAAATCTTGGTTTAACACCTTGTGATGAAGTGATTCAAACATCTGGTTCTAAGCAGTTTATTTCAATACTTAGTTTTAATGGCCATCATAGATGAAAAAGGTTCATCTTTAATGATAGGAGATGTAAATCCATACTTCAAATAGTCTTCCTGACAGTTGCTGATTCCTTGTCAGATCTGATTATATCATCTTTGGTTTTAACATCATAACGTGGCTGACAAAGAGCTTGTACTAGGAGCAGGAGAAGTGTCAGCTCTGCCATTTTCTTTTTGTTAACCTATGCTCACACTATAAGCATTATGTTCCATCTGCAGCTTATTTGCAGGATATTTGTCCATTTTGTGAGGGTTAGTTTAGTTAAAACTAGACAATATAATCCATAAATCCACTTCACTGCGCACACATAAACTGCAGTACATGCAATATGCTGAAAATGAGTGAATGAGTGAGGGCACCACCGTGAACCCCTCTGCATTCTGAACACCCACTCTTCCCGCAGGATGCCTCTCCTACCCTACATGATACAAGATCATGTTCTAAATTTCATATCCTTACTCTGTGTTTTGTACATATTTGGAGCATGCCTCTAAGCTAAGTAATAAATAAAATGAAAGTAGGTGATAACAACACATTTAAAATAGGAGTGGGAAAGACCGTTTGGATTTTCAACCAACCCTGCATTCACACGTGTGATTCATCTAAATCAGAAAGGTCAGGGGAACAAACATTTCATTTGACACAAGTTTCTAGCACTCTATAATCAACTTAAGGACTCTTATTAAATATAGAAGACCATTAATATGTTGGGTGAGAGAAGAGATCAAAAATCCACCAGTTTCAGGGTTCTTCAGTTGCAAAGATTTGCTTGTTAAATGAAAATCCCACTCGATTCAAAGAAGTAAACCACATCTCACACTGCAAAAGCAATAAGAAAAAAAAAAAAAAATCTACCCCTGAAACTAACTCCTAGTCAACATTTCTTCCTGACCCCAAATGTAATGATCATTTTAATGTGAAATAGTTCTGAAAGATATTTCAACTATTCACTTGAGAGTTTTTAAAACTTATGTCTCCTGTAATAACAAGTTACTGCCTGAAGTGGTCAGGTTGTAGGAGACTGCAACCAACAAAAGATATGTTTATTTGTGTCATCAGTGGCATCATGAGGTGCATAAAAGAGACCTGCAGAGTAAGAGGAAATCAGAGAAGAACAAAACCTCTACATTGTTTTGTAAAGGCAACTGGTTACCGTGTTTATATTTCTGTTGTTTAGATATACACTTATACAGAAATACACACAGGTTTTCAAACAGAAGTCCACTGACATCCAGAAGAATCTGAATAGGTCCACATGACACTGAAAGGTGGACTAATGCCAAACTTTTTGACAAAAATTTTGTTGCTTTCTAACTCCATTGATATCAGTGGGATTTATATGCTTACATGAAGATCCATCCAATACTTCTTTAGATAATGTTACAAAAACTATGTACTTATTCTTTAGATAATTTTCATAACATGTATTTTACTCTTTGACTATTCTCAGTTACTCCATCATTTATTTCTTAATAGAACATATTAAAATGAGAATTCCAATATTCAGTAAGTTTTAATAAAATAAAGTCTGTGCTTCTGTACCGATCCAAAATCAGGGAGGGTTCTTAAATGATCCCAAGAGTGAGATTAAGACACAAATGAGGTCAGATGCCATACAACCTTGTGAACTTTATTTCCCGTAACAACTGATAATAGTGATAGGACAGAGAGAAGAAGAAAGGAAAAGTCAGAGTACCTAAGCAAGTAAACAGTGGAGATGCAGCAAAATTAATTACCACCACCATGAATCCAGCGATGTCCCGTTGGCTTGGTCTCAGTGCAGGTGATGGTGCTCCAAGCTCTGCAAAGTCCCAGCTCCGAGCAGATGAAGGATCAAGAATCATCAAAATCAAGAAGATCAAGATCAAGAATCCAGAGAGAGGAATATGCAGTCCTTTTATTGCCCCAGTCCCCATGATTTCTCCAAAGAGTCCGCAATTTCCGCAGAGCTCATTGTGATACGTGCCGCCCCGTGGTCCTCCATGCGTGCAAGCCCAGGTGTTCACGGTAGTCCTCTTCACCTGGCTTGCCAAGTACAGCTTGGTAGGCACTGCCAAGGATGTTTTTGCTCTAGCTTCGGGTGGATATCACAGTTTCTTTGGGGACAATTCATCTCCTTCAGAGTGTACACCTCAATGGAGACAGGATGTTGAGGCCAGAAAGTGGTAGTAGTGCAGCAGCAGTGTTGAGACAAACACAGTCCAACACAGTTCCTTACAGCTTCTAAGAACATGAATTTTAGGAACTTGATTGGTTGGTGGCCGGTCATGAGTGGTGTCCCCCAGGGCTCAGTTTTGGGGCCACTCCTGTTTAACATCTTTATTGATGATCTAGATGAGGGGATCGAGTGCACCCTCAGAAAGTTTGCAGACGACACCAAGTTGGGTGTGAGTGTTGATCTGCTCGAGGGTAGGGAGGCTCTGCAGAGAGATCTGGACAGGCTGGAGCGATGGGCTGAGGCCAACTGTAGGAGTTTCAATAAGGCCAAATGGTGGGTGCTGCACTTGGGCCACAACAACCCCCAGCAGCGCTACTGGCTTGGGGAGGAGTGGCTGGAGGGCTGCCAGTCAGAGAGGGACCTGGGGGTGTTGATTGACAGCCGGCTGAACATGAGCCAGCAGTGTGCCCAGGTGACCAAGAAGGCCAATGGTATCCTGGCTTGCATCAGAAATAGCGTGGCCAGCAGGGACAGGGAAGGGATCTTACCCCTGTGCTCGGCACTGGTGAGGCTGCACCTTGATTACTGTGTTCAGTTTTGGGCCCCTCACTACAAAAAGGACATTGAATGACTTGAGCATGTCCAGAGAAGGGCAACAAATCTGGTGCAGGGTCGGAAGCACAGGTCTGATGGGGAGCGGCTGAGGGAACTGGGGTTTTTTAGTCTGGAGAAGAGGAGGCTGAGGAGAGACCTCATCGCCCTCTACAACTCCCTGAGAGGAGGGTGCAGAGAGGGCGGATGAGTCTCTTGAAGCAAGTAATAAGCGATAGGACAAGAGGAATGGCCTCAAGTTGTGCCAGGGAAGGTTTGGACTGGCTCTTAGGAAGTATTTCTTTGCAGAAGTGGTTGTTGGGCGTTAGAATGGGCTGCCCAGGGCAGGGGTGGAGTCCCCATCCCTGGAGGTGTTTAATAGACGTGTTGACCCAGCGCTGAGGGATCTGGTGGAGTTGAGAACAGTCAGTGTGAGGTTAATGGTTGGGCTAGGTGATCTTCAAGGTTTCCAGCCTAGATGATTCTGTGATTTTGTGATATTATTTTTAATTTTTTCTACTGCTTTTTCTCTTGTCTGAAGGGGTACATAATCAAAAAAACATAAGAGCATTTGAAAGTTTTGTGCACAAGATAAATAATTTCTTCTGCTTCAATTATTTCTTTCAAGAGGTCCTCATTTTGCAGTGCTTCTCACTGGGCTCTCATCTTAAGATCAAGCAGCAAAGAAGTGAGTGTCAGATCTTTGGAACTCAGTAGTGAAAAAGGGCAAGGGCTATGGAATAAGTAATAGTTACTTTCAGAGTTCTAGTTAATTGAAATACAACAATGGCAAGAGAGCTGGTCAGTGTGGAACCTCCACAGTGTGAAATCTTTCAGGACAGGGTCAGCATCCAAAACCAGAAGCCATTGCATTGCTACATCTAACAAAAAAAAACCAACCAAACAAACCTATTTCTGCTCAATATGTTAAAATTAGACATATAACATTAAATTAATGCAGCTATAAATATTTTCCATAAGAATCACATACTGGTGCAGAAAGTTAATTTTCTATTTTTTTTACCTCTGCAATGACAAATAGAACATTGTTTAATGATTTTTCAAGTTGTTTCTTTTTGTTTTCCACAATTAGGACTCTTACCTGTTCATCATTTGCAAATAACACAAAAACAATGGCCTGCGGTAAAATAATATAATTGCTTTATTGTACTAATTACCTATTTTATCTGAAATAGGGAACTTTGCAATGGATGACTTTATGACCTCTTTCTGGTAATTTACCAATATTGGGGAGACAGGAGAAGACCTTCCCTGAAATTCAATACTTCCAAGGACTAGGAAACAGATATTTATGTGATGTGTTTATTTAAATGAAATCATGAGTGCTATATGAAAAATGGACACAATTAAGTTTATTTATCAATACAGCCAACATATTGCAGTAATAGAGAGGCAGGTTTGATTTGAACTGCATGAACACTATTGTAATAACAAAAAGAAAACATCTTGCAAAAATGAAACCAACGTAATAAGGTGCACACAGCATATTGGCACACAGAAGAGATTGCTATTTTGGGGCCTGACTAAATTACTAAGGACATACACCAAAAATAGGTGTTTTTCTTAGTTTCCTAATGAACATAAAGATTATGTTTCCTAAAGATTATTTAGTTTCCTAAAGATTATTTAGATCAAAATGGGAGCACAATGCAGAGAAAACTTATTTCTTTTCAAGCTGAACCAACTCTGAGGTCTTTCTTTGCTACCTTTCATGCTCCCCGAGGGAATGGGTGCTTGCTGTCTCCTTAGTTCAAGGGCAGTCAGCACTGAGTTCTTCCTGCTTAATTAAGTGCTGCTGTCAGACGTGATGTTTGGGGACAGATAGTTGTGTGGTGCGGAGAAGATTTTAATGCTTGCTGGAAACAGAAGCAATCGTTCTTTTTTGTCATGAGTGGATATAACACTAGTGTTTTAAGAGTGGTCCAGTCAGTATTCTATGCACACATTTGCTCTCTCTAATACAGAAATTAATTTGTGTTGCCCGTTGGTGTTTTGATATACTGGATACTATCACCAGACAGTCAAGTCGTTAACCACCCAGTTACCATGGCAACCTGTCAGCAAAGTGCCTTATCTAAATACACACAGCCTCTGTAAATCAAGGCTAAGTAAATCAAATATTTCCTTTCCGTGTTAGGACTTATCATTCTTCCGTGAGTCAATATAAGAATTAGTTAACTTTCCTTACATCTTGCCTAGTAACAACAGAACTATTAAAACCACCTCTTTTCATTACTTGAAGGTGTTAATTTCTACAACATGCCCTTCATTCCACTTTTACGATACAAATTCCTTAAAACTCTTCTTTCATTAGTAACAGATGAAGCATTAAATATTATTGATAATAACTCAGGAAGGATGCAAAATTTGAAATCTTCAAAAAATAAAACAAGGTGAGATTTCCATTGGTGCTGGACTGCTTGCTTCTGGATACAAAATTCAGTATTTGTACATTGTAAATTTCTTTCTGACACAAACATAATTCTCACCTTTTAACTCTGGGCTATTAGGGTAGTTTTACCCATGTTTTCTTCTCAGGAAATGAAAGATTTCCAACAAAAAGGGATTGGTTTTGATGCAAAATTAAAGTGTGTTTGTTTCTTAAAAGGCTGAATGTTTCAGAAGTTCACTATTATAAAACCTGAACAGATTATTCATTCTAGACTATTTATCTGATTATTTCTAGTGTTTATAATTAAACACAGCACTAAAAGAGTCTTCATTACTCTTATCGGATGTGGTCATTAGAATAATTTTCAAATAAATAAGTATCACAATTACAAGCAGTAATAATGCTCATATTTTGACAACAAGGTGAATTTGAATTTAATTAAAACTGTGAGGAAAAGAGGTGCCTGTGTTTTTGGAGATGTGCTTTCAAGACAGTGCTATGTGTTAACAAATTTTCTGTGAACGCTCCAGAATGAAGTAATTCTCTAAGTAGCTGCTATTGCAATGATAGGACTTGTTAACAGGAAGCAAACAATTTAATTTTTTATTTGCAGAAAGTTTTAGCAGAATCAGCTGCACTTAAAACATTGAAATAATAGTCTGGTAGAGCATTGTTGCAGAAGATGGCCTGATGAGTCATCATTGTCTGGGTATGGCCCAGATATGTAGTGGGGAAGAAAGAGAGAGCAAAATTTACCTCTTTTCCTAGATAAATTTATAAAAAATCTAGGGGTTTCCATTGCGTTTTGTGAAGACTGTTATTTCTTCATCTGTGTTAGGCTTGCTTGTGGAATCAGCCACCAGATCAGATTCCTTAGGGACCTACAGCAGGACATCTGCAACCTAGTCTAGACCTATCCTAAGCTAACCATGTGTGGTGGTTTAGTCTTTGCTAACAGTCAAATGCCTAGCCAGCCACTCGCTCCCTTTCCCTACTCAGCAGAACAGAGGAGAAAATAAGCTAAGAAAGCTCACGGGACAAGAAAAAGGTGGGCAGATTGCTTACCAATTACTATCGTGGGTAAAATAGGCTTTCCTTAAGGAAAATTAATTTCACTTATTGCCAAATACAATAGATTTGGGTTGGGAGAAACAAAAAAGCAAACAGTAACGCAACAGAGTTCCTCTCTCGTTTCCCAGACTCAGATTCAATTCTTCACTCCAGACTCCTCCTCTGTCCTCTGAACAGTACAGAAGGGATGAGGGTACTGCAGTCAATAGAGTGGTTTCTCTCTGCTGCTCATTCCCTCTCACACTTTTCCTCTTCTTTGTCCTGGGTTCTCCATGGGCTGCAGATCCTGCCAGCAGAATCTGCTCTAGGATGGTCTCTTCCATGGGCTGCAGGGAATATCTGCTTTGCCATGTGATACCTCCTCCTCCTCCTTCTCTGACTTTGGCATTCCCTTTGCTGTTTCACAGTCTTTTTTATTCCCTCTTTTTCTTTTTGTCCAGTGTTATTGCCCTTTCTTAAATGTGCCTTCACAGAAGTTCCAGCAGCTCCGTTGATGGGCTCAGTTACATCCTGCAGCGGATCCTCTGTGGACCCAGCTGGAAATGGCTGCGTCCAGCACAGGGTAGACTCTCAGCTCTTCTCAAAGAAACTCTCATACAGCAAGAAGTTGCAGTCAAATACTAAGGTACTTCGGGAATTTAGGTATCTCCAGACATCAACTCAACAGAAGTTTTTTGAACGCAACTTTGGCCTTAAGCACCCTACCTAATTATATTCTGGGTGAACATTTTTTTATGAATCTGACCCTAAATATGTCACTAAGTTTCATTCAGTATGAAAATTGGCCTAAGACATATCTCAGTCACAAGAACTTTATTAAATCAATAGAAATTGCTGCTTTTCAAGGGGTAGTAAAAGCTGGAAGATGGGGGGAAAACAAGAAAAAAAAAGTGGACTGATGTTTAGAACTCTATGCATAGGTGTTTGATATTTTGAGCAAAACTGAAAAGCCCCAGACAGATGAAGTAAGGGGAGAAAAAGAGTGTGTTTTTTTCTGGACTCTTTTTTTTCTTTTTCCTTCTTTGTTTCTTTTCTTTTTCCATAGTATAAATGATGACTGGGGGTTTCTTCTCTTTCTTTGAAAAAACCCCAACCCTTCTCAAACCATTGCCAGCTCCTGAATGGAGATCATTAATGTCAAGCTGTTACCAGTTATCTTGAGGAGCTGTCTGCATCTGTAGGGCCTTCATGTTTGGGCCTCATTTGTTTGCTACATACAAAAAAGGAAAGATTTAATAAGGAGAAAATTCTGCAACTGCTTCATTAGAAACCATTTGGGGTATAGGTAGAAAAGGCAATTTGATCAGTAGAATTGTTCTGCTGCTTTTCTTATATGTTAGGACAGTGGTATAAAGTACTATGCCATCAGTCTTTCATATTGCTTATACCTCATGCTCTTTCTGTTTTGCTCTGTAACTTTCTTGAGCAATCTCATCCCTCCCTGACCCTTGCTACAATGGATAAATATTTAATTTAAATCATCATCAATTCATGTACTTGGTCTGGACAGTCAGGAAATAGGAATAGAAGAAACCATCCTTCACAGAATCTCTGTCACTTGTAGCTACTTCCTCAAAATATCACAACTGCCAAAAGATTTGAACCCATTCATTTCAGATGTAAAGGGGTTGAGATAATAAACATCTACACTTACGATTACTTCTAAGTCTAGACATTACTGCAAGGTACCATTTGTATGTTTATTTAGGGAGTATGTGGCTTTTCTATCCAGTTTGCACATAAAAACATGTAGAAATGTTGTAAGAAATTTTTTCTTCTTTCCATACTCTTAAACCCCACAAAATATAGTGTAGCAGACACTTTGGTTTTTCTGAAGAATAAATCTAGAGTGTTTGTTAAGTACAAACATGTATGGAAACACCCATGTCTGTGCCTGACATTTCAAAGAACAGAAAGATCCAAGAAATATTTTTCCTTGGTAAACACTCTAAAGACAATGTTACAAGACCATTAGAGAGTTACATTTTTCATTATTTCAACTGGAGTAGATCTCTAATGGATTAAAATGTAGCTTTTCTTTTTCAAAGGTAGCAGAGTGATTTAACCAGATCTCTTAGTTGCTAAAATTAATTGTTATTCTATGTGTAAGTGCAGCGGTGATTTTAAAAATTTAGGAAAGCAAAACAGAATAAGGTCTTTCTTAAGTCTTTAGGAGAAAAGTCAATAGCTGATGATTTTTCTTACCATAGGTATATTGCTGTGTGTTAGGGATTGTTATGATTGCCTTGAGCACAAGTGTAGCGAAGACAGGGTAAAGTGTCTTTGCGTTAGAATCAGGGGGAAGACCAACAGGGCAGATGTTGTAGTAGGAGTCTACTATAGGCCACCCACCCAGGACAGAGAGGTGGATGAAATATTCTATAGGTATTTAGGAGAAATCTCACGATCGCTTGCCCTTGTTCTTGTGGGAGACATTAACTTCCCAGACATCTGCTGGAAATGCAACACAGCAGGGCGGGACCAGTCCTGGAGATTCCTGGAATGTGTGGGAGATAAATTCCTGATGCAACTGGTGAGAGAACCGACCAGAGAATGTGCCCTTCTGGATCTCCTCTTTGTGAACAGAGAAGGACTGGTGGATGATGTGGTGGTCGGAGGACAACTAGGGCACAGTGATCATGAAATAATAGTGTTCTCTATTCTTAGAGAGGCCAGGAGAGGGCTAAGCAGAACTGACATCCCGGACTTCAAAAGGGCTGACTTTGTCTTGTTTAGGCACCTGCTTGAAAGGATCCCTTGGGAGATGGTCCTGAAGGGTATAGGGGTCCAGGAAGGCTGGACACTCTTTAAGAAGGAAGTCTTAATGGCTCAAGAACAGGCAGTCCCCAGGTGCTGTAAGAGAAGCCGGGGGCAGAGAAGATCACCCTGGCTGAACAGGGAGCTTTGGCTGGAACTCAGGAAGAAAAGGAAAGTTTACAGCCTTTGGAAGAAGGGACTAGCCACTCACAGTGATTACAAAGAGGCTGTGAGGCTATGCAGGGCAGAAAGCCCAGCTGGAAATTACCCTGGCTTCAGCAATCAAGGATAACAAGAAATGTTTCTATAACTATGTCAACAGCAAAAGAAAGACCAGGGAGAGCCTCCATCCCCTGCTAGATGCGGGAGGAAACATGGTAACAAGTGATGAGGAGAAGGCTGAAGTCCTTAATGCCTTCTTTGCCTCAGTCTTTAATAACAAGACTAGTTGTATTGAGGGAATCCAGCCTCCTCAACCAGATGATAGAGACTGGGAGAATGACCCCCCTGCAATCCAGGAGGAGATAGTCAGTGACCTACTGCATCACACAGACACACACAAGTCTATGGGACATGATGGGATACACCTGAGGGTGCTGAAGGAGCTGGCTGGGGTGCTCGCCAAGCCACTTTCCAGCATTTACCGGCAGTCCTGGCTGACCGGGGAGGTCCCGACAGATTGGAAATTGGCCAATGTGTCGCCTACCTATAAGAAGGGTCAGAAGGATGATCCAGGAAATTACAGGCCTGTCAGCTTGACATCAGTGCCCGGGAAGCTGATGGAGCAGCTCATCCAGAGTACCATCACACAACATATGAGGGACAACCAGATGATCAGGCAAAGTCAGCATGGGTTTATGAAAGGCAGGTCCTGCGTGACAAACCTGATCTCCTTCTACAACAGGGTGACCTGCTGATTGGATGAGGGAAAGGCTGTGGATGTAGTTTACCTTGACTTCAGTAAGGCCTTTGACACCGTTTCCCACAGCATTCTCCTGGCAAAACTGGCTGCCCGAGGCTTGGATGATCGCACGCTCTGCTGGGTAAAAAACTGGCTGGATGGCCGGGCCCAAAGAGTTGTGGTGAACGGAGTTAAATCCAGTTGGTGGCCGGTCATGAGTGGTGTCCCCCAGGGCTTGGTTTTGGGGCCACTCCTGTTTAATATCTTTATTGATGATCTAGATGAGGGGATCGAGTGCACCCTCAGAAAGTTTGCAGACGACACCAAGTTGGGTGTGAGTGTTGATCTGCTCGAGGGTAGGGAGGCTCTGCAGAGAGATCTGGACAGGCTGGAGCGATGGGCTGAGGCCAACTGTAGGAGTTTCAATAAGGCCAAATGGTGGGTGCTGCACTTGGGCCACAACAACCCCCAGCAACGCTACTGGCTTGGGGAGGAGTGGCTGGAGAGCTGCCAGTCAGAGAGGGACCTGGGGGTGTTGATTGACAGCCAGCTGAACATGAGCCAGCAGTGTGCCCAGGTGACCAAGAAGGCCAATGGTATCCTGGCTTGCATCAGAAATAGCGTGGCCAGCAGGGACAGGGAAGGGATCTTACCCCTGTGCTCGGCACTGGTGAGGCTGCACCTTGATTACTGTGTTCAGTTTTGGGCCCCTCACTACAAAAAGGACATTGAATGACTTGAGCATGTCCAGAGAAGGGCAACAAAGCTGGTGCAGGGTCGGGAGCACAGGTCTTATGAGGAGCAGCTGAGGGAACGGGGGTTGTTTAGTCTGGAGAAGAGGAGGCTGAGGAGAGACCTCATCGCCCTCTACAACTACCTGAAAGGAGGTTGCAGAGAGCTGGGAATGTCTCTTGAACCAAATAATGAGCGATAAGACAAGAGGGAATGGCCTCAAGTTGCACCAGGGAAGGTTTAGACTAGATATTAGGAAGCATTTCTTTTCAGAATAGGTTGTTAGGCGTTGGAATGGGCTGCCCAGAGAGGTGGTGGAGTCCCCATCCCTGGAGGTGTTTAAGAGTAGGGTCAACATAGCGCTTAGGGATATGGTGTAGTAGGAAATTGTCAGTGCTAGGTTAACGGTTGGACTAGGTGATCTTCAAGGTCCTTTCCAACCTAGATGATTCTGTGATTCTTTAGATATCCAAAGAACATGCAAGATGTTGAACTTATTTTCTTCTTTGTATGACACTAATTTTTACTAGGAAAGTGCTGAACTGGGTATACAATATTATATTTAACTGTTCCAAAACTTTGGCTCTGAAAATCCAGACTGGTGACATCCATGCTTGTGGGAATATGCCAAAATTTTTTGGTCTCTAATAATTAAGAGTATTTACTTATGTGGCAACAATGCCTTAATAAGGACAAGAATGTACATGCAATTATAAATATTCTACATATTGATGCAATTCAGGGGAGAAAGAGCAGGAAGCACATTAAACTGGGCTCGTCCAAGTGCACAGAGTAAGTACAAGGTAAATTTAAAATAAACTGGTGATAAACTAGGCTTGCATATAGGGAATTCATAATTTTCCAGCAGTCTCCTTGCCTAGGCTGATAAACAGCATTGTTTTTGCATTGCAGGCCTTTTTCACCATAATGAACTTGTTGAAAGGAAACCAATTCTATGACAAAGACATTTGAGCAGACTGAGTAGCAGTTGCCTAGTTAGAATGATGTGCTGTACAGTTTGATGAATGAAAAGCAAGCCAGCTGTGGCAGGGTTCCAGAAAGTGGAGGCACAAATGTACTTGGCTGGAGCTGAGTGTAGCTAATCTGATACCCTGAAAACATTGTGTAGACTAACACACTGGTTAGACCTTATGAAGCCTTATACAAAGCCCTGAATTTGGTTGGGGGTTTTGGGAGGTTTGCGGTGGTTTATTTTCTTGTAAGGTCATGCACCCCTTGCACTGGGAGTAATTTCAAACAGCCAGTTTGGAAAGCCAAACAGTAGACTCTGAGCTAAACCAAAGAAGAAGAAAGTCATCTTATTTTTCATTCATTTAAAGCTCTCAGTGAAACAATGGTGAGATTTACAGAAGCACTGAGTGAGTGTGTATGTGTGTACATTCTATTTTCATTTTTTAAATACATATCCACCCACATATTTATTTTTTTCTATTTTCCTATAAGGCCAGAGTATTATCACATTGTTTTCTAATAGTAAAGGATAACAAAGAACATCTATTAAAAGGCAGGGCAAAATAGTTAAAGTCCAAAAATTTTATACACAAACAGAATAGGCGGCACTAATAGGAAAGAAAACGTTTAGTCTACTACTGACATAACTCATCTCATTTTTCCTTATTATTGATTTTGTCTTTCCAGAAAAAAAAACCCAAACAAACAAACAAACAAAAAACAAAACCAAAAGAGCACAAGACACAGACTTTTGAATCGATTTATATTTAGATTAAGATCCAGATGTAGGGATAGAAATCAAATCCCACCACCAGCTTTGTTTAAGAGAAGAAAAGAATGAAGGGCAGAGACTCCCAGGAATTGAAGACTGCCATGGATCATATTCTAGAGCTGGAGTTTTTGCTCCCATTTCCAGTTTCATATAACTGTTACTGTCTTCTAACACTGATTCTTCGAAGAGGTTTATTCTGTGGTATCTTGAGTCTGACTTCCTACTGACTTGATCTAGTACTTTCTAAAATTCTGTAAATTCTGAGGACTGTTACGTCTGGTTCCACAGCCCTAATGAGCTTTAGATTGTGACTTTCACAAATCTCAGTGTAACCTCAACATTCACATACTGACCGTAATTTTAAGACACAAAGAGGCTCTACAACACTTGAGCACTAATGTTGCTGATGGGATAAAATCAACTGTCTGCATGCAGTTCTTTTGAAAAGGAATATCATGAGATTTTGGGACATCTTTGAATGGGAAGTGAAACTACTTCAAACTACTTGTCATGGTTTAAGCCCAGAGGGCAACTGAGCACCATGCAGCCACTCACTCACTCCTTCTCCCTCAGGGATGGAGAGGAGAAAATAAAAAGGCCCAGGGATTAAGATAAGGACAGGGAGGGATGACGTCATTATGGTCATGGGCAAAAACCAGACTCCATTGGAGAAGAAAAAGAACATCAATTTAATTTGAACACCACCACCAACAACAACTAATTTACCAGTCAAATAGAATAGGATGGTGAGAAATACAGCCACACCTTAAAAACACCTTCCCCCCACCCCTCCCTTCTTCCCAGGCTCATCTTTGCTCCTGAGTTCTCTACCACCTCCCCTGCAGCGACACAAAGGGGCAGGGAAGGGGGTTGTGGTCAGTTCATCACCCCTTGTTTCTGCTGCTCCTTCCTCCTCAGGGGGAGGACTCCTTGCACTCTTCGTCTGCTCCAGGGTGGGGTCCTTCCCATGGAAGACAGTCCTCCATGAACTGCTTCTATGTGAGTTCTTCCCACAGGGCTGCAGCTCTTCATGAGCTGCTCCAGCATGGGTCCCTCCTGTGGGGTGCTGTTCTTCAGGAACAGACTGCTCCAGCATGAGCTGCCCTCAGAGTCCTGGACTTCTTCAGGTGCAGCCACCTGCTCTGATGTGGGGTCCTCCACAGGCTGCAGGTGGCATCTGCTCCACCGGTGACCTCCATGGGCTGCAGGAGCACAGCCTGCCCTCTCCCCATGGGCTGCAGGGGGGTCTCTGCTCCAGTACACCTCCCCCTCCTTCTCCTCCTCTCTTCTACTGACCTCAGTGTTTGCAGAGGTATTTCCCTCACTCCCTTCCTCCTCTCAGGTTCCCCTTCTTAAATATGTTATCACAGAGGTGCCGCCACCATAGCTAATTGGCCCGGCCTCAGTCAGAGGTGGGTCTGACTTGGAGCCGGGGGAGCATTGAGAAGCTTCTCACAGGGGGCCACAGCTGAAGCCCCCTTCCCCTGCTATCAAAATCCCACCATACACAAAGCCAACACAGTACTGAACCAAAACCATGAATATATTACGTTTATTATATCAATGACCAGAGAAAACAACAAAGTATAACCTGTTAGATGTAGACATAGCAGGAACTAGTCCCTGCTCCATAGAGTTTAAATTATAGGCTGGGCAGGTAGGAAAAAAATGAAGTATTGTTATTCTAAAATCAGAGATACTGGACTAGGACTCAAAGTAATTTGGAACCAGTTCTGCAAAGCTGAAATCCTGTGATGCTAGACTTTAAGCATAAAATCATCTCTATGGAGACAATAAGCAGGCATAGCAAATGAAATTTTGGTTGTCTTCAAATCACTGGAGGATTTGTCAGCAAGAAAGGCATGATAATAACCTGTTAATATAAATGGGAACACATGTTTCAGAAAGATGCGGGCCTGAGTTATTTACCAAAAGTCACAAAACAGGCTGTGCCACCAAGCTTGAGATTTCATGATTATATTTTGAGTTTCTGTTTAGTATCTGCCAAGACAGGTCAAGATTTGGCCTTTTCCTGTATTAAACATATAATACAGAACTTAAAAAAACCACATGTAACCACTCATCCGCACACCCATGTAAAAAGACTTTTTATTAAAATTCGGATTGCCTAATTTGAATCTACTTCTTTGTGCTTTACATTAAAACGAAGAGTTACACTATAAATTATACATTAATGAATTCTGTTCTTTCAAAGCATGAAATAGTCTTTTGAAGATAAATGATCTTACAGAAAAAAGCATTTCTTCAATGTAGTTATGAGGTTCTGGGGCTGGGAGATTAGAAGTATGTTCCTTATTTAAATGTGATATTTGCATTTTTTCAAAACTCTTCACAGTTGTTCATAAATAGCTATTAACAAATTAAAAATTATTTCAACAGTTGGAAATGCAAAGTTTAAAGAGAAAAGCAATAAATTGTAAGAAGAATAACACATGAATACAGGAATATTTGTTGTGTTTTTTCTCCTGAACATGACTCCTCCTAAGCATAGCCATGGTTTGAAACTTTCTCACTGTTAACCCCCTGTTGCATTAATCTTGAATACTTTTGCCTTCATTAATAAGGGGTATTGGTTAAGAAACACTCAATATACAATTTTAATGGCATGATACATAGACACTGCAATTGTTTTTGTAATGTATCTGAACATACATTTTTCTGGAAAGAACTGCTGCCCCTCCTGTTCACTTAAAATTTCTTAAATGCTAAGTTTGAAGTTAAAATAATTAATTTGACTAACATCAAAGGGTTACAGTCACCATACACTTTTCTATATTCCTTACACATGATCTTAGAAGTTACAATGAGGTGTGCTGTACAAAATCCTTAGGTGAGCAGAACAGATAGAGTACAGGGCTGATATTTGCACAAGACTCCAGAAGAAAATATTATCCTTTTTGGAAGGAGGTATCAAATATAATGGTATTGAGAGGGAATGGAAGAAGGCTAAATGAAAGTTTGAGATGTAAGATTGTGCATAATAAGAGTTTGAGGACCATTTTTTGTGGCAGCTTCTGTATTTCAGGTGACTTGAGGGGAATGCCAGCCGTAGAACAGGTATATGCATGTATGAGTGAATATATGCTACACGTGTAACATACATCTACATAGGTATATGCACATGCATAAAACCAGAAGTGAACAAACGCAGTTAACTATGGATATTTCTGAACTGTAATTAAAATATTATAGTTAGGAACATAATATAGTCAAAACATAAATAAGTTTGGAAAGGTTTTTCATACGTGCCATATTTAGCTGAGTTTTAAGAAGTACTTCAGATGACTATTGTGGGCTGGTGCGTGCTTTATAGCTTTATTTTATCCCAGTTCTTTTAGGATCATGTATGTGCATGTGCGTATGTGTGTGTATTTGTGCACCTGTGTGTGCACGTGTGTGTGTGTTGTGGTTTGAACTCGGCTGGTAGCCAATCACCACGTGGTCAGTCATTTACTTTCCGCCCCCACCCTGGTGAAATAGGGGAGAGACAAAAATAAGAAATTCGTAGGTTGAAAAAAAAATTTAGTAATAGTAACAAACCAACAGTAACAATAGTAAGTCGGACTTCTCCATCCTTCTGCATTACCCACCAAGTGCACCCAGGTCCTTGGGCAAGACTAATCCCATGCATGGGTTTACCTTTACCCAATGCAGGAGTAACCCAGATGGTCTTCCCCAGCATATTTTTCATGTGGCACTATGGGGGCTTTATCCCCATCTACACTATGTAGGATGTTTGATTGAGCTGGGCCAGCTTGCTTGGCAGATCCTCTGGGATTGACTAACCAGGTGGCTTTTGCTAAATGGACGTCCCAGTGTTTGAAAGTTCCACCCCTCATTGCTCTCAGTGTAGTTTTTTGTTTTGTTTTACCCATTGTACCACTCAATTTTCCCAGAGGCTGGTGCATGGTAGGGAATGTGATATATCCACTCAATGCCATGTTCTTTGGCCCAGGCATCTATGAGGTTGTTTCGGAAATGTGTCCCATTATCTGACTCAATTCTTTCTGGCATGCCATGCCGCCATAAGACTTTCTCCTCAAGGCCTAAAATGGTGTTCCGGGCAGTGGCATGGGACACGGCATAAGTTTCCAACCATCCAGTGTCTGCTTCCACCATTGTAAGCACACAGTGTTTGCCATGACCAGTTTGTGGGAGCGTGATATAATCAATCTGCCAGGCCTCCCCATATTTATATTTTAACCATCGTCCTCCATACCAAATGGGCTTTAACCATTTGACTTGCTTGATCGCAGCACATGTCTCACATTCATGGATCACCTGTGCAATGGTGTCCATGGTTAAGTCCACCCCTCGGTCATGAGCCCATCTGTATGTTGTATCTCTTCCCTGATGGCCTAGGCAGTCATGGGCCCAACGAGCCAAAAATTGTTCACCCTTATGTTGCCAGTCCAGATCTACTTGAGGCAGCTTAATCTTAGCAGCTTGATCCACCTGTTGGTTGTTCTGATGTTCTTCAGTGGCCCGGCTCTTGGGTACATGAGCATCTACATGACCTACTTTCACAACCAGATTCTCTACCAGAGCAACAATATCTTGCCATAATTCAGCAGCCCAGACGGGTTTGCCTCTGTGCTGCCAGTTGCTCCATTTCCACTGCTGTAACCACCCCCACAGCACATTTGCCTCCATCCATGAGTCAGTATAGAGGTAGAGCACTGGCCACCTTTCTCGTTCAGCGATAGCCAAGGCCAGCTGGACGGCTTTCACCTCTGCAAACTGACTCGATTCACCTCCTTCAGCAGCTTCAGGGACCCGTCGTGTGGGGCTCCATACAGCTGCTTTCCACCTTCGATGTTTCCCCACAATGTGACAGGACCTGTCAGTAAACAGGGCACATCCCTTCTCATTATCCAGTAGTTTATTATATGGTGGGCCCTCCTCAGCACATGTCACCTCTTCCTCTGACGCCATTCTAAAATCTTTGCCTTCTGGCCAATTCATAATCAATTCCAATATTCCCAGACGGCTGGGGCTCCCTATTCGAGCCTGTTGTGTGTTTAATGCGACTCATTTACTCCACGTGGCATCAGTTGCATGGTGTGTAGAGGGGACGCTCCCTTTGAACATCCAGCCCAGCACAGACAGTCAGGGAGCCAGGAGGAGCTGTGCTTCAGTCCCGGTCACCTCTGAAGCAGCTCAGACCCCTTCATATGCTGCCAGTATCTCCTTTTCAGTTAGAGTATAGGGGTCCTTGGATCCTCTGTATCCCTGACTCCAAAACCCCAGGGGTCGACCCTGAGTCTCCCCTGGTGCTCTCTGCCAGAGACTCCAGGTAGGGCCATTCTTCCCGGCTGCAGTGTAGAGCTCATTTTTAATATCTTCTGTCTGAACTGGCCTGAGGGTTACTGCATGAACTATTTCCTGTTTCATTTGTTCAAAAGCTTGTTGTTGCTCCAGTCCCCATATAAAATCATTCTTTTTCAAGGTCACTTGATAGAGGGGGTTTACAATCTGACTGTAATTTGGAATCTGCAGTCTCCAGAAACCCACAACACTAAGAAAGCTTGTGTTTCCTTTCTGTTAGTTGATGGGGACATAGCTGTTATCTTATTAATCACCTCCATTGGAATCTGACAACATCCATCTTGCCATTTTACTCCTAAAAACTGAATCTCTTGTGCAAGACCCTTGATCTTACCACGCTTTATGGCAAACCCAGAGCTCAGAAGGATTTGGATTATTTTCTCCCCTTTCTCAAAAACTTCTTCTGCTATATTACCCCATATAATGATGCCATCAATGTACTGTAAGTGTTCCGGGGCTTCACTCAGTTCCAGTGCAGTTTGGATCAGTCCATGGCAAATGGTGGGGCTGTGTTTCCAACCCTGGGGCAGTCGATTCCAGGCGTATTTTGCCCCTCCAGGTAAAAGCAAACTGTGGTCTGCATTCTGCTGCCAGAGGGATGGAGAAAAATGCATTAGCAATATCAGTCATGGTGTACCACTTTACTGCCTTCAACTCTAGTTCATACTGAAGTTCTAGCATGTCTGACACGGCAGCACTCAGCGGTGGCGTGACTTCATTAAAGCGACGATGGTCTACTGTCAATCTCCACTCTCCATTAGACTTTCACACTGGCCATATAGGGCTGTTAAAGGGGGAGCATGTCTTGCTGATGTCTCCTTGGCTCTCTAGCTGATGAATCAATTTATGGATAGGGATTACAGTGTCTCGATTGGTGCGATATTGCCCTCGGTGCACTGTTGTAGTGACAATTGGCACCCGTTGTTCTTCAACCCTCAGCAATCCCACCACAGAAGGATCCTCTGAGAGACCAGGTAACACAGACAGCTGTTTAAATTCTTCTGTTTCCAAAGCAGCTATACCAAAAGTCCACTGATACCCTTTTGGGTTCTTAAAATACCCTCTTCTGAGATAATCTATGCCAAGAATATATGGATTGTCTGGAGCAGTCATAATGGGGTGTTTTTCCCACTCTTCTCCACTTAGGCTCACCTCGGCCTCCAATACAGTCAGCTGTTGAGACCCCTCTGTCACTCCTGAAATACAAACAGGTTCTGCCCCTTTAAAATTTGATGGCATTAGGGTGTATTGAGCACCAGTGTCCTCTAAAGCCTTATACTGCTGGGGGTCAGACGTGCCAGGCCATCAAGTCCACATGGGCCAACAAAATCGGTTGTCCCTGTCCTCCGCCTGGCTGGAGGCAGGGCCCCTCTAAGGTTGGTCATGAAACCTGCTAACGGCAAATGGGTTAGTGTGGTGTGCACGGGTTTCAGTCTCATCTTGATCATTCACTTCTTGTGAATACAATCAGAAGTTCTTCTCATAGGATCATGAGCAAAGTCGACATTTCTGCTCTGTTTGGGCACTTGATTACTGGAAACTGAGCACCTTTTCTCCTAAATGAACCCCGGTTTGTAGTTGTTCTTCCTTCCAACTCACATACCCGCTCTTCTAAGAGGTAGGTAGGTTTTCCATTCCATTTCTTCATGTCTTCTCCATGGTCACACAGGCAATGCCACAGTTTCCCCCGTGGTGTGTACCGGTTCTCTCGAGTAGGGAAACGACTGCTCCTAATAGCCAAGATCCTAATCTGTGCAGGTGGGGAGTAGAACATGTCCTATTTAAATTACTGGAAATCTTGAGATAATTTCTCCACAGCCGCAATGTGGGAGGAAGAGAGACTTTCTTCATATTATTGTAGTTGGCGAGCCAGTTCATCCACTGTTGGTCCCTCGTCGTCTCTCCAATCCATTAGTGCTAATGCACTGGCATATGATGTGCTCCGTGCAAACTTCCTCCACATGGGCCAGGTGCATCAGACTTCATCTGGATCTGTGGGTAGCTGTGCATTATCTGGGTCATAGTAAACCATCTCCCGCGCAGCTAGCTCCTTCAAGTATTGAATACCTCTCTCCATAGTGGTCCACTTACTTGGGTGACATGCAAAGTCTGCCTTGAAGGGATACCTCTCCCTCACACTTGACAGGAGTTGCCTCCAGAGACTGAGATTTTGTGTCTTCTTTCCAACGGCTTTGTCAATGTCCCCTTCCCTAGACAGGGATCCCAGCTGCCTGGCCTCCCTGCCCTCTAATTCCACGCTACTGGCCCTGCTATCCCAGCACCGGAGCAGCCAGGTAACGAGTTGCTCACCTAGATGGTGCTGAAATCTTTTCACATGTCTCGCAGCTCACTCAAGGATAAGGACCGGGTGACTGTCACTGGCTCTGCCTCCTCCTCCTGTTCTTATGATGGGCCTGGTTCATTGTCACCCTGTACACTGTGAGGGGATTCTCTTGTGTATTTCTTCTTCTGTATGGGAGCAACTGACACTGTCATGGGTTGGTTCTCTGTTCAGCTGCAGTGCCTGTCCTCGGGGTTGTAAGGGCTGCAGTTTCTGTTGTGGACTTTGGAGTGGTTGCACTGTCTGTTACATGGTTACCAGATCCAGAGCCCTTCTCTTCCTCTTGAGGGTGCTGAACAGTGTTTAGTAGCACTCAGTAAGCATGGGCTAGGACCCAGCATGCAGTGAGCTGTGCCTCTCTGGAGTTACCCGGGTGACAACATACTTTTTACAAATATTTCACTAGTTCTTCAGGTTTCTTCACCTGTGCAGGAGTGAAGTTCCAATACACCAGAGGTGCTCACTGTTCTAGGTACTTGCCCATGCTACTCCACACCCCCAGATGCTCATAATTCTCCAACCTTGGGGTAGATCTCCAGGTGATACTCTTAAATAGTTGCTTAACCCTGAACAAAACCTGAACCACATGCAGGACCACACTAGCTCCTAGCAGTAAGATGACCATGTTAATGTCAACATTCCAAGGATATTTGAAATTCCTGAATTTTTCAAGCAGAATTGTAAATAGCCTGAGGATCGATGACTGCATCGTGTCATAGATGAGCATCACATAGTACAGCAAAACCAAAATCTTAACCCAACTCTCACAGAGTGTGAGCAACAGCATGGGAAATACATATTGCAAGTGAGATGATAAAATCTTAAGGACCCAAGCAATAAACACTATGACCCGATCTGTCATTATCTCAAACCTCAAGCCCCACATTGAGCGCCAAAAGACTGTCATGGTTTGAACTCGGTTGGTAGCCAATCACCATGTGGCCAGTTGCCTATTTCCCCCACCTCCCCGGTGAAATAAGGGAGGGACATAAAAAAGAAATTCATACGTTGAATAAAAAAAAAAAAATTAGTAATAGTAACAAAACAACTGTAACAATAGTAATTCCAAACAGGTACTATACAGCAGTTGCTCACTGACCGGTGACTGGTATGCAGCCCGCCCCCAGCAGTGATCTTGACCACACCAAAAATCCTGCTGCCAACCGACCGTGAAACCAAAACTGAAACAGGGCGTGAGACAGCATGCATCCCTTTATATACTGAGCATGATGTCACATGATATGGAATACTCCAATGATTGATCCGGGCCCAGCCCTCAAGCTGTGCTCCCTCTCAGTCCAAGGAATGTTAACTCTGTGCTGGCTGAAATGAGGACAGTGTGCCTTTAATATTGACGAGGAAAATACATCATTACCTGAACTATAAATAGTTTCTTCCATACCTCCTCGACAAAAAAAGAGATATTTTTTAAACAACACACAACACACATAACATATTCTCTTTATAAACGTAATGAAAATACATTTGCCTAAAAACCACTGTTAAATTGGATGAGAAAAAAACCAACATTGTAAACAGATTCAGGAAATTTCAAGTAAATTTGAGGAGCTACTAAAAGAGCCCAACAAAAACAGTACAGGAAGTACAAACTCTCTGGAGCTTTGAGTGAGCTCACTGTGACAAGGACTTTCTCAATGTCTCAGTACAGTGTCTTGCTGAAGTGGACCATAAACAGAGATGACATTATTCATTTCAAGGAAATTCTATTCTGAAATTGAATTAATCATGGAAAAGGATCATGTTGAGACAGCAAACAAAAATACAGTATTAAACATAATAATATGCATATCTGAATTTTCTTGCAACTGGAACAGGAACATATTTCAGTCAGAGCAAGATAATATTCAAAGAATCTAAGAGACACTAGTATGGAAAACGTGCAAAGTTTCAAAAATCCAGTGAGATTTAAAATCTGTCTCTCTCTGTATCAAAAGCATATAAATTAATGAAATGGAGAAAATAGCTAATCTCAAATCAGCTAAGTATATATATGAAAAAATAATGATCCCAAGAGCAACTGGATTAAGAACATCCTTAACTTCAAAGATCTGGAAAAGGACAGTAAATCTCAAAACTTACAATAATTTATTTTTATTATAGTAGCAATAGGCTCCAATGAACATTTAGAAGAGAGAGGGTCTGCACCAAACAACTTATAGTCTAGACCAGACATTCAGTATAGCTGTCAAAACAATGAAGGATCAATCTTGATTGGGATCTTGAAGTACTAATGCAATATAAACTCCACATATTAATAAATGAGTGGTGAAAGAGGACAGAAGGCAGAAGGAAGCAATTTATCTAAAACTGGACATAAAAGCAATAAGGTACAAACCTCATTTTTTTCTGATGATCAGTTCAATATCTCATTATTTAGATCTATGCTGTTTCTCTCCATACTGTACCATAAACTGTAAAACATATAGCACTATAACAGAAATGTATACAATGTATAATGACAAAATATATCTGAAGCTCAGCTTCTGAGAAATTCCCCACTCACTGTTTTTTCTTATGTTATTCTAGCCTGTTCCTCTCATATTTTTAACAATCATGAAAGATTCAGTTATTCAAGATAATCTATAGTAATGGAAATCTTATATTGCAAACAAAATATATCCAGTGGCATTTAATAGCTGTGCTGTTAGCTCATAGGCTTTGGTTCATCTGATGTACACATTACTACGCCAGAAGAGAGTACCAGAAGAACTCTGCCTTAGCTCTTACTGGCAGAGCTCTTCAGCACACTCTGGTATACTCTGGCAACGCATAGAAGTAGGAGATTTGACCAGATGCTGGAGGTCAGAAGACATCTGTGCCTGCTCTGATTTCTGTGTTGACTGTCTACAGTAGTCTGTAACACAAGTATTTATAACACAGGTATTTGTAGCACAGCTAGTATGAGAAGAGAACTTTATTCCCAAAACTCCTTTCTTGCAAGTGAGTGTCATCTGCCTGAAGATCTGCTAGTGTAAGTCAGGATGTCTCTGCCAACTGCTGGAGGAGACTGTGAGGCTTGTCAGCTGTGATGCATTTGCCTGTGTTTGTGTATGTCTTTGTGTAAACTGGGGAAGACAAAGACTGTGTGTCTAAGGCTACTGGAAGAGCCCCATTGTGAGTGTGTCTGTGTATCTGTTTATGTGTGTGTCTCAATGTAGGTGGACTGTACCAACAGCTGGAGTGGGGCAACACCCTCAGGGTCCCTTATCATCTGATGCCAGTGGCTGGGGAGACTAGGATCCTGGGAAAACTACTGGACAGGGTGAGGATCTGAGACTAGCTACCAGAGGGACCCATGTTGTACATAATATATACATATTTCCCATCAACAGACCTCCCTTCTAATCAGCCAGAGAGTTCAACAGGATGAGGCCATTGGTGCTGTTTGTGTTCATGTGAATGCTCAGAGTTTCTGCCTGTGTTGACCTGCGTGACCAGCCGTGTGCGCGTGTACAGCTGCCCTGCATTCATGTGCAGGTGGAGGCTGTGGGTGTGTGTCGGTGTGTGTCTACTGGGAATCCGTGCTCAGCCTCTCTATTGGCACATGGAACTCTGGCAGCCTCATCTCTGTCAGGCTGCTGGATTTCGACAGCAGCTAACACAGGCCTTTTGTTGGGTGGCTGCAGGGCTGTGAACATCATCTTTCATCCTTTGAACAGGGTGTGGTGGAAGTACAATAAAGCATATAGCCAATAAACTGTTGTAATTTTTTAAAACAGAAACCGATCACTGAAGATCAAATCATGGTTTTTTGGTCATATTCAGCATGCACAATGAGAAATGCAATGATTATGTTCTGAAAATATATACCTGTCATTATGAAAGACCTTAATCCAGCTATTACTGTCATTTTAGAAATTTGTTGCTGCAGACTGTATTGAAATAAAAAACAACTAAATTTTTCAAACACATATTGATAGGAGTGGTTTCCAGTAAGTTTTATATCTTTCTTTATTACTGTATTTTTCTCCACTCTAAAGCATATACAACAAAAAAATTCAGAAAACATATTTATCTTTATGTGCAACTAACAAAAAAAATCAAAACAAAAACTACATCAGTTCACATACATTAACTATAACATCAGGGCTTTTTGTTCTTTGCTTTGAAGCTATATATATTCCCTTAAAAAGAAATCCTTTTTTACTTATGAAAATATATATGACAAAACTGGTAATTAAGGTTGCCTATTCTACTGATAGAGAAAGGCAAAGCACACGTGCTATCTGTTATATATAAATAGGAAAGATGTATTTTCCACAACACTTTATTTATAAACTTAAATTCTTATAACTGTAGAAATTTAGAGGTTTCAATTAATATGATGCACAGGCATTAATGCAAACTGTGTGCAGTAAGGAAGAGCAATTTCTGTCCAACATTCTTTTTAACCAGTATTTAACCTGAATAACTAAGCTTCGATGTAGAACAATTTACCAATGAAAACAGTATGAACCATCCATTTTTGGTGCACTGATATTGCTTGTTGCAGTGGTGAAGTCCCACTGTTAGTGTTAAACACTGTCTAGTTGGACTTTTCTTACAACAGAGGCTGTAATTCTTACACCCTAAAAAACAGCAAAGGGGGTTGGTAGTTGAAAAGAAAAGACTACTTGTGTCTGCTGGGAAAAAACTTTTAAAGTGATTACAAGTGATGTCAGCCAGGAGTGTTCAGTCAGGCT
The DNA here is from genome assembly GCF_047716275.1 of Strix uralensis. NCBI lineage: Eukaryota > Metazoa > Chordata > Aves > Strigiformes > Strigidae > Strix > Strix uralensis. The sequence goes on along the minus strand of NC_133979.1, from coordinate 36,535,145 downwards.
TGTGAATTCAACCCTGGCACCTGATTTTAAAGTCAATTTACCAAATATTCTTTTTTTTTGCTTTATTTTGCTGGTGGTGCTCATTCAGGTTGAAACATGAATATTCCTGAAAAGTTTATTTTGAAACTCTTCTCTGAACACTCTCAGTTAGGGATATTCTTAGAGGTTGCCAAAATCCAGCAGTCCAACAGAGGTGAGGCTGCTGGAGCTCCATGGGCCAGGTTGAGCATGGTTTCCCAACAGGCACGCATGCATGCATGAGCACACACACCCACAGCCCCCACCTGCACATGAATGCAGGGCAGCTGTACACACGCACACGGCTGGTCACGCAGGTCGACACAGTCAGAAACTCTGAGCATTCACATGAACACAAACAGCACCAATGGCCTCATCCTGTTGAACTCTCTGGCTGATTAGAAGGGAGGTCTGTTGATGGGAAATATGTATATATTATGTACAATGTGAGTTCCTCTGGTATCTGGCTTCGGATCCTCAGACTGACCTGTTTCCCCAGCTGCTAGTTTTGGCTGGAATAGGGTTAGTTTTCTTCTTAGCAACCTGTACTGTGCTATGTTTCACAGTTCTGATGAAAAGAGTGTTGCTAACACAGGGATGTTTTAGTTACTGCTGAGCAGTGCTTACACGCAGTCAAGGCCTTTTCTGCTTCTCACACCACTCCGCCAGTGAGTAGGCTGGGGAAGCACAAGAATCTGTGAGGTGACACAGCTGAGATAGCTAATCCCAACTGACCAAAGGGATATCCCAGACCATAAGGCATCGTACTCAGCCATAAAAGCTGCCATGAAAATGGAAGAAGGAGGGGCATTTGGAGTATGACATTTTTCTTCCCGAGTCACTATCATGTGTGATCAAGTTGTTTTCCTGGAGATGGCTGAACACCTGCCTGCTGATGGGAGGTAGTGAATTAATTTATCACTTTGATTTGTTTGTGCATGCAGCTTTTGCTTTACCTATTCAACTGTCTTTATCTCAAACCACTAGTTTTCTCACTTTTCCCTTCAGACTGTATTTTTGTGCATTGTGGATTAACCCTGGTAAGCACCACACAGCTGCTTGCTCACTCCCCCCAAGGGAGGATGGGGGAGACAAACAGGTCCCTCTGGCAGTAGGCCAGGACCCTGCGGTCCCTCTAGTAGCCAATTCCCCCTGGTGTCACTCTCAGAGACAGGCATACACAGGCCCCTGAAACACTTATCTTACTTGTCAGCTAGTCCAGCATTTTTGCTAGCCGTCACACACTGACCTGTGCACCCTCACTCCCTTCAGTCGCTGCACCATAGGCACATGGGGCCTCCAAACCGAGGTACCAGCTCAGCTGCTGGCACACAAACCCACATACAAGCACATGTACACACAATACACAGTCCTATATCCAGAAAAATACTTAGAAATTGAGTTCAGTGATAATCATAGAATCATAGAATAGTTTGGGTTGCAAGGGACCTGTAAAGGTCATCCAGTTCTACCACCCCTGCAATGAGCAGGGACATCTTCAACTACACCAGGTTGCTCAGAGCCCTGTCCAACCTCACTATGAATATTTCCAGGGATGGGGCATCCACCACCTCTCTGGGCAACCTGTCCCAGTGTTTCACCGCTCTCACTGTAAAAAATTTCATCCTTATATCTAGTCTAAATCTACCCTCTTGTAGTTTAAAAACATTATCCCTTATCCTATCATTACAGGCCCTATGAAAAAGTCTGTCCCCATCTTTCCTATAAGCCCCCTTTAAGAACTGAAAGTCTGCAATAAGGTTTCCCCAGAGACCTCTAGGATGAACAACCCCAACTCTCTCACAACCTTTCCTCATAGGAGAGGTGTTTCATTCCTCTGATCATTTTCATGGCCCTCCTCTGGACCCACTGCAACAGGTCCATGTCTTTCCTGTGCTGAGGACTCCAGGCCTGGATGCAGCACTGCAGGTGGTGTCTTACCAGAGCAGAGTAGGGTGCAGAATCACCTCCCTCGACCTGCTGGTCATGCTTCTCTTGATGCAGCTCAGGATACGTTTGGCTTTCTGGGCTGCAAGTGCACACTACCTGCTCATGTCCAGCTTTTCATCCACCAGCATCCCTAAGACCTTCTCCACAGCACTACTCACAATCTCTTCATTCCCCAGTCTGTATTCATAGGGAGGGTTGCCCCAATCCAGGTACAGGACTTTGTACTTGGCCTTGTTGAATGTCATGATGTTCACACAGGCCCACTTCTCAAGCTTGACCAGGTCCCTCTGGATGGCATCCCATCCCTCAGACATGTCAACCACAATACTCAGCTTGGTGTCAACTGCAAACTTGCTGAGGGTCCAATATAGACCCCAGAGGGACACCACTCGTCACTGATTTCCATCCAGACATTGAGCCATTATCACTACCCTCTGGTTGCAACCTTCCTTCCAGACAGTTCCTCATCCACAGAAGTCCACCCATCAAATCCATATCTCTCCAATTTAGAGATGGTTTTGGGGGACTGTGTCAAAGGCCTTACAGGAGTTCGGGTAGATGACATCAGTAACTCTTCCCCTGTCCACTGATTAGTCACTCCACCATAGAAGGCCACTAGGTTGTTTGGGTAAGGGTTGCCCTTGGTGAAGCTATACTGGCTGTCTCAAATCACCTCCCTGTCCTCCATGTGTCTTAGCATAGATTCTAGGAAGATCTGTTCCATCATCTTCCCAGACACAGAGCCTGACAGGTTGGTAGTTCCCAGCGTTCTTCGTTCTGTCCTTTTTTAAAAGAAGTGCAATGCTTCTCTTTTTCCAGTCATTGTGGACTTCACCTGACTGGCATGACTTTTCAAATATCATGGAGATTGGCTTGGCAACTACATCAGCCAATTCCCTCAGGACTCTGGGATGCATCTAGTCAGGTCCTCATGTATATTCAGGTTCCTCAGGTGGTGATGAACCTGATCTTCTCTTACAGTGGGAGGGACTTTGCTCCCTGAGTCCCTGTCTTGCAGACCATCCACTCAAGAGGTGTGGGAAGAGAGGTTTCCAGTGAAGACTGAGGAAAAAATATTGTTGAGTACCTCAACCTTCTCCTCATCCATTGTTACCTCTTTGCCAGATTACAAGACAGACTATGGCTTTCAGAAGCAGGGCATCGCCAGACAAACATATTGACCAGCAATCTTTTTAGATGACTGGCACTTTTTACCCCCTCTTCCTTGTTTTCCATACTTTCCTCCCAAGACAACTTGTCTCCTAAACATCCCTTAATGTCATGTGCAATCTTGATATGCTCTTGCCCCATATCCCATAATAAGTTGTATACCCTTATGCAGTGACCCCACCTCAGTCTGTGAGGTGACCTGGGGACCTACTCCCAGTAACTCATCGTAACAGATCCCTCCCTGGCCCATGGTACTGATGGCTCTCCTGGGACAGTCCTGGAAGGGTTAAATCAGGAGTTTGTGCCCCTGGTGGGATTGCTGGGGTCCCTCCATCATTTTGTCTCTGTGCTCCTTTGTGTAAGTGTGCGTGTGTATGTCTGTATGTGTGGAGGTGAACCTCTGATGTGCTGCTGGCTCTCCTTTGATGGCCCTGGGAATAGGTGGGGCGGGCTGTTATATGTGTCTCCCCACCTGCCATTGTTCCCCTGTGCTCCATTGTGTGCATAGAGAAGCCTTCTATCACACAATTTAATACTGTGTATAACTCAGATGTATTCTGTATGCAGATGTTTTATTTATGTACCATCTGCTGTGTTCTGTGTTAGAATATGAGCATACCAAAATTTCATTTAGCCCAGTATGTTGCTTCCAGCCCACAGATGAGTGAGAACAGGACAAACATATATGTTGTTTCTGTTAAAATTTTCAGAGTGTGTGAAATATATCAGTTTAGGAATTCCTACATCACCATTTTGATCCATAATTTACAGATAACCTTAGAGTCAGATTTCCAATGAGTCCCCCACAAAGATGGGTTTCATGGATACCTCCTGCTTTTATTCCATAGGGAACACTGATTCTTTCAGTGAATGAACACTGTTCATTCAGCTTCCCTGTAATGACCTTCTCACTATCCTTTTTAAGATGATCTTTAATTAGCTTCACATGCTCTGACAGATTTTATCCTTCTTATGTTTTTCAAGAAGGATTTACTATTAATTCTGGTTTTCCTTTTTGTTTTGATTTTACTTTTTTTTAGTTATCAAATTATGTGGGTTTTTGGTTAAAACTAAAACTTATTGGAAACCCAGAAATAAGTCTGCCACTCCAGTTTCTGGACCAATGCGATGCAGAAAACTCCTGAGAGAACAAAATATAAAGGGATACTTGCTAATACATTCCCTAACCAGTTCAGCTGAAGAATAAAATTTCACCTTAAATGTTTAATGTAGCAACTTTATAAGTTTCCATGACTTGGACGATAACTTCTTTTTTGGGGTTGGATTATTTTTTTAAATTATTTTTAATTAACTAATATCCCTCTATTGGGATGAGACCTAGAGGATAATTTTGAATTCAGCTTTATAATGCATACTATCAATTTCCTCTAAAAAATAATATCTGCTTAAGAATTAAGAAAGCAATTAAAAAAGAATAAATTGTTTCCATTTTGGTATTATGACTGTATAAGACATTAATTAAAAAAATATTTAAAAAACAGAGCAAGGAACTTGACCCAGAGTTTCACTGCTGAGTAACATTGGCATGTTCCATCTTGTAATTACGAATATATCTGGTTTTTGTTCTAATAAATCACCTCTGAGCACATCCTTGTCTATGTATTCTATTAAGTCTAATTCTATTAATATCTGTCATGAAATTGACTGGCCACTTACTTCAGCCACTCTCACCCAGGACCCTCATGCCCAGTTGCTGGAGCCCAGTCCTGTTCCCGGGGACCCAGAGCTTCTGTCCCAGCTGAGGGATGCGGTTGCTGCTTTCCCCTCTGCAGGTTCAACCAGCAGTGAAGGTGAGCACGCATCCCAGAGACACACACAGGACACAGACACAGCCAGTCACAGAGGCTGCCACAGAGAAGCCACTGCCATCACCAGCACACATGCACAGGACCCACCTCACATACCAGCACTGACAGCCTCTGGGGCTGGCAGAGACAAGACATCTCTAGTGCAGGCACATATATGACACTGTCTGGGTTCACAAGCACATGCACACTCACGGGTCCCCCAAGCACCAGCATGGTCCCTCAGTCCCTCATGTCCCCCCAGTACATATGTGCAGGTCCCAATCCTCTGACCCACCCCACAGGTCTCCAACTGTCTGGTTGGTGCAGCTCATTGCTCACTGCAAACACGCAGCACTCACACACTCATCCCACAGGCACCCCACACTGGCAGGTCCCCTCAGGTACCAGCACGGACACCCCATCCACCTGATACCCTTGCCTGGACTCAAGGGTTCTGCCCTCACTGGCTGGTTCAGCTTGAAGTTTGTTGGTGAATTTACACTCACCCCAAACAAACCCTGTTTGGGGGAGATACAGACCCTCACTCCGCCCCAGCAGCCAACACCAGGCACATGGGCTGTGACCCATGGTCCTGCTCCAGGCATGGGTGCTGCACCCACTCCCCACACTCAAGCCAGTCTCCCGAACAGCTGGTTTTGGGAACTCAAAACATTCCCACCCCTGTGGCTGGAGCTGAGACTCCCTCTGGATCCAGTGGCTGTACTGGGACCCCACTGGCTCCAGTGGCTGACACCACAGGCCAGGGGTGACTACAGACCCAGTCTGACACCAGTCACTGGCACCCAGTCCACTCATGGTGGTCCATCTAGTAGCTGCCACTTGGGCCTTGGAGTGCACACACACACACACGCAGACAGGATGGAGAGTGAGATTATGCAGAAGGATAGTTGAGAGGATTTAATAAGGAGATCTAGGATGACATGACAGACTGTGGTGACCAGGCACAGGGCTCAGCCAGATGAGTATACTGACCAGCCCTGCTTTACACCCAACCAGCCCGTTATACCCGTTCCCGCCTTGTTTCTCCCAGCTCCCCTTCCCCTGCACATCCCCCATGGGTTTGTACGGGTCTACCCATTCCCACATTCCTCGCAGCCCATGACTGGGTCTCCCTCACCTGCTGTCATATCAGTGGCAAAGTCTGGACTGATCTTCCTGGAAGTGGTGCCTGTAGTTTCTCCATTGCCCATCGTCGTGAGTAGCGAGCTTTGTTTCTCATCATTGTCTCCATGCTTGTTTTGTCACATCTGTGTTTGTGTATGTTTTGCTTCTGGTTTCCCCCTTTTTCTTTAGTTTCCCAATAGACAATGTGCCCTATCAGATAACCTCACTGGAACAACCACTCACATTGCCACATGCCCTCATCAATTAGTGTGACTGACCAGGTTTGGTTCTGCTTTCCTTATCATTTGTTGGTCAGGTTTGTGTTCCTGCATGTTCTTGTTTATGGCTTCCTCCTTTTCTTATCATTCATTTTTTTTGCATTGAAAAAGGCCCTTGATCAGATATCCCTAAGAGAACAGACACTCTCCTTCCATATAACTTTACAGAAATAACTGATTTCATTTAGACTTACAGTTTCTGTAAGTCTATAAAAAATAGAGGGAATATTTCTCAATGTACTTCTGGCATAATATTTCATATTATTTTGTTATTGCAATTTTTTATTTGCCAGTGAAAGAGTGAAATTCAGCCATCTTCAGAGAACTGCTATGTAAAGAACAGGTTGAGCACTTTAAGTCAGAGAATTTCGGAGGAAATATGCTATTCAGTTTTTTGAGATCAAGCTATACTTGTCCTCTGATAGGGACATGTGGAATGTTCGTTATAATTTACTTTTCATATTGTATCAATTTAATAATTCCTACTCACTGCTATTTTCTTTTTATATATAGTTATGAAAGATGTCAGTGGGCACCTTAGTTTCAGCAGATGAATGAAGTACTCCTAATGGTTCAATAGGTATTTGAGTGGTGAGGTTTCTTAATTTAAAAAAAATAAATACATGAACTTAAACTAGTAAATGCTGCCTTTATGCTCAGCATTAAATTACCAGAACATTTCCACTTTTTGTCTCCTTTCCTTCTTCCACATGCCATTATTAACCTACACATTATTTAGGTATGTCTTTGTGTTGATTAATTTGCATTTAGTACCTGTTTTTATCACTCAGTTTGACTAGAGACATTAATAGAATAAGAAGTTATTTGGCAAATAAATTGCAGAGGAAAATATTTTTAAAGTGCAATATTATAAATAAGGATGCAATTATTGTTTTCCCCTAGCACTGATTTTCTTCATTAGATTTTATTCTATCAGAGTTATTTTTCTAGGTAAGAATGTGAGAATTTCCATGTGAATCAACCATTGGGTATTTAATTCTGTATTACATCTTCAGAAGTGATCAGAAACAAGAATTAAAACAAATGAATAAGAAACAACCTATAGGAAGTGTTATATACTCACAGTTTTCTGGAAATTAGAAGTGTAGACACATCCTGAGACAGCGTTTTCTGTTAAACCATGAAATTTAGAAGGCACCATCCTCCAGATGTACCTAAGTCTGACGATTCTAAAGTGTATGAATTATCTACTATGCGTTAATATATATTTGTATCCCTAAATAAGTATGCTTTTAAATACTTTTTTTTTTTTTTAATAATTTAAATTTTGATATTTGTTCTTGACAGAAATTATATTCTCAGAATTCTCAATAGGGTCATGTTTCTGCAGGTTCCAACCTTGCCTATTGAACCTGCCATGAGATGATGAAAAGAAATGGTTGGAATTATGCAGGTAATGTGTTGCTCACTTTTCAGGAAATGTTGCTGAGCAGTTTAAAGTGTAATGAGCAGATTTAATAAATAAAACATCAAAAAGAGATACGATATAGTCACAGTCAATTCACAGTAATGATTTCTTAGCCCAAGATTGAAGGGTTAAGACAAGGACTTGTGCAATTCTTTAAGCAGTTACTTGATAACATATTTAATTAGATTAAATATTATATTTTAGAAAGATATGACATTCTGCTGGACATGCTAATGCTAAGTCAATATGTCAAGTTATAACTATGTTAATGATGAACTATACAGAAACTATAATTTTTCCATGTCCAACAGTTTGTCTTGAAAAAAAAAATTGTAAACACAGTTTTAAATCCCACATAAAATAAAACTACTATTTCTTGTCTTGTAACTGGAAACTATTTTGAAAAAGACTGGTGAGATCAATAGGAGCTTTACCATATATTCTTAACAGCTTTGGATCAAACCCCAAACCTCAAAAAGGTACATGAGTAAAATTAGTATTTGGTCTGAGAAACAGAGTAGATATACTTACAATGATCAGTAATATTTATGTGCTAACTCTTTCTCAGACTGGAAGTATGGTACTCTTTTATGATAAAAAGACATAAATAACTTTCTCTTTTGAGGGCAGTACTGTAAGTAACTACATTGCAGGTATACTGATTTGAATTGGCCCCTCTCAGGAGGATGATCTGTTAAAATTATTTGTAAATTTTTCAGAATATATACCATCAAGAAATCAATGAGCTACTTTATGCTAGTTTTTTTTTTCTTGTTTATCAGTATCTCAAACAATATTTCCCTGTTTATTGCAATCACTTGGTGTTATGGAATGTTCACATACATACATCCATATAAATTAAGAAATAGGCAATTATAAAGTTAGGCTTGTAAGAATTCATAATTATAATGCTGAGTGAAACTTGATTTAATAGGTGCAGAATAGTTTCCAAAGTGTCATATAAATTAAATCTTTTTGATTGAGTGGTGTACTTAATTTTCCAGCAATAAAAATATCTTTTTATTTCAGTAATAAAATTTGACAGAATAATTACATTGAAGATTTTATGGTGTCCTGAAGCACTTTCGTGGGATATTCTACTGAAAACACACTACTGACAAGGCCATAGCAAAAACTATCTTTTGTTCTATCATTTACATGATAAATAAAAGGTCAGAGAATGGCATAGCAACAGTTTAAACTCCCAAGTGAGCACAGAATAGTAGGTCCATTTTAAAGAGTCTTTCTAAGTCCAGAATTAATTTTGATTTTGTTTGGTGTAGGATTTCAGTTGAACATCAGGTGTCATTGAAAACAATGGCAAAGCTCTTTACAAACTTCAGTAAAGCTATAATTTTGATCTTCCTAACTGATATTTGACATATTTCAGTGCATCAGATTTCATTTCTCCATGACTAAACTTTTCTACATTTCATAGATACTGAATTCTTACATAGAAAGAAGAGTGCAATAGAGCTCTCATCCTTCCCAACCCTTTATCAATGAACTCCACATTAGCGACCAACCTATGAGTTAAGAAAGTTGGTATATTTCAAATTTCTTAGACATTCAGGTTTTTTTGGTTGTTTTACCACAATTACATGAACAAATTCAGAAGACAGATTTTGTACAATACAAATAATAGGAACATACTTTGGTGTTAGTAATCTGTTATTTTACACATTAGTTAAAGAGCAATTTCTTCTAAACAACACAGAGATTCCACCAATATTTGCAGCTCACAGTAGTTCTTGCATCCAGATGAGAGAGATTATTCTACAGTCAATTTTTTGAAGATTAGATTTATGACTAGAGATATCCTGGGACTGTCTTTTATTGCATTTATGAGATTTAAGGGAAATGATTAGAAAGTTGGACCTGTCTCATGTTATGCTTCTATTTCCCCTTCTATGAAATCATCTTTCCATCTTGCATGTTCATTTTCAGGAGGATTACTATAGCTGTCATGATAGCCATCTTCTATTTTTAAAGTTTACATGGTCTATGGCCATGTAGAACCTTTTACCTCATCAGACGTCATGCAATGGATGGAGTTGAGCCTTACAATCATTCACTTGGAAGTCCTTCAAAGGCACTCCAGGGTCCTCCAGAAGCAGTCTTCTAATAATTTAACCTGATAATAAAGGGAGAAGAGCAGAATATACCTGATCAATGGGACCTAGTAAACTGCAAAACCAGAAGAGTCAACCAGAGCGCTGTTTATTGAAAGCTTGTGGTTTACAAAAAATGATTTTCAAGCTGAAATGGTTTCACTGAGGTTCCTATCTTATCTGTTTTAGTACTTTCAAGGCATCAAATAAGTTTTGATTAATCGTAAACTGAAGGACAAAGACTACTCGGTATGTCTAAAAGCAGAATAAAAATAGAGTATTTTTGTTCTTTCTGCTGTCATAAATGCAATCTGTTGTAGCTGTTGTTTTCCACAAATCTCTGATTAATTTCCACAACCATTGCTCCTTTCATGCTCTAAAATGTGAAGTACCTGAAATGAATAGTTTTAAAAGTTACCCAGAGTTTGTGGATGCCGCAAAGCTCTCATGTCGGAGTGCCCTATAGCAAACAATATACTTGTTCTGAATAAAGCATGCAAACAAGATGTGCAAGCTTCCCTGGCTAGTAACCACATATATGCACAGCTAAGCATAGTAGCTTTGAAAAAAGAAAGAAGAGCGAACACAGGTTTCTCTTTTCTCTTATTCTATCACACAACGATCAGGCTTAATTTCTTTTTCCTTTCTTATTTTTCTTTTCCTATCAACATTTTGTCTCTGAAAAAGTAACTACAGGCTTTGCTGTGTGACCTTGGAGAAGAACCTGGAGAAGGGATGCATATTTTAACACATCATAAAATGCTTCCTGAGAAAAATAGGAGTAGCAGCTTGTATTATCCTGACATTTTGAGAACACTACAAATTATAACAGCTTTCGTACAACTCCATGCATAAGAGGCAACTAAGGCCTTTTTTATTTGTTTTTTTTTTTTTTCTTTCCAAAGATAAAGGCAAATGAACTAGTTGCTGAGTGGCTAGATGCACCACCTGTGATACGTAAGTCTACATACAGTGAAAGACAGCTGGCAGGGGATAGTTTGCCCCTGGCTGTGCCCTGTTTGCCTTTGCCCTGTCTCCAGACCAAGAATGTGCTGATCGCTATTCCCTGGTGAAAACATGAAACCTGAGAGCAGAAGTAAGTTTTGCTGAGGCCTTGGCCACCACTGTTAATACGATCACATATGGTGCATGTGATAGAAATCAACCAGAAGAGACACATGCTCTTCTACTACGATCAACCCCCCCCTTTTTTTTTTTTTTTCAGAAGTTCCTTTGCCGGAGAAACGTTTCTATGTATTTACCCAAGCAACTGGCTCCCATGATTCTCCAAGACCAGCAAGCGTGGTTGTGAATAAGAATCCCCATAGCCAAGAGAGGAGATCACTGGCTAGCAATTTGCCTGGCACAGCAGATTTTTTATACCCGTAGAGCTACCCTCCAAAGAGCACTCCCTTTCCTGAAAGCATCATGTCCTTTTTAGAACACAACACCGTATATTGCTTTTCAGTGGAAGCCACCGCAGCATCCCTCTCCACAGCCTGTAGATACGACTGTGTCTTTTTCCTACATCAGCATCACAAGAGACTACTTTCTGACCAGCCTTTGAAAATGTATTCCAGCAGTTTAGTAGAAAATGACCAGATGGTGATCCACTCTGTAAAATGTGAATATGGAAGATTCCCTGTGAACAGAGACACTCAAAATATCTTCCAGAAGACCCAGGCATGCATCTCTTCAAATGATTTTCATAAATGTATTATTTAAATAAAACTTATGATGCCACTAATGGGCGCTGTGTGTGTTCTTTAGCCATCTCCAACCACAACTTTTTTTTGTTTTTTACACTGTAGACAGCAAAGTTTAAGAATGTTATGAATCTTTTTCCAACAGTAAACTTTACAGGGCGAGGCACAGGGCTTTAGGTATCTTTCTTTTCCAAGGTGGTGCATGTGGTGTCCCCCTCAGTCACTTTTACTTGTTCCAAGAGACCCCAGTTTGCTGTATGACCTGTGGCAGAAAACAAGACATTCACCGTGACTATGGTTTTCATAAAAACATTCCGGCCTTTAGGTGTTCTGCGTCTGGAAGAGGCACAAGTCTGAAGGATGCATCAGACTAAACCACGCAGGCTGGACCCCTCTGATGACATGCACTCTGTATACCAAATTTTCCTGGTTGTCCCTAGAAGAAATAAGCTTGTGTTGCCCTAGCTTTCCCAGGAGCATTTGTGCATTCTTCCAAAATCATGGATGCACATTATCCAAAACTTCCTGGAAAACAGGTCCTTGGGAGTCTCAAGGAGCTTTTCTGTCTGTCTTCTTTTCTTCAAGAAGAAAAATACTTAGTTTCCCCCTTTCCTGATCCCTGCTTCACATGTGCCAAGTGCATCTGAAAAGCAGCTGTATACACCTTAGCTTCCTGGTGGGTCATGAAGCCTGGTTTCTGGAGAATGTCCTTCATTTCAGCATCCAAAGAGTGCACAGCATCAGACCTCATGTCTTTCCTGGGTAATGGTGGCACACTTAGCTGCCCCAGCTGGTTTGCAGGTGCCAGATAACAATTTTTCCATATATTCCATCTCTGGTTTACCAATGTGATGAGTGGAAGAGCAAAATGTAGAAGATGACCAATAAACCCACTGGCTGCAACTACCTTCCTTCTTTTGAAGGATACACCTACTACTCAAGCGACCATTTTCCAGCATGCTTATCTGTTGGGATGTTAATGAAATGTTCTCCTTCAAGGTTTTCAGGACAATTTCAGAAATGGCCTTTATCAGATCATACAGTGCAGAGTAGGAAAAAATTTTTCACAGAAAGAGTGGTGAGACAGTGGAATAGGCTGCCCAGGGAGGTGTGGTGGGGTCACCATCCCTACATGTGTTTAAGGGTTGTTTGGATGTGATGTTGGGGGATATGGTGTAGGGGAGGACTTTGTAGAGTAGGGCTGAGGGTTGGACTCGATGATCTCAAGGGTCTTTTCCAACCTGAATGATTCTGTGATTCTGTGAGTATTGCTCTGCTTGGGGCAGGAGCAGATCAGCAGCTCCAGGAGAGAAAGGTTACTCTTCAGGCACTGGGACACCATCCCAACTACAAACTAATTTGGCTACTGCTGTAAAAGGCAGTAAACTATGTTTCTATAAATAAATTCACAACAAAAGGAGGATTAAGGAGAATCCCCATCCTTTATTGGATGCAGCAGGAAACATAGTGACAAAGGATGAGAAAGAGGCTGAGGCACTTAAGGCCTTCTTTGCCTCGGTCTTTAATAAGAAGACCAATTGTTCTCAGGGTACTCAGCCCCCTGAGCCAGAAGACAGGGACAGAGAGCAGGATGAAGCCCCCATAATCCAGAGCGAAATGGTTAGCAACCTGTTACACCACTTAGACACACACAAGTCTATGGTGCCAAATGGGATCCACGCAAGGGACTGAGGGAGCTGGCAGAAGAGCTCACCAAGACACTTTCCATCATTTATCAGCAGTCCTGGCTAACCAGAGAGGTCCCAGTTGACGGGAAGATAACAAATGTGATGCCCATGTTCAATAATGGATAGAAGGACAATCCAGGGAACTACAGGCCAGTCAGTCTGACCTCGGTGCCAGGGAAGGTTATGGAGCAGATCATTTTGAGTTCCATCACATGCACGTACAGGACAACCAGGAGATCAGGCCCTGTCAGCATGGGTTTATGAAAGGCAGATCCTGTTTGACTAACCTGATCTCCTTTTATGATACGGTGACCTGCTTAGTGGATGAGTGAAAGGCTGTGGATGCTGTTTACGTGGACTTTAGTAAAGCTTTTGACACCATTTCCCACAGCCAAGTATATGAGATTCAGCAAGTCTCGCTGCCGAGTCTTGCACTTGGATCATAACAACGCCATGCAGTGCTACAGGCTTGGGGAAGAGTGGCTAGAAAGCTGCCCAGTGGAAAAGGACCTGGGGGTGTTGGTCAACTGCCAGCTGCATATGAGCCAGCAGTGTGCCCAGGTGGCCAAGAAGGCCAGTAGCATCCTGGCTCATATCAGAAATCCCTAATCCTGGCCAGTAGGACTAGGGAAGTGATTGTCCCCACGTACTCAACACTGGTGAGACCACACCTCGAATACTGTGTTCAGTTTTGGGCCCCTTGCTACAAGAAGGACATTGGGGTGTTGCAGCGTGTCCAGAGAAGGGCAACAAAGCTGGTAAAGGGTCTAGGGAACGAGTCTTATGAGGAGCGGCTGAGGGAACTGGGGGGGGGTTTAGCCTGGAGAAAAGAAGACTGAGGGGAGACCTTATCGGTCTCTACAACTACCTGAAAGGAGGTTGTAGTGAGGTGGATGTCAGTCTCTTTTCTCAATAAAGACGTGATAGAACAAGAGGAAACAGCCTCAAGTTGCACCAGGGGAGGTTTAGATTGGATATGAGGAAAAATTTCTTCACTGCAAGTGTTATCAGGAACTGGAACAGGCTGCTCAGGGAAGTGGTTGAGTCACCATCCCTGGAGGTATTTAAAAGACAGGGAAATCTGGTGCTTAGGGACATGGTTTAGTGGTGGACTTGACAGTGTTAGATTAATGGTTGGACTCAGTGATCTTAATGGTCTTTTCCAACCTAAATGATTCTATTCTATGATTCTGTGATCATGTTCCTAAGTCCGTGCTGTTAGCAACACAGGGTGTCAGTACAGCTCCTCCCTGTTCATTGTGGAACACGAGACTTTTCTTTTTTTAGAGTGTAAATGGTAGGCCACTCTGCTGGGAAAAGACTAGTTCTTAGTCTAAAACTCACAGGGGTAGAAGCAGTTAGAAAGACATCCAGGTACCCGTAGGGTGCCTTTGTAACATCTTCAAATGCTTCTAAAAAGAAACAAGGCCTTGTCAGGACACATCTAGCTGGTGAGGGACGACCTAGAGTTTATCATGGGATTTCTTAAATAACATCATATATTTTGTATTGAGAGTGATCATGCAGCTCCTTTTACCCTGGCAAAAAATCCCCAACATTCTGCACAGTGTACAGGATGCTAAGATTCCTGTGATGCAAATATTTATTAAAAGCTTTCTCAGTGTCATCCCTCTCACAGCAGAGTTCATAAAATTTTCATGGATCACAACGATATTTACTTTATTAGGGAGAATAAATGGTTTTCACCAAGACTTTCAGGTAAGTCCTCCAAAATTTGATAAAAGGATATTTACGGGGTAGTTCCTGGTACAACGGTTCCCAAACAACTCTAAGACTGCACAATATTCTCAGGCATAACTGACAGCGAGCAGTCGGCATTCTCCAAAAGACTTTTAACAAATAACTTTTCCCCGTTGCTGGTACAGCAGTGAATGGGTGCTTCCATGATCACAAACCGTAGAGGTGACTTTTAAAATTTTGAGTTAACATTCCTGTTGTAGACTACCATTTCTGTCTTCTGAGGGGGCCTTGTTTCTGTTGCCCGCTTCTGGTTGTTCCTGACAATAAAGCACTGCACTATGATCTTTTTAGGGCCATCACGGTATGGATTTATGCTGCAGTTCAATGTGAGATCCCTCATTGCTTCAAAATGGGTCTTTTCTCTGTTTGTGGCACTTAGACTGAGGCCTTTAATCTTTAAACACCACTTTCCTCCAGACTGTAAGTAGCTGTAGGATTTGGGGTCTGATGACAGAAACTCAGTAATGTGCTCATCTGGTTGCAACTTGCTTGGCCACTTGCCTAAATAGTGACTGAGCAGGGGGCTCCAATCCCCCAGACAAATCACAAATATCACACTGTCTGTGCCGTGATAAAGGCAACGGTTTTGTAGGGCATCTAAGAGATCACAAAGATCCAACCGTGAATATGCTACAGTGAAGCATATTATAAAAATGTTAATGTTGTGCTCCAGGGTCAGGTATCCTCTGGTGTGCCCCCATGAGACAGTGGCCACATCCTCATCAATAAAATGCCAGGACGACACAGTGCAAGCCACAGAAAAGAGATAACCACACAAGTCACCTGCTTCTCTTACAACAGTGGTACTGGGTAGGTTGGATCACTGTTCAAATTTTCCCAGCAAAGGATTTAAAAATAGTCCAGTGATTTGGCACATGACAGGGGTTTTCTTCATATGTTCAGGTTACAAAATGACATCTCCTTTCAACCTGTAATCTTCAACATATTTAGCTTTTTTGTCATCGTCTGTGCACCAGGCTGAGTAACATGAGCTTCCTGCTTCTGGTGGAGGTTTAGTTCTGTATAATCTGAGAAAAGACTGCTCTCCCTCTATTCAGAATGTTAGAAGTTATGGATTTCACAAACACTGTGGGCCCTCTCCAGAGCCTTTTTCAGTCCCAAGGTACAACAGGTACTCACAAGGCCTCTTCCTTCACCACTGTTGGTGCAGGGTAAAGAAATGCTGTGCAGCAGCTGTAAGAGAGAGGAGTGACAAAAAGTGGGAGACAAGCAACACTGCAGACACCAAGGTCAGTGAAGGAAAGGGAGGAGATCCTCCAGATGCCAGAGCAGAGATTCCTCTGCAGGTCCTGGAGAAGACCATAATGGAACAGGTTGTCCCACTGCCACCTGTGGAGGACCACACTGGAGCAGATATCCACACTGTATGCTGTGGAGAACCCCCCATGCCACAGCAGGTGGAGATGTCCTGAAGGAAGCTGCAGCTCATGGATAGCCCATGCAGGAGCTGTTATGAACTGGCTGCAACACCCATTCCCAATACCCCTGTGCCACTCAGGGGTAGGAAGTAGAAGAGTTGGGAACAAAGGAGCGAAGCTGGGCCTAGGAAGAAGGAATGGTGGGGGAAAGTGCTTCTAACTTTGTCTATCACTATCCTGCTCTGTTTTTAGTTGGCAGTAAATTAAATTAATCTTCCCAAAGTTGGGGCTGTTTTCCCCATGATGGTAATTATTAAGTGATCTTTCTGTTTTTATTTCAGCCCACAAGCTTTATCATCTTATTTTCTCCCTGTCCTGTTGAGGAGTGAGAGTGAGAGAATGGCTTGGTGGGCATTGGGCAGCTTAAGGGAAACAATAGCTTGTCATTTACCATTTACGTTCATGGGAAGCAGGGGGGAAGCAGGGGGGAAAAGAGCCCGTGAGGAAGGTACACCTTTACTTTGACCATCCCAAAGTAGGCTGTCTCACGGTGTCAAAATTTTCAAAATTAAATTTGGGGTGACCAAGAGAGTTTTATTTTTTTGTGTTGATGAAGGGATAGAGGCCAGTAAAATCACAGTAATTCCTTTTTAAAATCTGTAATACAGACAAATGGCATTTGCCCTGCTGCCAAAAAGCACATCTCTGGGGAACAGCAGTGTGGGCAGTGATAAGAACTCTGCAAGCTCCCCATCTATTTTCTCATAGTGACCCACTCATGCTCCCATATAGGTCTGATTTCAAATCTCTTTAGGCGGTACACCTTTTGCTATGTTGTATAATACAAACATCAAAAAGTGGCTTCCACAAGAGGGTAGCATTTGGTACAGCCATGGAAAAAGCTCCAGTAAATTCAAAAGCTGTTTGTGCCTCATCAATGCCTGTACAAACATCCAAGAAGTTGGATCCTACTTACTATTCACCATCTTGCAAAGGAATCTTGCCAAGGAGTGCAACTGTGTTTTAAGGAACACAAACCGTTATGTGGATGTGCAAGGAGAGCCACAAAGGGATCTACAGAGTGATAAACCTACACTTCTTCTCCACCCCTTTTCTCACAGAATGCATGACATGTCTTCATAATAATCTCATGTATGATAGGCAGGCCTCCCTCAACATTTTTACAATTGACTGGCAATAATAATTCAAGTGTTTTTTAAGTTAGAAATCTTTTCCTGATTTTGTCTACCATGCCAAGAATTTATTTTTCTCTTCAGGCATTATGCAATTCATCTCATAACATTCTGGTAGTGGAATAGGACCTTCTGTTGGTGGAATAACCTTGATTTTCAGAAGTGTTGATAAAATGGTGGAAATAAGATTTGCAGCCCCCAAGCACATAAGTGTTGAGCTTGAAAGGGACCTCCGGAGGTCATCTGGTCCAATAACCCTGCTAAATCCTGTTGCCCAGGACAATATCTAGGCAGCTTTTCAATATCTCTATGGAGGGAGATATTGAAAACATCCCTGGGCAACCTGTTCCAGTGCTCAGTCACCCTCCCAGTAAAAAAGTGTTTCCTGATGGAGCAGGAGGGAACCTCCCATGTTTCAATTTGTGCCCATTGCCTCTTGTCGAGTCACTGAACACCACTGAAAAGAGCCTGGCTCTGTCCTCTTTGCACCCTCCCTTCAGTTATTTACATAGACTGATAAGATCCCCATTGAGCCTTCTCTTCTCCAGGCTGAGTATTCCCAGCTCTCTCAGAGTATTCTACTCTCTCTCTCTGTACCTACCTATGGAGGTACTCTCGTCCTTTTATCGTCCTTGTGACCCTTCATTGAAGTCTCTCCACTATGTCCATGTCTCTCTTGTACTGAGTAGTGCAAACTGGGCACAGCTCTCCAGGTGTGTTCACCAGTGCTGAGTAGAGCAGAAGGATCCACTCCCTCAAAATGCTGGCAGTACTTTGCCTGATGCAGCCCAGGATATCATTCACCTTCTTTGCTGTAGGGGCACGTTACTGGCTCATGTTCAACTTGGTGTCCACCAGGACCCCCAGGTCCTTTTCTGCAAAGCTGCATTGCAGAGGGTCAGACCCCAGCATGTCCTGGTGCTTGGGGTTGTTCCTCCCCAGCTGCAGGACTTTGGACTTACCCTTGTTGAACTTCAAGAAGTTCTTTGTCAGCCCATTTCTCCAGCTTTTCGAGGTCAACCCACATGCTCTGGGGACTGGAGAATAATCTAATGATTATTGTATTAGAAGCATTAAAAAAATCTGGTTTGCTAAGAGCTTAACCCCACAGTTTAACTGTAGCCAGAGGAAGCTGGATTTTAACTGTTTCAAAATGAAAAGTGTTTCTCATTCCTTGGATATGTGACTGGTGACTGTTAAACGGCTATAAGAAATAGAGGATTCAGTTCTACTTTCTTCTGTGTGTGTGTTTTAAAAGAATAAGCTGCACTAATACCTTTGAAAAAAAGAAGAAAACCTGTAACTTTAGACCTCTGGAGTCCGAGTGCATGGACACTCTGCTTATATACCCAAAGGTGAGAGGGGGTTCAGGAATATGTAGAGCTATCCTATGATTTTACTAAATAATGCCAGATTATGTCATTCTAGGCATCTCAAGATCATGGATGTTGGCTTTAGTCAAGTGCCTTCTCAGCACAATTATGGCTCTCGGTTCTGTTCTTATTCTCACAGTTCCCTTCCCCAGGCCCCTATAAAAGAACAATAATGATGCCAGTCCATCAGATAGGAACCTGAAAGTATTGTGATACCTTTGGTTTTAGATACTTACATTGTCACAAATAAAAAAACAACACTGAGGCTTGTTATATATGCTGATAATAGTCACTATCAGTCTTTAATATGAAATAATATAGAGCAACAGTGTGTGGGCTAATAAGGAGGGGTATTTTTTACAGTATGCACCAGGCAGTCTTCCCATGAACAAGATGTTATATTCTGAGCAGACAAAAAGGAAAGTATAGAAAAAAAGTAATTCAGAGATTATCAATAGAAAAAAAGGAGAGACCTGTAATGGGAGAATGCAAATGAAATGTTTAATTTGTAGAAGAAGTAAATTAAAGGAGGCAAGATAGAAGTTCTTAGAAAGAGAGAAAAAGTAAAATTGGACAGTTTGTACTTTCACATAACCAATAGTAACATGTGAAAATGTTTCAGTGAAATCAAAAAGGTCATTATATTTAAAAACTGACAAAAAGAAACCATATTGTGACTGATCGAGTTACTGTAGCAACACCTCAGAAAGTTAGACTTACAAAAGCATTAGGTATGCAGACAATGATGTGCACTGTTTTATGAAATAAGATGCACTTTTGTAAGAATGCAAGTTTTCATACTTGGATCATAAATTCCTCCGAGTAAAAAAAGAGTCAGTTCCCACAGCTCACAATTAAAAATTGCACTATATTATTTCTGTATGCCCATTAAGGCATCTCTTAGTTGAGTAGCTAAACCTCTGGGTTTATTCTATGAAACAGCACCATTATACTCTTTCTCATTAGCACCCTTCCACCTTCCTTCTATGTTCAGCTGCCTGCGTACCAAGAATTGAAGGCTTATCTCTGATACGTCCCAGCTGTGGAACCCCAAGCAATTGTGACAATGTCTATAAAAAGATTAGAAGAGTAAAATGTAGAAACAGACAGGATTGTTGACATAGGATCATTAGGAGCACAGTGATTCTAAAGAACAATAACAGCATTGATGGGTATAAAATCCTAGAGGAAAAATTGAGGGAGAAGTATTCAAGCTTGTGAATCTATTTGGAGACTAGCTATGTATAGCTGGATCATAAGCTCAAGCCCTTGGTGAATGTTGATGGAGCTGGTGGAGGATGGCATCTCAGCAGCACAAAGGACCCATTCAGGAACCACAGGGCCCACCTCATCCCTTCCTGACTAGTGTCTGTGCAGCAAGCAAAGTCTTCTGGGTCTCATCCTGAGTAGTGAGTATGTTCATACTTAGGCTAATAGTTTCTAAATTCTAGCTATCTTCTGAGTGTGTTAACCAATAAATAAACACTTTATATATGTTATGCATGTTCTGCCTCCTGAGTTTCTTTGTGCCTGGCTGACGATGATGCAGCAAACTAACCTAAAAAAATAAAAGTAGATGTTATTAAGACCAAATCAGTTTTTAAAAATATAAAGTTTTTCACCTTCATCCCATTTTCAGATAACAGCTCCTCCCATTGACTGATCTTGATGGGTTTCCCCCCTGAACCATGGTGTCAGTGGTTCTCCTGGGCCAACCGTGGGAGGTGGCAGTGTTGTATATGTCTGAATGTGGATATGAGCCTTTGCTAAGCTGATGGCTCTCCTCTGGTGGCCCTAGGAGTAGCTGTGTCATGTTATTTATTCAAGTTCATAAGTAGCAATGAAAAAGGAGGAGAAATAGCTGTTCAAGATATGTGTAGGATGTAAAAGTGCAGATTAGGAGCTTGTCTGATGATCAAGAACATGGAGAAGAGCTAATATTCATAGCTGGTATATAACCCTGATAATTTAGTTTCGCCCGAGGAGGTATGAGAAGTACAAAATACACTTCATTTTCTAGAAACCAAAAGGAGTGTAATGCTACTATCACAGCAAACTGGTAAGTACACATTAAACTTGATTTGTGAAAGAATGTAAACCTCTAAAAATGCAGGTAAAACATCACAGGATTTTCAGAAGTGTCCAGGCATTGCAGTTAGAATTTGAATCAGTTAAGCATCTAGTTTGCTTAACCAACCCTGTGATTTGTGTAACCACATTGCACCTGACTATTGTTTGGTTTGTGGAACACCTTTGAAAATCTGACCTGCTGTGATCAGATATAAATTAGCTAAATTACAAGAAAGAAATATCAATCATTTGTCAAGCAAACATGAACAGCTCACAGTGCTAAACATTGATTTTTATGGGGATTACACAGGAGATTCAATAAGATTATGATAATACCAAATAGTTTGCGCTAAGATTATTATCTCCACCTATAGCTTTTAATGTCATCAGATAGCCTGGAATAATTAAATGCTAGTGATAAAAAGGCGAACTTCATAATGCCAGGGAAAAACAAAGCCAGCCACCCAAACAAACAGATTAGTCTTTCATGCTATTAATTTCTTTGCAATTTCTCTGCCATTCTACTTTCCAGGAAAACTCTTTTCTTCTAGGGAAAGATTGTGGTGGTGCAATCCTTATCCCCCCCCGCCCCTCTTTGTTGGGCTGCTTGGTGCTAGGTGCGATTCCACCCACATCCCCCGAGCTATACACCAGTCTGTGGAGATAAGGACTGACAATGTTAACGAGCCTGGCTCCTGCCCCTCCCGATTGCTCGGAAATGGTTAAAATGGCCCATCAACTCCTAAGGGCCTGGCACACCTGTGCCTGGGATGTGGTCAAATGGGAACAATAACAGAGTCGCACATTAATCAAATTCTTTTGTAACTGCTGGAAGGCACCAGAAGGCATTTGACAAAAGTCAATTATCTTGGACCCTATAAATGGCGACCACCAGGGAGACCCTTTGAGCTCTCCTGGATCGCAGCGGGCCTGTGACCAGCATCTCCCCTGAGCTGGGAGCCTCTCAGGTACCTAAACCCTTAAGGTGTCGTCTGCTCCAGACGGAAGGCCAGGGCGAAGTCCCCCGCTTGAGTCTCAATTATCGCCCGTTGAGGAATGCCAAGGCATTGTGAGTATTTGCTCTAAACTCGAGAGGGAAATTTTCTTTGAGCTAGCTTCTCTTTACTCTGTGTGTGTGTGTGTGTGTGTGGGTACGTACCCTTGTTTCTGTGTGTGTATGTCTGTTCTGTGTCCATTCTACTGAATCCAAACACCTTTGTTTCTGTATGTTTGTCCATTTTGTTATGTGCATGCATGTGTATATATATATATAGGTACCGTTAAGTAAGTTATTGTGAATCTTGTCATTTTAGAATCTGAATAAGTCGCTTTTCTTTCTTTTAGTATCTCTGAATTATTTTATAATAATAAATTGCTGTTAGTTATTAATAAACCTAGATTTCTTACTAAATATTACCGTGTCAATACTTTCATCCGCGACACACCTATAGCTTTTAATGTCATCAGATAGCCTGGAATAATTAAATGCTAGTGATAAAAAGGCGAACTTCATAATGCCAGGGAAAAACAAAGCCAGCCACCCAAACAAACAGATTAGTCTTTCATGCTATTAATTTCTTTGCAATTTCTCTGCCATTCTACTTTCCAGGAAAACTCTTTTCTTCTAGGGAAAGAAATTCTAAATGTAGATGACTGGATTGGTGTGAAATTTTGTTGCCATCAATGCAATAACATTTTGTAAGTAGACTATGACAAATCTATCTTGGACATTGTGGCAGGTGTACCCACCCAAAGAAAATAAGGCTTCTTGGTTGCTGAAGTGTAGCAGCTATTGATTGTCTTTCTTCTCAGGGCTTCATGGAATTTGGGCCTTTGGCCAATAGGAGCCACTATTGACTACAGATCAGATTAGACCTGGGTATAAATGGAGTCCCCTGGAGCAGCATGCTGCAGTCTAGGACTCTCCCCTTGGGTCAGGATTCTGACCAAGGAAACTCCTTGAGGTTACTTGGGTTGGGACACTACCCTGAGAAGTTCCTCGAGGTTGAAAGACCTCACTTGTTAGGTGAGTGATAGGGTGTTTTGGGCTGCTGTTAAACCCTGGGAAGTGATAGGGTATTTTGGGCTGTGGTGAAACCCTAGAAAGTGGTGCTTTGTCCTGCATTTTGGGTTGTCATTAAACCCTAGGGAGTGATGCTTTGGTCTGCATTTTGGTTTGTTGTTAAACCCTAAGAAGTTGTTTTGTTCTCCTCTCACAGACATTCAAACCTGTAATTGAATAGTTGCAGAGGGCTAGTTAGTTATGTTGATAATAATTTTTTAATTTTTATTAGTTGTTTCTTTATTTGAGAGCCTCAGTAACAGACATAAGCCTGTTGAAATTAGTAGAATGACAAAAAGATGAATTTGGCCAAAACTGTTACTTGTTTCTTTTACCTTGCTTATATCTCTTCTCAGTATTATAAGTATAGAAAAACAAAATGAGTGCAGTCTTCAAGTGGCACTGGACTAGTATGATGCTATTTCATGTATTATAGCCCCTTTCTTGTTTTACTGAAATTGTTAACTGGTAAAGATATTTGTCTATGTTACAAGGGTGATTAACATTTATTGCATGAACTCTTATAAGAAAAGGATAAATATTTGGATAATCACCATCATAAACTGAATGCAAGATTGTGAATCATAATGCCACATCTCCCTATTGCAGGAGAAATCATTTGTGGGTTTAAATCCTGGCCAGTTCCAGCTAAGGGTGTAAAGTAGAATGTTGCTATTATTAGGTTCCACAGCTTTTTTTTTACAAGACTGACCTTTTTCTCTTGAGTTATGAGGGGAAGCTGGGAGGAAAACATGTAGCAGTCACATTGCTAAAGGTTATAGCTTGAAGTTAAGATGCTGAAACTTAAGGCCAATTCAAAGTTTTGCTGCAGACATTTTGTCACTGTGAAATTACACAAACTATGTGTGTTCCAATTTTTCCTACTGTACAGTAACAATTGTATTTCTTGCAAACTCTACCTGCTAGCTCAATTTAACATGTAAACACTATAAGGCAGAGACTTCCACTTGTAAACTATACTTATGCCAGTGAGAGGACTGGTCTGAGATGAGGTCTATATGTATTATGTGGTGCATACTCCCTACAAATAACAAATAGTAGGGAGACCTGTGAAAGCTTCTAAAGGTTTCTTGTAAAGCAGCCTTCAGCTCAGCCTTCACAGCTATACTGAATAAACCTACCAGACTACTTTGATTCACATGTTTTCCAGCCACTCTCTTTCGCTCCAGTGCAGGCACATATGCATACACAAATAAGTGCAGTCTGCTCTGTTCATGGCCCACTGCTTATTGAAATTTAACACTGGTACTAACAAAGACAAAACACAAACTCAGTATATGGAACCTTATTGACCAGACAGCTAATTTTCCTCTTTTGACTAATATTTTTCCTCCAAACCAGATATAATTATTCATGAATTGGGTAATACAAATATTTTAGCTTGCAAGACCGTGGACTTATTAAGTGGCTTTCTTTTGCTACCAAAGTGATGGATTGGAGTGCATTCACACTCTTTTACGAAACTAGTTTTAATTGGTATTCAGACAGAAGAGTTCACTTTAAGTGCAGGGAGTGTTTGCTTTTAAAAATGAGCAGTAAAGCCACAGTCAAGTGGTTAAACTTTTATGGGATTTTTTTTTTTAAACAAGTCACTGTGACAAATGCAGCTTCTTGAACTGATGTCCCATTAGCAGCCATGAACAGAATCATTTCTCATTAAAAGCTGCAGGCAGAGCAAATGCATTAGTCGGATGTTATCAGGAGACTGGCACAAATAATATAAGAAATGTATTGCTCAAAATTGTCTTAAAAGAGAAAAGGAAGGTTGCAATGAGAATATAGTAGTCAGAAGTATTTCCTGGCAAAAAGAGTGGTAAATAATTGTATAAACTTCATGAAGTAGTTGAGTTTCAAATCCTTGGTGATTGAAAGGAGAAAATCTGCCAGCAAAACTTTGACACTGGATACGGGGAGAGCAGATTTTAGGCTGCTGAAGGAGATAGTTGGTAAGGTCACCTGGGAATCTGCTTTTGAAGGTATTGGGGTCCATGAATGTTGGTCACTTTTTAAGATCCATCTCTTCAGAAAGCAGAAGCAGGCAATTCCAAAGTGTGGGAAGTCAAGCAAGCAGGGCAGGAGGCTGGTTTGGCTGAGCAGGGATCTTCTTCTAGAAATTAGGCAGAAAAGGAAAGTGTATGGATATTGGAAACAAGGACAGGTGACACAGGAAGACTACAGAGGTGCTGTTCACCACTGTAGGAAGAATATTTGTGTGGCCAAAGCTCAATTAGAGTTCAAGCTGGCCAGTACTGTGAAGGACAACAAAAAGGGCTTTTAAAAATATGTTAACAGCAAAATGAGGATCAGAAATAACATTGGTCCATCACTTGATGAGGTCAGTCACCTCACAAATAGGGACATAGACAGAGCAGAGGTGTTTAATGACTTCTTTGCCTCGGTCTTTAACACTGATGATGGGCCATGGGATCTCCAGAGCCCTGTGTGGGAAGACCATGACTGGGGGAATGATAAACTCCCAGCTGACTCTGAACTTGTTCGAAACTTGTTGCTCCAGCTGGATGCACATAAATCTATGGGGCCCAGTGGGATTCATCCCAGAGTACTGAAAGAGCTGGCTGATGTTATTGTGGGACCTCCTCATTATTTTTCAACAGTCTTTGGAGTCTGGAGGGGTCCCAGTTGACTGGAAGCTAGCAAAAGTTTCCCCAATTTTCAAGAAGGGTAAGAAGGAAGACGCTGGTAATTACAGGCCTGACAGTCTCACTTCAGTGCCTGGTAAAATTATGGAGAAGGTTATTCTGGGAATTATTGAAAAAACACTTGGGAGACAGTGTAGTCATTGGTCATAGCCAACATGGGTTCACAAAGGGAAAGTCCCACTTAACTAACTTAATTACCTTTTACGACAAGGTTACCCATCTAGCTGACAAAGGGAAGCCAGTAGATGTGCACGTTTTTAATTTTAGCTAGGCTTTTGATACTTTCTCTCACAGTATCCTTCTGGAAAGATGTCCAGCATACAGCTAGCCAAATCCATAATACATTGGGTGAGCAACTGGCTGATGGGTCGGGCTCAAAGAGTTATAGCAAGTGGGTTACATCAGGCTGGTGGCCAGTCACCAGTGGGGTTCCCCAGGGCTCAATTTTAGGGCCAGTGCTCTTTAATTTTTTTTATTTATTATCTGGATGTAGAAGTCAAATGTATATGAATTTTGCTGATAATACTAAACTAGGAGGAGCTGTGGACTCCCTCGAAGGTAGAGAGGCCTTACAGAGAGATCTAGATAAACTAAAGAGCTGGGCAATCACAAACCATATGAAATTTAACAAGAGCAATCTTCACCTGGGATAGGGTAATCCTGGTTATACGCACAGATTGGGGTATGAGAGACTGGAGAGCAGCCCTGCAGAAAGAGAACTGGGGATTTGGGTTGACGGCAAGTTGAATATGAGTCAACAGTGTGCCCTGGCAGCCAAAAGGGCCAACCATGTCCTGGGATGCATCAAGCACAGCATAGCTATCCAGTTGAGGGAGGTGATTGTCCCACTCTGCATGGATGCAGCCCCACCTCAAGTATTGTGTGCAGTTTTGGGCACCTCAAGAGAATGACATCAAACTATTAGAGTGTGTCAAGAGGAAGGTGGCCAAGATGATGAAAGGTCTCAAGGACAAGACTTAAAGAGCAGCTGAGGTCACTTGGTTTGTTCAGCTTGGAGAAGAGAAGGCTGAGGGGTGACCTCATCGCAGCCTAGAGCTTCCTCAAGGTGGGCAAGGAGGGGGAGGTGCTGATCTCCTCTCTCTGGTGACCAGTGATAGGGCATATGGAAATGGAATGAAGCTGAGTCAGGGGAAGTTCAGATTAGACATCAGGAAAAGGTTCTTCACTGAGAGGGTGGTCAGTCACTGAAACAGGATCCTCAGGGAAGTGGTAACAGCTCCAAGCCTGTCAGAGTTCAAGAAACATCTGGATGACGCTTGTAGTAATATGGTTTAGTTTTAGGTAGTTCTGCGAAGAGCAGGGAGTTGGACTTGATGATCCTTATGGGTCCCTTCCAACTTGAGATGTTCTATGATAAGAAATCCCATTTTGGAGAAAATATTTGTGAATTATACCATAGTCTTGCATACATATTTCCACCATGCTTCATAATATATATAAAACTGTATTATATGCTGTCCTCATCCAAAGTCTGGAAAAATTTATTTCCTCCAATTAAGAATCAAGCAATTATACAATTAACTAACCAATTTTCTTGAATTGAAAAGATTTGCATTATTGAGTGAAGCTTCAGTTATACGTAATGTGCTGTACCTCTATTGACACATTTTGATTAGGGTTCAACAAAAGAACTTATAAAATTAAATCTGAACAGACATGTAAGAAAAGTTATGAAAGATCAACACTGTTCTTTGGAAGGCATTTCAGTTATTCATGCTACTGGCCATACTGTGACCCATAGGACCTCTGGAGAATTCTCCTAACAGCAGTTTCAGTACCAGGAATGTTTATATAATGGCAAAGAAAAAATTACTAAGGTTTAAAAAGTACTTGTGAAACTATTTTAGTTATAATTTGTATTTATTATCTGCAATTTACAAAAGCACAACTGATATGAAAGAGCAGAAATAGTGTTCTGTATTGCAAGAGAAGTATGTACAGAGTGTCACATTATTTATTTTTGTTGTTAATTCACAGGCAAATCAGGGTTTGTGCTGGTTTATGGACCTCTAGAAAACAGATTTTGTTCAGCTAGCAATACACATTCAGAAACTAGGTAAGCTTCACTGATCTTGTGGAATTATTAAGTCTTTTGGTTGAGGAATAAAGGAAGAAGCTGTCAACTTTTTGTCATTCCAGTACAACGTAGACTGAGGGAGATATTTTGTGAGGGATATTTCTTGGAATTGTTCACCTTGGTTTCTGGCCAAACTCTAGGCTGAGTAATTGCTTTGAGCAAGAGCCAACAGAGAACACAGAGGCTAAATTAGGACTTAGATGAAACTGAAATGCTTAAATTTACTACTATAATCTGAAATATTCCTGCTTAATACCAGAGGTGACTAAACTCCACAACTGTTTTATTACCTTACATTAGTGCTCATCAGACACCTGTAGTTACATGTGAAGGGTTCAAGGCTTAATAAGCAAATTGTGGCAATTAATTCATATTTCATAACAGATTTGTTGTGGACCAAGAAGATAAAGTAGATTGTGGGAGATGACAGCACTAGTCTCTGCAAAGAACTTAGAGTTAGCATGTATCTTATTCAAAGCTACTCAGAAAAGAAAGTCTTCATGACAATGAGGCATTTCCTATTATTAATTAAAGAATCATGCCAACAAACACAGAAAAACTGCCTTTACTCTAGTGAATTAAGCCATCCAAGGGCCTATGCCCAGGTGCTGGAATGCCATTGTCGCTTCTGTTGGACAGTTCTAGCAGTGTCCGGTCCATCATCGCCCAGGCCACAAAGCCCTTCCCCAGCTGTTTTGCAGACATGGCAGGGAGGTCAGCACAGTCAAGGACCAACTACTAGCAGCCCGTTTGTATGAAGCCCATACTGTTTAAGAAGCTGAGAGTATAAGCTTAGCCTGACCATGCCATATTGTCTCTGGATCCTAGAAGTGTTTTCTTTACTGGAGTAGATGTAGCTGAACAGGCTTGATAGCAAGAACACCAGATTTCCCAGGCACTTATCAGGTAAATTTCCTAAGCATTTGTTTATCAAACAACATTCCTTAGTAAGTTCTTCCTGTCATTGACGCTTTTCTCACTTGCTCTGAGCAATATTTAGCTCCTTTCTACAGAGTGATAGAGCTATAAGAGGCGAGACTAAAATTCATCAGTCAAATTATCTGGAAGAAAACTTTTCAGGGTATAATTCTGACTTTTTTTAGTCTTCTCCTTGGTAAAAGAAAGGACACCATATATAGGGAGACAAGGATTTATTGTTAAAGTCGTGTTTAAAAAAGGTCAAATAATCCAAATTATTAAATTAATACAGAAATGCATCAATAGTGTTAAAAAAGTTACAAATATAATAAAAATCACTCCTAGAATCATCCTCTTTTCTTTGGTGTTATACTGATCATTTCTATGTTTCTTTGGGACCTAAGGTCAGACTTTTAATGCATATGGAATTCAAAGAGCTTAAGGTAAAGCAAATTAGGTAATCACTTGAAGACTAAACAGTTATTTTAAAAAACCTAGAACGATCATTTGTCTGTATTACAGATTTTAAAAAGGAATTACTGTGATTTTACTGGCCTCTATCCCTTCATCAACACAAAAAAATAAAACTCTCTTGGTCACCCCAAATTTAATTTTGAAAATTTTGACACCGTGAGACAGCCTACTTTGGGATGGTCAAAGTAAAGGTGTACCTTCCTCACGGGCTCTTTTCCCCCCTGCTTCCCCCCTGCTTCCCATGAACGTAAATGGTAAATGACAAGCTATTGTTTCCCTTAAGCTGCCCAATGCCCACCAAGCCATTCTCTCACTCTCACTCCTCAACAGGACAGGGAGAAAATAAGATGATAAAGCTTGTGGGCTGAAATAAAAACAGAAAGATCACTTAATAATTACCATCATGGGGAAAACAGCCCCAACTTTGGGAAGATTAATTTAATTTACTGCCAACTAAAAACAGAGCAGGATAGTGATAGACAAAGTTAGAAGCACTTTCCCCCACCATTCCTTCTTCCTAGGCCCAGCTTCGCTCCTTTGTTCCCAACTCTTCTACTTCCTACCCCTGAGTGGCACAGGGGTATTGGGAATGGGTGTTGCAGCCAGTTCATAACAGCTCCTGCATGGGCTATCCATGAGCTGCAGCTTCCTTCAGGACATCTCCACCTGCTGTGGCATGGGGGGTTCTCCACAGCATACAGTGTGGATATCTGCTCCAGTGTGGTCCTCCACAGGTGGCAGTGGGACAACCTGTTCCATTATGGTCTTCTCCAGGACCTGCAGAGGAATCTCTGCTCTGGCATCTGGAGGATCTCCTCCCTTTCCTTCACTGACCTTGGTGTCTGCAGTGTTGCTTGTCTCCCACTTTTTGTCACTCCTCTCTCTTACAGCTGCTGCACAGCATTTCTTTACCCTGCACCAACAGTGGTGAAGGAAGAGGCCTTGTGAGTACCTGTTGTACCTTGGGACTGAAAAAGGCTCTGGAGAGGGCCCACAGTGTTTGTGAAATCCATAACTTCTAACATTCTGAATAGAGGGAGAGCAGTCTTTTCTCAGATTATACAGAACTAAACCTCCACCAGAAGCAGGAAGCTCATGTTACTCAGCCTGGTGCACAGACGATGACAAAAAAGCTAAATATGTTGAAGATTACAGGTTGAAAGGAGATGTCATTTTGTAACCTGAACATATGAAGAAAACCCCTGTCATGTGCCAAATCACTGGACTATTTTTAAATCCTTTGCTGGGAAAATTTGAACAGTGATCCAACCTACCCAGTACCACTGTTGTAAGAGAAGCAGGTGACTTGTGTGGTTATCTCTTTTCTGTGGCTTGCACTGTGTCGTCCTGGCATTTTATTGATGAGGATGTGGCCACTGTCTCATGGGGGCACACCAGAGGATACCTGACCCTGGAGCACAACATTAACATTTTTATAATATGCTTCACTGTAGCATATTCACGGTTGGATCTTTGTGATCTCTTAGATGCCCTACAAAACCGTTGCCTTTATCACGGCACAGACAGTGTGATATTTGTGATTTGTCTGGGGGATTGGAGCCCCCTGCTCAGTCACTATTTAGGCAAGTGGCCAAGCAAGTTGCAACCAGATGAGCACATTACTGAGTTTCTGTCATCAGACCCCAAATCCTACAGCTACTTACAGTCTGGAGGAAAGTGGTGTTTAAAGATTAAAGGCCTCAGTCTAAGTGCCACAAACAGAGAAAAGACCCATTTTGAAGCAATGAGGGATCTCACATTGAACTGCAGCATAAATCCATACCGTGATGGCCCTAAAAAGATCATAGTGCAGTGCTTTATTGTCAGGAACAACCAGAAGCGGGCAACAGAAACAAGGCCCCCTCAGAAGACAGAAATGGTAGTCTACAACAGGAATGTTAACTCAAAATTTTAAAAGTCACCTCTACGGTTTGTGATCATGGAAGCACCCATTCACTGCTGTACCAGCAACGGGGAAAAGTTATTTGTTAAAAGTCTTTTGGAGAATGCCGACTGCTCGCTGTCAGTTATGCCTGAGAATATTGTGCAGTCTTAGAGTTGTTTGGGAACCGTTGTACCAGGAACTACCCCGTAAATATCCTTTTATCAAATTTTGGAGGACTTACCTGAAAGTCTTGGTGAAAACCATTTATTCTCCCTAATAAAGTAAATATCGTTGTGATCCATGAAAATTTTATGAACTCTGCTGTGAGAGGGATGACACTGAGAAAGCTTTTAATAAATATTTGCATCACAGGAATCTTAGCATCCTGTACACTGTGCAGAATGTTGGGGATTTTTTGCCAGGGTAAAAGGAGCTGCATGATCACTCTCAATACAAAATATATGATGTTATTTAAGAAATCCCATGATAAACTCTAGGTCGTCCCTCACCAGCTAGATGTGTCCTGACAAGGCCTTGTTTCTTTTTAGAAGCATTTGAAGATGTTACAAAGGCACCCTACGGGTACCTGGATGTCTTTCTAACTGCTTCTACCCCTGTGAGTTTTAGACTAAGAACTAGTCTTTTCCCAGCAGAGTGGCCTACCATTTACACTCTAAAAAAAGAAAAGTCTCGTGTTCCACAATGAACAGGGAGGAGCTGTACTGACACCCTGTGTTGCTAACAGCACGGACTTAGGAACATGATCACAGAATCATAGAATAGAATCATTTAGGTTGGAAAAGACCATTAAGATCACTGAGTCCAACCATTAATCTAACACTGTCAAGTCCACCACTAAACCATGTCCCTAAGCACCAGATTTCCCTGTCTTTTAAATACCTCCAGGGATGGTGACTCAACCACTTCCCTGAGCAGCCTGTTCCAGTTCCTGATAACACTTGCAGTGAAGAAATTTTTCCTCATATCCAATCTAAACCTCCCCTGGTGCAACTTGAGGCTGTTTCCTCTTGTTCTATCACGTCTTTATTGAGAAAAGAGACTGACATCCACCTCACTACAACCTCCTTTCAGGTAGTTGTAGAGACCGATAAGGTCTCCCCTCAGTCTTCTTTTCTCCAGGCTAAACCCCCTCCCAGTTCCCTCAGCCGCTCCTCATAAGACTCGTTCCCTAGACCCTTTACCAGCTTTGTTGCCCTTCTCTGGACACGCTGCAACACCCCAATGTCCTTCTTGTAGCAAGGGGCCCAAAACTGAACACAGTATTCGAGGTGTGGTCTCACCAGTGTTGAGTACGTGGGGACAATCACTTCCCTAGTCCTACTGGCCAGGATTAGGGATTTCTGATATGAGCCAGGATGCTACTGGCCTTCTTGGCCACCTGGGCACACTGCTGGCTCATATGCAGCTGGCAGTTGACCAACACCCCCAGGTCCTTTTCCACTGGGCAGCTTTCTAGCCACTCTTCCCCAAGCCTGTAGCACTGCATGGCGTTGTTATGATCCAAGTGCAAGACTTGGCAGCGAGACTTGCTGAATCTCATATACTTGGCTGTGGGAAATGGTGTCAAAAGCTTTACTAAAGTCCACGTAAACAGCATCCACAGCCTTTCACTCATCCACTAAGCAGGTCACCGTATCATAAAAGGAGATCAGGTTAGTCAAACAGGATCTGCCTTTCATAAACCCATGCTGACAGGGCCTGATCTCCTGGTTGTCCTGTACGTGCATGTGATGGAACTCAAAATGATCTGCTCCATAACCTTCCCTGGCACCGAGGTCAGACTGACTGGCCTGTAGTTCCCTGGATTGTCCTTCTATCCATTATTGAACATGGGCATCACATTTGTTATCTTCCCGTCAACTGGGACCTCTCTGGTTAGCCAGGACTGCTGATAAATGATGGAAAGTGTCTTGGTGAGCTCTTCTGCCAGCTCCCTCAGTCCCTTGCGTGGATCCCATTTGGCACCATAGACTTGTGTGTGTCTAAGTGGTGTAACAGGTTGCTAACCATTTCGCTCTGGATTATGGGGGCTTCATCCTGCTCTCTGTCCCTGTCTTCTGGCTCAGGGGGCTGAGTACCCTGAGAACAATTGGTCTTCTTATTAAAGACCGAGGCAAAGAAGGCCTTAAGTGCCTCAGCCTCTTTCTCATCCTTTGTCACTATGTTTCCTGCTGCATCCAATAAAGGATGGGGATTCTCCTTAATCCTCCTTTTGTTGTGAATTTATTTATAGAAACATAGTTTATTGCCTTTTACAGCAGTAGCCAAATTAGTTTGTAGTTGGGATGGTGTCCCAGTGCCTGAAGAGTAACCTTTCTCTCCTGGAGCTGCTGATCTGCTCCTGCCCCAAGCAGAGCAATACTCACAGAATCACAGAATCATTCAGGTTGGAAAAGACCCTTGAGATCATCGAGTCCAACCCTCAGCCCTACTCTACAAAGTCCTCCCCTACACCATATCCCCCAACATCACATCCAAACAACCCTTAAACACATGTAGGGATGGTGACCCCACCACACCTCCCTGGGCAGCCTATTCCACTGTCTCACCACTCTTTCTGTGAAAAATTTTTTCCTACTCTGCACTGTATGATCTGATAAAGGCCATTTCTGAAATTGTCCTGAAAACCTTGAAGGAGAACATTTCATTAACATCCCAACAGATAAGCATGCTGGAAAATGGTCGCTTGAGTAGTAGGTGTATCCTTCAAAAGAAGGAAGGTAGTTGCAGCCAGTGGGTTTATTGGTCATCTTCTACATTTTGCTCTTCCACTCATCACATTGGTAAACCAGAGATGGAATATATGGAAAAATTGTTATCTGGCACCTGCAAACCAGCTGGGGCAGCTAAGTGTGCCACCATTACCCAGGAAAGACATGAGGTCTGATGCTGTGCACTCTTTGGATGCTGAAATGAAGGACATTCTCCAGAAACCAGGCTTCATGACCCACCAGGAAGCTAAGGTGTATACAGCTGCTTTTCAGATGCACTTGGCACATGTGAAGCAGGGATCAGGAAAGGGGGAAACTAAGTATTTTTCTTCTTGAAGAAAAGAAGACAGACAGAAAAGCTCCTTGAGACTCCCAAGGACCTGTTTTCCAGGAAGTTTTGGATAATGTGCATCCATGATTTTGGAAGAATGCACAAATGCTCCTGGGAAAGCTAGGGCAACACAAGCTTATTTCTTCTAGGGACAACCAGGAAAATTTGGTATACAGAGTGCATGTCATCAGAGGGGTCCAGCCTGCGTGGTTTAGTCTGATGCATCCTTCAGACTTGTGCCTCTTCCAGACGCAGAACACCTAAAGGCCGGAATGTTTTTATGAAAACCATAGTCACGGTGAATGTCTTGTTTTCTGCCACAGGTCATACAGCAAACTGGGGTCTCTTGGAACAAGTAAAAGTGACTGAGGGGGACACCACATGCACCACCTTGGAAAAGAAAGATACCTAAAGCCCTGTGCCTCGCCCTGTAAAGTTTACTGTTGGAAAAAGATTCATAACATTCTTAAACTTTGCTGTCTACAGTGTAAAAAACAAAAAAAAGTTGTGGTTGGAGATGGCTAAAGAACACACACAGCGCCCATTAGTGGCATCATAAGTTTTATTTAAATAATACATTTATGAAAATCATTTGAAGAGATGCATGCCTGGGTCTTCTGGAAGATATTTTGAGTGTCTCTGTTCACAGGGAATCTTCCATATTCACATTTTACAGAGTGGATCACCATCTGGTCATTTTCTACTAAACTGCTGGAATACATTTTCAAAGGCTGGTCAGAAAGTAGTCTCTTGTGATGCTGATGTAGGAAAAAGACACAGTCGTATCTACAGGCTGTGGAGAGGGATGCTGCGGTGGCTTCCACTGAAAAGCAATATACGGTGTTGTGTTCTAAAAAGGACATGATGCTTTCAGGAAAGGGAGTGCTCTTTGGAGGGTAGCTCTACGGGTATAAAAAATCTGCTGTGCCAGGCAAATTGCTAGCCAGTGATCTCCTCTCTTGGCTATGGGGATTCTTATTCACAACCACGCTTGCTGGTCTTGGAGAATCATGGGAGCCAGTTGCTTGGGTAAATACATAGAAACGTTTCTCCGGCAAAGGAACTTCTGAAAAAAAAAAAAAAAGGGGGGGGTTGATCGTAGTAGAAGAGCATGTGTCTCTTCTGGTTGATTTCTATCACATGCACCATATGTGATCGTATTAACAGTGGTGGCCAAGGCCTCAGCAAAACTTACTTCTGCTCTCAGGTTTCATGTTTTCACCAGGGAATAGCGATCAGCACATTCTTGGTCTGGAGACAGGGCAAAGGCAAACAGGGCACAGCCAGGGGCAAACTATCCCCTGCCAGCTGTCTTTCACTGTATGTAGACTTACGTATCACAGGTGGTGCATCTAGCCACTCAGCAACTAGTTCATTTGCCTTTATCTTTGGAAAGAAAAAAAAAAAAAACAAATAAAAAAGGCCTTAGTTGCCTCTTATGCATGGAGTTGTACGAAAGCTGTTATAATTTGTAGTGTTCTCAAAATGTCAGGATGATATAAGCCGCCTTTTTTTGGGAGAATTATGTATTTCAGCAACTTTCTAGTACTTAAGTCTGAGAAAACTATGTCAAATTTTGCAGTTCTTATACTGAATCCATTGAGGGTCTTAATCAGGTCTTTCTATAGCAACTCCAGCAGAGACAGGCAGGGTTGGATCTCACACTGTTAATGCTTCATTTTAAAATAATGAAAGGGAATTGTGATGGTCTTCTTTTATACAGTATTCAACTGTGCAGAACACTTGTAACACGGGGCTGAAAAATTCAAATCTCTCTTTTTTCTGAAAGGATTCAGACTTGCGTTTCATAATCCATCATTCAAGGTGAGGAGGGACTACTTGCAGTCCCTCACTTCAGATCCCATAGTAAGAGATTTAGAATTCTGTGACAGTGTGTGGGAAAATCTGTTCTTGAATCCTCCGTGGAAATAGAGAAAAATTGACATCTGTTTCCCCAGACCAGGTAAAAATCTATATACCCCAAACTAAAACAGTAAAGAAAATAACTGGAGGTTCCTATACTGACTCTTCCAGTGATATTCTAAAGAGGAAGAGGGAACCCTTCTTAATTCCTCATTTAAAAAAAAAAAAAAAAGCAAAGATGTGCTTGGTTTGTTGGGCATGAATAGAAGGTTGCAGGGTGCAGATCCTCAGAGGATGGCAGCTGAAGCATAGGAGTTGACTCTTCCACCTTTTCAGAGTTTCCTGTTGACTGGTTCCCCATAACTACCTCCTTTCCTTAAACTTAGGGAATTTTTCTATAATCTTTCTGAGGCACGAAATTTTCTTCACACATGGTAAAAGAGACAGTATAATGCAGTAATGTGAATGTCAACTCCATCTCTTAAAAGATCAATATGTGGCACTTAGCTTCAGTGCTTAATTTCCTTAGAGATCTAGGCCAATTGGATTATCCTCAGGAAGATCATTCCTTCATAACGTTACCGAGATACTGTCTATACATTATAGTAGAACCAAATTCTGACTGCAGCTGATTAGTGTAAATAGCTCCATTGATTCAGAGGGCTCTTTATAAGCATGGAGCTCACCTGTACTGTTTAACTGTTGTTACTACTTAAATCTCCTGCTTTGCCAGGTGAGGTCAAATATGCCAGTTAAATTGCCTATTCTGGCTCTGGAAAGACTTGTGATGTTAAGAGAGGATTTTAAAACTTTCCTGCTAATAGAAGTTTATCTTAGGATGAATATGGAAAAACTCAGAGATGTTGCAGTCAGTAGCTGTCAAAGTACATTACACCCACTATCAAAAGGTAACAAAACTGAACAGCACAAGGCAGAGCTCTTTCCATCTGTGATCTTAAAAAAAACGTGAATTCTTGATGTGAATCCAGTCACTAGAAATGCTTCAGGCTCTTTCATTTTCCCAAAATTCATAACTTGTACACCAGAATCAATGAGATGGCATGCTGAAGTAAAGTAAGTCAGCAGGTCTGCATTGATATTTCTATGTGCAATGTCCAACATATTCACACTTTTGCCTCAAATTAAATGTATGTATATACCTGATGCATTGATATAAAATCTGATGAAATATACTGAGGAAGAGTAACTTGGATTGAATTGTACCAGGCAGAGTAGGAACTTGGAGGTTAAATTTATAATGGCCTAGTGAAAATCACCCAGTGAGATAAGTCTTTTTGACAAGAATTAAAGTAAACATTTGGCAAAGTTTAAAATAAAATAAAATAATAAAATAGTCTTCCAGCAGGATTGAATTTTAACCCAATTTTTTAAACTCAGGTATCTCTAGTAAACTTTCCATTTCATCTATCGCACTGGCCTCATGAGTAACAATACAACACTTTTTCAAGTCACATACCATAAACTAGAATATGAAATCATACCTATCCAAGCAAGCATTTCTCGCACAAAAACCCCACAAAAAGAAAACCTGCTCAAAACCCCAAGGAACTCAGAAACTTCATCGATTAATTCTGCAAATTAAGTCATAGCTACAGAATTAAGATATGCTAAGGATAGCTGCAAATCAGTTAGAAGACTAAAAATCTGTGACTATGAATACAGAAGGATCTAGGAAACCTGAAATTCACCCAATTCCAAAACTGCTGCTTAGTTTCCTAACTTCCTTCTACTGAATTTCTTATTTAGATTCCCTTAACACTTTTCTTCTGCATTAAAATTCTCCAGATGCCTCTGTGCATGCTACTGAACTGTCATGCATCTCTGAACATATACCTACTTCTGTATCAAGAACTATTTGGAATTCAGAAAGAGACTGCAAATGAAATGCCTTAGAATTTCAGAACACTCCTTAAAACCACATAAACAGGAAGGTGTTACATTATTTTGGTGGCATCTACTTTTCTACTTCTTGTAGTATTTGACTTCATTTGACTTCTACTACTTCTTGTAGTATTTGACTACATCTTATGAGAGAAGAGACTAAGGTTCATTTCTTTCTCCCAACCTAAAATTTTCAACACCCAGGAGATCCCTCAGCACCCACAACAGAGAAGAATATGAACTATATTGGGCTAGTATTTAATTTGAACAACTCTGTAGCTAGTTCCCTAGGGCACTCATAATGACAGCGGTCAGTCTTGGGTTCAGGTCTCTAAAACCACTTACAGTGGAAGTTTTAATTCTATCTTAAAGTAAACCTGAGACAGAATATTCTGGATACTAAGTCGTTAGTGTGCCAGTCCTGTATTTGTTATTTGGACAATTCTATCTGGACAATTCTAAGTACTCTAAATCTCTTTTTGATGCTCACTGTTTGGGCACCAAAGCTTTGGACTGAAAAGCATAATTCTAAGAATGCATTATTTAAAGGGTCTTAAATCTTCAGGATAGGAAATCCTGTACCAGGTCTCATGAAAAGGCAAAGTAGAAGAAAGAAGAGAAGAAGTCCCAAGAAACAATAATCCATGATGGTTTTACTTGATGTTCTTAAGTTTCAGTGTTTGAGTGCTAAAAGGTTGCATGCAAGGAACTGTTGTGGCAATTGGCAGATGTGAACTATGCAGCCTGACTTAACAAAGTTGTTGAAACAAAAATATGTCTAATCATAGTCACAGCAGTGAAGGTGAGAGATACGTTTGTTGACTGTGTGCAGAGCACATTCCCTTTCCACTTTTTCTCTGGCCTTTTTAGGTAGTCTCAGCACTGTGCTTGTATGACTAGACTGATGTCAGAACTTGAATCACCTAGTTTTAAACAAGCACAGGTATCTTTGGACTGCTTTGCAGTTACACATCTATGAGATGGATCTGTCTTAGATTTCTTGAAATAAGGGGGCTGAAAATATTTACACTATAAAGTGAATTTAGATATAAAAGTCCAAACACCAAGAACATAATAGGAAGAGGCATAAAAGAAATCTTTGTATCTTGAAAATGAAAACAAAATAAAAAATTATTAAAATAAAGCTATCAAAATATTGAAGTGTATAAGAATTTAATAGTCAACATACCTGTGATTTTTCAACCAGCCAATCTCAGACACTCAGAATCACAGAATCACAGAATCATCAAGGTTGGAAAAGAGCTTGAAAATCATCTGGTCCAACCATTAACCTCACACTGACCGTTCCCAACTCCACCAGATCCCTCAGCGCTGGGTCAGCTTGACTCTTCAACCCCTCCAGGGATGGGGACTCCACCACTGCCCTGGGCAGCCCATTCTAACACCCAACAACCCCTTCTGCAAAGAAATACTTCCTAAGAGCCAGTCTGACCCTGCTCTGGCACAGTTTGAGGCCATTCCTTCTTGTCCTGGCGCTTGTTCCTTGGTTCAAGAGACTCATCCCCCCTCTCTGCACCCTCCTTTCAGGGAGTTGTAGAGGGCAATGAGGTCTCCCCTCAGCCTCCTCTTCTCCAAACTAAACCCCCCCAGTTCCCTCAGCCGCTCCCCATCAGACCTGTGCTCCAGACCCTGCACCAGCTTCGTTGCCCTTCTCTGGACACGCTCGAGTCATTCAATGGCCTTTTTGGAGTGAGGGGCCCAAAACTGAACACAGTAATCAAGGTGCAGCCTCACCAGTGCCGAGCACAGGGGTAAGATCCCTTCCCTGTCCCTGCTGGCCACGCTATTTCTGATACAAGCCAGGATACCATTGGCCTTCTTAGCCACCTGGGCACACTGCTGGCTCCTGTTCAGCCAGTGTGAGTGCCTCAAACACTCAAGATATTGAGTCTGTTAATTGGGACACTACTAAAGTATTTTAGGGCACCTTTATAGAATGTGTGCAGTCTTGCACAAGTCATTTATATGTCCTTATGCTGAGTTTCTCATTTGCAAATAATATTCTCTCCTAGTTCCATTTATTGCATGCCTTGTCTACTCTGATGTAAAGTCTCTCAGGCAGTTGTGCTTTATTACTTGTATGGCTAATGGTTAGTATAATACCAGTGTCATTCCATGATTTTGTATTTTGCTCTTGAATTTTGTAGATCAGTATCCATTAACAGTAGTTAGAGGAGTATTAGCTTTAAAAACACCTGCCTGTTTAGGATAATTTCAAGAAAATCCACACTTTATAAGTGCTGCGTTTCAAATCTCAAATGGAAATATATTTCAAATTAAATATTTGCTTGGGTATGCCTAATACAAAGCATTCATTATTCTGCTTTTTTAAAGTTTTATTCTGAAGAGTAATCATATAATTTACAGTACTTTTCCAGTAATCTGGAATCTTCACATAATCATTTTGCAATTAATTTTATAAAATCCATGTTACTAACTAAATATTGAGCAGTAAATCCATCCATTATCATGGAACACAGTAGTCTGGAAATAACAAGAAACTCCTTCCCACTGGGAAGCTCTTCTGGAAATATCTATTTTTTTTCCATTTATTTTAAAAGATCTGGATATATATTTTTATTACAACCCAGAACTTCAGACAGGATCATGACAAGATATTTTTCATTCCAAAATAAAGATGTTCTCAGACTGTTCCTAAACCTGTTTTGCAGGCTTTAAGAAAAAAAAAAAAAACAAACAAAAAAACCACAACCCTATGAGCATCCAAAACTAAGAATACTTTCAACAAACCAAATCTGAATGCAAACCTTCACTCATCTAATTTCTTCAGTGATATCCACCCACAAGACCTTTAAGTTAGCCATATAATTTAGTCTGGTACAAACAACAAAGTTGCGTTATTTCAAGTTCTTAAGAAATCCTTGCAGATAAATGAAAAAAATGGCACAAGGGAAGTTATTAACAAAGCTGGTTAATATAGTCTGAGAGACGATGGTCCCTTCTTAGCTCATAGTATAATGCAAATTAAAAACAAGGATAAACAAAAAAAAAAGAATCCAGTGACTTATCCATACAAATTATCTGACAAATTTGTTTCAAGGCTCACATATTAATTTCTTATTAAATTTGTTTCATGTTTTTTAAAAGAAACTGATTAAGTTAACAGAAAGTCTAGTAAGTAGTAGGGTATTCAAAGTGACTTTACTTTCTTGATTGGAATCCACAGGGCAGAGATCAAGTGGATTGAGAGTATGATATGTCATGACAACACCTCTCCCCAGGGAGGTGCTATCAGTTTATCATCTAAATCAGACGTCTGACAACTAGGCACTGGGGGAGAGATTACATTAGCCTTGGAATCAAAGTGAACAAGCAAGAAATTCATACCCATTGGCAAGGTGTACCCTGCAAATAAATGAATCCTGACTAACCAGTTGCAGTAAGTGTGGGCTGCAGTACTAAAACATTCTGTACTCAGGTCAATTTTATCTTTGGTAGATAATTTACTGGTCTATTGCTTACAGCTATGCATACAGAACTTCATAAAAAATACATTTGAAAGTTGTCGTGTATGGTGTGTTGTCGTGTATGGTGTGCTGAAGACCTCTGCAAGATGTTAGAATATTTGCTGAGCTATTTCCATTCCATTCTTTTTTCTCCTTCTTACATTTGTGTCAAGAACAAAGTATTATCTTCACATCATCCAAAAAGAGACAGAATTTATGGGGAACAAATGCACTACCAAGAAACAAAAAGATACAAACTATGTCTTTCCTATATTTTAAATTAAGCAATTCAACATATGCAAGAAATACAACTAATACCAAATCAAAGTCCTATAAAAAAAGTGAAGGTTTAATAGCAGCTCTCACAGTGAAGGAAATGACACAGACCCTTAATTTAAAAAAAAAAAAAAAATACATCACAGAGTTTTACCTGGATTTTAGCTGAGACTTAGGAAGTAAAAAATCATATATGTATTTAGAAACCAGAATCAGTACAGTTGTAGTCACTGTAGGTACAACTGTAACATGAATTCAGTTTTTTCTTGTCTTCCTATGAAAACTACTATAAAAGAGAGTAAACTCTCACTCATATTTCCTGGGTTTTAGACAACATTTTGCTTTTGTTCTTGTACATGTCATTTCACAAAGTTATATCACCCTTGTTAATGAATTGTATGTTAACTAATGAGCCTGTGATTAAGAGGGGAATGATTAACTACTTCCCATGATGCTGATCTGAGGCAGACCTAGGGAAGCCTCTGCCCTCTGTTAACAAAGCACAACCTACATGCAAACCATAAATGTGTCAGCAACAAAGAAAGCATGAAAGGATAAAGCATCATCATGAGGGGACTTGTATACAAGCTATCCTGACATTTCAGGTGCCATTTATACCTGGCTAACTGATACAAATGGGAAATGCTGCTGTGCTTCTTTCTGAGGTGGAAAAGTGTAAAGACTCCACTGAGGGCACAATTTATTAGCAGCATTATGACTTTTGTTATAGGAGCTGTACAAAGACCTAATACAAAACAAGATCACCCTAGAAATCTTTCTTTTTGCTGTTTTTCTTTGCCTTGTTCCCCACTTTGATCCTCATTACTTTATTAGTATCAATACTATAATCCAGATATGTGCAGACCAGTCCAGTGCCATGTGATTACTTTACAGGTAAGCCATCGTTAAATATGGTTAGTGTTCACAGGAAGGATAATTTTGGGAATCAAATGGGTTATCTTTTCCCACATTTTTCCTTTGATCTTTGCTGCTGATATTTCATAGATCAAATATTCCTGTCTTTCAACAATTCAGGAGTATTTTGGCACCCCGTAATCATGAAAAGTTGCCATTATTCAGAGAAGTAGGAAAATCAGTTATTGCAGATTGTCATGGGATCACCATTCATAATTCAAATATGATACAAAGCAGAATCTTAGTCTAGGTCATGAACTGGGCTAAATTACTAACTTCTCTTATTTGATCTGTGTGCACAATAGCCACAACAGGTGTGTGAAATGTGAGAGAATCTGGTTCATCTGGATTTGGTTAAAGAGAACTAAGTATAAAAGAAAAAAAGAACAAGGAACGTGGTAAATTAAATGCCCAGATACACAAACTTGACAGGTGGGTAGGAAATATGGGAGACAATAATGAAGACCAGAATACCAGAATCAAGAAACTACACAGGCCTACCCTTGAGGAGAGTCAACTTGAACTTCATAACTGATCAGAAGTACGAAACAAGAGTAGTTTATTATGAGAAATTTGAAGGAGACCTGGGGGGTCCTGTGCAAAATTTATCATGGGAGG
Source organism: Strix uralensis (assembly GCF_047716275.1). Lineage (NCBI taxonomy): Eukaryota > Metazoa > Chordata > Aves > Strigiformes > Strigidae > Strix > Strix uralensis. The sequence goes on along the minus strand of NC_133979.1, from coordinate 36,491,843 downwards.
TTTAAAGGCGTGCAAAGGTGGGGAAAAGGAGGGGATCTGGTTGATTGCAGAGGAGCAAGTGTGAGACAAGAGGGGATAAAAAAGGCTAGTTGCATGTAAGAAGCTGATGTTCCGTACGTTTGTCTGTCTGAGCCCTGCACTTTATCACTTCAGTCTGTCCTATCTTATTAAATCATTTCTTGATCATCTTTCTGTGTAATTTCACTCTATTCAATGTGTGAGTGTTGCAGATTCTAAGTGCCAGAAATGGGAGAGACTGTAGTAAAATGAATCAAGTGCCAGAAAGTGGAGTTGTAGCATGGATCATAGGGTCTGTGGTGCCAGCAACTGGAATGAGTGAGGATCTAAGTACTAGTGACTGGGGAGGCTGGTGTGAAATTAAATCAAGAGCCAGCAGATGGAGTCAGACCACAGGTCATAAGAGCCAATGTGTGTGCAGTGCCAGGAACAGAAAATGAGAGTCTAAGCACCAGTAAGTGCACTGAGACTGTGGGTTGTAGGGCCATTGCACCTGGGTGCTAGCAACTGGAGAAACCACAGTATTTAAATTTTCTCCTAACCCAATGAACATTTTTGTGTATGTGCAATTTGCTTGCAAACTTCAATCTGTACTAGGCTGGCCATGTCTGTCCTCTGTGCAGCCTTGCTACTGGATGAACCTGCAACTGGGAAGGCAGCAGCTGCATCCATTGACCTGGGGAGGACAGACCTGCGGGTCTGCAGGCATGCTGGGCTGGGCTCCAATAGCTAGGCAGAAGGAATCACCAGGTCCTGGAGGCCAATGGAGGCAGTGGCCTTAGAGCATCTCTTAAAACCTGATGTAGTTGTTGGGTTCCAGTAGGGCCGTGAGTATTCCAGAGATGAAGGATATAGAATCTCTATGTGATGAATGGACTGATCTTCTTTCAAATGTACCCAAAGTGTTAAAATTTGTAAGCACACTTATAGAGCATTATGAAGGCACCTATAGAGGATCTGTCTCAGGAAATTCTTGGGATAATTAGGGTAACTGGATTGAAAACATTTACAGAAAATAAAAAGAATGAGAGTTGTAAAGTGGCTTTACTGCAGGGTATAGCGGGGAGGGTTTATGCTTTGTGGGTTGAAATGATAAAAAGATGCCCACAAGAGTATGTACAAGGCCTCCAGTGAGAAATAGGTCACTTCAGATTATTAAATCAACAAATGATTTTAGCTATTGAGCAGGAAGAAACTTGAGAGAATTAGGCTAAGGCCATTTATATTTGAGAAAAATCAGTTATAAAAGGAAAATGCATGACTGCAAAAGGATAACCTCAGTTTACAGAGAAATTTAAACAGTTGAGCCAGGTAGCACAACTCCTGAGTATCATAGAGAAAATCTGTGAAGTATGGAGACGTTCCTAGGGATCCTTTAAAGATTCTGTCCCTGAAGATGATTCATAACTGTGGGCATATGGATGGTCCACGTTACATTTTCAGGGTCCCACTGCACAGACCCCACTCCCCCCAGATATTTTAAAGGCTACAGGCAGCAGCAGCACTGTTTGTTGAAGGAGTTCACTGTGGAAGGAAGGAGAGTTGAAGACCCTCTCAGCTCCCTTCTCTCACCTTGGAAAACCAGAGTGGTAGAGCTCATGCTCTAAATTAACTATTGAATGATGACAGGTTGACCTCAGATATTGGAGTACAGAATTATGACACCCTCCCTCCAGTATAGACTCATGAGACTATGCTTAGATCCCTTGCTGCTTGCCTAGGTATTTCTCCCAGTGAGATCTTGGTTAGAAGAAAATAAAGAAAAGCAGAAGAGACCATTGTATTACTTGTATCACTTCCACACCTCTTTTTTCAATAGCTATAGCTACTTGGCCTTTTTACATACCTCAACAAGGGATGTGATAAGAAACCAATGCATGTAGAGACATAACTCAGCTGAAAAGCCATAGAATTAACATGCCTTCAGGAAAACAACACAGTATAAGTAACACAGGAAATGGCAGTGGATTGGCAATGGATTTCCACTACAGCTGAGATATGGCAACAGAGCTGATTATCAATGAAGTAGCAAACAGTACAGGACATAAGAGAGCTTAACACCTAGGTGTCAAAATTACACTTAAAAATTCAACTTTCCTAAGGTCTATGTAAATCTCAAAAGTTAAATAAGAAGATTGAAATACTGTGGTAGGAGTTATTCTTCTAAATGCAGTGCTTCATTGCCTTTATTTCTAGTCTTATACTTTGACACCACATTTGCAAGGTAACTCAATCATATTTCATGTTCATAATTACTTCCTCCATTCCGGGTCTGTACTTTGCTCACTTCCCAATACACTCATCAGTCTTGCATCATTTCACTATCCTGTATGGCTTCATTACCCATCACTTGGCTAATCACCTCACTGTTTCTCCCCAACACATGCAGAGCTAGCAAGTATAGAAAACCAAAGCAGTAACAACACCTATAATTTTTTGGTGGTGTTGTGTTTTTAGGTTTTTTAAAAATAATTGGTATTTGGCAGTTCCAGTAGCTTAAAAGATTTCAGTTAAAATTGGAAAGAAAAATACTCAAGTTATCAAAAAATATCCAGTGCTTTTAGGTCTGTGGTAAGTTAGAGTCCGTTGTAAGATATTTGTGTAAAATATAGAGCCAGCTGGTAGGGTGGGTGTTAATAGTCAAGAATGTAATCTGAAAACTTAGAAGCATTTGTGGCACAGCAAATGACACATAAATTTTAGTGGTATTCAAAACCATTTTATTTTGAATCAGTGCTATAAAGTTTCATTTTTTTCCTTTGATCTGTTATGAAAAATATTTACATTGAAAAAAACAGGTAATTTTTTTTCACAAGATCATATTGCATGTAGGGTATGCATGGAGTATTGCAAGCAGCAATGTAATATAAAAAATTGTTCCAGTTCTCACAAAACAAGTATGCGCTGAAGTTACTTTCCAAAATATTTCCAGGATTTGAGCCACAGACTGTCATGAATAATTGCAACACTGAAACACAATTTGATGGCAACACTTTTTTTTTTTATTTTCCCCCTTGGGAAACAATGTTATTAGCAAACAAATTCACATATGAGCACACTCAACTTTGCTTCTCCAGCTGTTTTTGGCCTTTGTGTGCATTTATACAGAAATCTGCAGGAAGCAAGACAGTCTGAAGGAAACCTCTGACACTGTTATCATAAAAACAATACTCGATGTCAAATCATGCTAAAGGTAAAAGTCCTTATCTATCTGACATCCAGTGCTATTTAGAATTCATGTATTAATTTGTATAAAAGAATCTTCTTGATTTGTTTATGAAAACTAATTATCAATTTCAAACTTTGACATTTTACAAACAGAGCTTATTCCAGATCTGTTAAGAAAAAACTGTCATAGCATTGATCTAAAGAATTCGCTGTCATTAAGACCATGTATTTGCAGGCTTCTGAATTTCTTTGAAAGTCTAATAATGCTGTTCAGTCAGCCTGCTTGTTTTCAAGTAAGGTCAGTAATAACATCTATATTTTGCTTTTAAGCTCAGATCTGTGGAAAGAGCCCTGTATGAGGTGTCAAACGTTGCCCAAAACCCAATGGATGGGAAGAAGTCTACTCTAGCCAGTTAGAGCACCTACAGACATAGGAAAATGCAAAACTCAGATCCTGACAAAATTTAATTAAATGTAATGAAAGCCCACTAAGGAAATGAAACATATCCTTCCTAGTGTATTTCAGAGCTTTATGAAGACGACTAGCTCTTAATGGCTCCAGCCTTTGCTTCACCCTGCACATTTTCACATGCTGCAAATCATCAGTCTTTGTAGGTGATGTCTTAAAACTAACATATAAAAATGCTGGGCCTAGTATAAGAAAATTCTCAGAGCTTCTCTTTACACATGCTATTTATACCATTTACAAAGCTATTTCCACAAAAAACATTTTTCTTTCCTTGAGGCAGTTGGGAAAAAAAGGGAAAACAACTGCCATGTTGAAAGGTTGAATTTGTTTCTATCTCCTACAAAAAATCTTTTTCTTTTCCCCTTGGACTTCATTAATGATAACAAAATTACACATATCTACTGTCTGTGCCAGCCTGTTCCAGACTTCAGCTAGAGCACAGGTAGAAAAATATGGTTATGATACCTTACTAGCAATAAGTATGAATCATAATTTCCTTTTCATAGTTAATTTGAAGCAACATGCATCAAAAATCACTGTAAAACTTTAAAGGCAAGCTGAAATAAATTACATAGGAAATAATTTGACATGTTCCATTTTCAGGTTTGCTTTAAATGAGACAATTGTTCAGTTTATTTGTAGTTCAAAGTTATTCAAATATATAAACTGGTAACTAATTATTGTAAGTGAAGAATTTTCTGTTTTACATTAAAATGTCAGTCCCTGGAGGTTAATTTTAATTCACATGCTGCATTTCTGTTTCTTAACTAAATAGTTGTGACTGCAAATTTCCATTTGTGGTGGATGCACTCAACTCCTTAACCAAACTAGCAGTAGTTTGGTACAGGCTCCAAAGGAGGTAAAGACCTAAGCCGTAACTGAGCCAAGGACTTCTCTAGTTCCAACATATTCTCTGAAAACTCACAAAGGAGCAGAATGACATAGTGAGCATAGGTACAGATGAGCTTGGAACACTAATCATGCGATTAACACATGAATAGCAGGTGGCTTTTCCACGATGTATTTATCAAGGAACAAAGAAAGTTGTGGGTACAAGGAGTCTCATGCATATCTTTTCCATCGCATGAAGTTTGACTACAAGCTACTTTATCCCATAAATATGACAGCCTCAGAGAACCTTCTTTGAGCTCTCCTTGCCAAGCAGCTGGCTGCACGGCACTGACCCCCCCTTGAGCTGGGACACGTCTCAAGACTGCTCACCAAGGCAGAGAGACTTCTTACCAACTGCAGATCTTTGGTAAATGACTGATATCACACATAACTTGTATTATAGTATGCTCAGATTTTGTATTTGTAACTCTGATTTTTGTCTTAGTAACTGATTTTGTCTTGGTAACTTTGATTCTGTCTTGGTAATTTTGAATCATTGTTATATCCTTTGTGCAGTAAGTGCAGTGATAGAGTGAACCCTGTCATTGAACTTCATTAATTTGTGCTTTTACGGCATCATATTTCAGTAAAATCACTTCTGCTTATACCTTTGACAGTGGTTCTTTAAGTGGTCTAAATTACCCATTTACATAATAAAGCTTGAGTGGAATGTTCTATGCAGTTGAGGGTATATGCATTCAAACTTGTTGTTTACAGTCCTCTAAGTAAAATGAGATTAACAAGAGGATTTAATTTGCTCTATACTAAAAAAATACACCTTTTTTTCCACTTCAGTCTAGTTGTCCCTGTCCAAAGGTGAGTATAATACCCTTTATGTGATTGACATTTTATTCTACTTATTTAAGAACCATTGCAAAAACACAAGGAACTGTAGTCAGGTATGAGAGACTGGCTAACACTGATTACCCATAAAATTAGTCTGAGAGTATTAATATGAAGGATGATTTGCATTAACCTCAATTTTCACAAGAGGAATTGGAACTCCTTGAAATTTCCACAATCCAGTGTTCTAGCGAAGTGCCTTACAGGGGTAAAGAGCCAATCTCACTGTCTCATATCTTTATCAGAAGATGAAACGTGGAAGAAGATAAAAATTGAAAAGTATGTGAAGCAAACAGAACTGCTTGATAGGATGACCAAGTAATCATGGGAATTTAAACTACAATAGGCTATGCAGTGTATGATCTTATTTTGTAGCCTAATAGCTTAAAACCAATTAAAACCAACAGGATGAGGTCAGCTTATATGAGATAAAACCCAAATGGTCATAGCAGAAGTGCTCAAAACTTGTATTATAAAAGCATTTTATTCATTAAGGAGCAATGAGGTACACTTTTTTTTTTTTTTAATAAGAATATTATGAAATACTGTTTTAAATGTGTAATTATTTTAGAAAAGACTACATTATGCCACTCAATTACAATCCTAATTAGGTTAATATGAAGCTCCAAGAAAGACTTTCTTAAAACAGGTGCTCCAGACAGCTGCAACCATTGCCACCATAACCCTCAGATTGTGTTAGCTGTAATTTAATAAAAGTCACTTGTCCCTGGACTAAGTGTGGTCTGTGGACTACTGAATAACTGAGACTGTGGGAAAAGGTAAAAGGATGGAGTAGGAGAAGTGCCTGCACTTTCTTAGACAGTGAGTGATTAGAGGAATTCAGGTCAATACTATATTTGCATTATATAACAGTCATCACACCGGATATTTAAATTGTAGCACTGAATATGGAGACAAGGGAGATCATCCTACTAGGTACTGAAAATCTGTAAGATGTAATGCTGTCCTGAAGACTGTAATGCTAAAACAAGAAGGGAGACAAAAGTTTTCAAATTAGTTGCCTAAGGTTAATTAATTGAGCAATACCAGAACATGAAATAAATTTCCAGATCTAATAGAGTCTTTGGCCACTGTGCTATATTCTAAACACAAGCCTTAGTCAGCAGGAAGGAATCAAGATTCTCAGATTTGCTTTTTGATGCAGAATATTTAGATAAATATATATTATTTAGAACAGGAACAAAATTTCATATATTCCACCTCTGTCAATGTTTTTCCTTGCTACATAACTGTCTAAACAATTTATTTCAGATTATATTGTTCATCAGGATGACAGAGGAAAACTTAAAGAAGAATGTCCTACAGCTAAATCCCTGAAGCCAAAATTAGTCACTTTTCTGCATGGTAGCAGCAGTCAGTAAGTAAGAAAATAAATTCAAGTTTTGCTTAGTTGGACTAACAGCTATTTTTTCCTAATTTCTTTATAAAAATGAACCTGTGGGAAAACATTGATTTAGACCTTCAGAGATAAATACTAAATATGAAATAAATACTAAATATGAATACAGAGATAAATACTAAATATTAAATAAACATTGTGTGGTGTACTAGTTACATCACTTAAATATATTGCACAAGAAGATTCAGGAAGGTTCCTCCTACCACTCAAAATAAAAATGTACTAAATTATATCATGCAGGAGAAGTTTTTACCAGACTTTAACATGTATTGTTGGTTGAGGAAATGAGACAGAATGACGCACAACTTACAATAAACTGATCTGGGTTATGGGGGAGTGTTAACTCTCCATGTGATCCTTTCTTGGGATCAACACACATGCTAGCAGAGAGGAACACAACCCTCCACTGAGAACCTCCAAGGCACAATGTGCTGCATCAGGGAGGGGTCAGCCATCCTGAGGAGAAGAGATGGAGAGAGAAGTTCCCCTTCTCCCCAAACCTGCAGGGACAACAAGCCCCAGCTGGGTTAGTGGAGCCTCCTCCCCCCTTCTCATTCCCCAGTCCCCTGGTTGCTGCTTGTGGCCAGGGGAGCCTAGGCTGAGACCACTGACAGCCCCTTGCACAAGTTTTGAACAGCCGAGAATTCCCTCAGTCTGAAAGACTGTGGGGTCCATGAAGGTGCTCCTGCATATAGTAATATTCTTCATAAAGAAAACTTTTGCACTGGCTGTTGAAATCATTCAAGGAACTAATTAACCTTCGAGAGCTCAGTGCCTACAGGTACAAGTCCTTCTAGTTCATGACCATACTTGTTTACACTGGAGGCAGATCTAAACACTCAGAAATTCCCTCCTGTCTTGGGTTTGTGTGTAGCAGGGTTTTGGTAGTAGGAGAGGGGCTACAGAGGTGGTTCCTGTGAGAAGCTTCTAGAAAGTCCCCTGACTCTAAGTCAGACTCACCTGTGTGCCAAGGCTGAGCCAATTAGGGACAGTGGCTGCACCTCTGTGATAGCATATTTAAGAAGGGGAACTTGAAAGGAGTGGAAGTGGGGGAAATACCTCTGCAAATACCAAGGTCAGTAGAAGAAAGAAGAAGAAGGAGGGGAAGGTGCACTGGAGCAGAGACTCCCCTGCAGCCCATGGGGAGAGGGCAGGCTGTCCCCCTGCAGTCCATGGAGGTTACTAGTGGAGCAGATGCCCTCCTGTAGCCTATGGAGGATCCCTACACTAGAGCAAGTGGCTGCGCCTGAAGAAGGCTGGGACTCTGAGGGCAGACAGCGCTGGAGCAGTCTGTTCTTGAAGGACTGCACCCCACAGGAGGGACCTATGCTGGAGCACTTTGGGAAGAGCTGCAGCCTTGTGGGAAGGACTCACATGGGAGAAGTTCATGGAGGACTGTCTCCCGTTGGAGGGATCCCACACTGGAGCATCAAAAGACTGTGAGGAGTCCTCCCCCTGAGGAGGAAGGAGCAGCAGAAACAAGGGGTGATGAACTGGCACCAACTTCTATTCCCTGCCCCTCTGAACCACTGTGACGGCGAAGGGAGAGAAATTAGGAGCAAAGGTGAGCCCAGGTAAGAAGGGAGGGTTGGGGGGAATATGTTTTTAAGATGAGGTTGCATTTCTCACTGTCCTGCTCTGATTGGTAAATTAGTGGTGGTGGTGTTCAAATTGATGTTCTTTTTCTTCCCCAATGGAGTCTGTCTTCTGCCTGTGATCCTAATGAGTGAGTCATTCCTCCTTGTCCTTGTATTGATCCCTGAGCCTTTTGTTTTATTTTCTCCTCCCCATTCCTGAGGGAGAAGGAGATAGTGAGTGGCCATGTGGTGATCAGTTTCCCTCTCGGCTTGAGCCAAACACCTCCCTTGATTCTACATGCTCAGTGTAAATTCATAATTAATTTCAATTCCTCTCTGATATTTACTTAACGCTTTTATTCTGAGAGCACTCATTTTTTATGTTGGATGAAACACTGAGATTGTAAGCCATTTGCAGTTTTTGGAGACTAATAAGGAGTTTTGTCCTCCAACAGGGTCAATTCATCTGTGTATGATCTATGGATCATGAATGATTATGTATATATTTAAATATATTTAGAACTGAATAGATGCGTGCAATCATGGATCATAAATTACATAAATAAAGAGTCATTCATCTTCTCAGGATACTGAATGTATACAAATCATTTCTACATTTCCTACCAAACTCCTTGGTATTCAGCCAACAGACGCATAGTATTAATGATATGGAGGATAAACACATTAAATCCTCATTTGTCTTTAAGGATATAGATGTGAGTTAATGTCTAGGATAAACAAAGAATAAGTCACACCACCTGAGGTTTCTGATTTACTTCCTAGTGGCCAAGCTGTCTCCACAGATTCTGTGGAGTCTACCTGGCAAACTGAAACAGTACTCAAATTGTTAAGGATCTCAGATTGAGGACATGACTATAAAAATGTGCTGTTGCCATTGCTCTCAGTTGCTCTGATCTAAATCCATATTCTTTCAACAAAGACAGAACTACAGAGATTGGCACTGCATAAATCAGAGCATAATTTGGCCCAGAATAAAGGTTATTTGTAAGAAGAGAAGTGACGAGTGATAACCTGGCATTTCTTTGCTCAAGCTCCAGACAAAAAAGGATTCAGCCACCTTTTTGACCTTGAGATAAAATACAATTCAAATACTGTCACCTTTTGAAAAGTTGAACTTACTTTCAGGTGGAGAAAAGTTAAAAGTTTGTTTCTCAGCTTTGTGTCCTCTATGGGAGGCAGAAGAAAATAAGAATACTTCCTTACTAGTAACAATTCAATATATTAAAATGTTAATTTAGTATCACGGATTCCTTCAAATAAGTATCTGTAAAGAGGTGATAAAGCATTCTTTAACTGTTGCAAAGTACCTTTGTGAATAAATCTAGCTATGTACTTGAGTAATATGTGTACTCCACAAGATTATCCAAAATAATCACAGGACATTTTGTTGTGAAAAACTGTTTGAGAATGTGTCTGAGGTGACCATGTTGATGTAAATATTGTCAAGACAAGTATCATTATGAGCTAAAAGGTAAATAGAAGGCTACAAAAATTTAACAGGGAAGTAGTTTATATATTTCCACAAGTAGTGAAGAACACAAAAGAGTATTTCTTATTCTAGATCAATGTAATCTCAAATTAGAAACAGAAGATATGCATTGTCTGTGACAGAGACAGTGAGAACATACTGGGTCTGCCTATAACACTCTGTGTATGGAATAAAATACCAAATTATGAGTTGCAATCTCTGCTGCTGAACATTTGAAGATGCAATATGCATATCATAACATAATACCACCTGTATCAGCTACTTTGCCATACAGATGATCGCAATTTTCTTCACTTGTATTTTCTCCAAATCAGGATTATGATTAAATAAAAAGCATTTCCAGGACAACACTGTGGTAAGATGTTTCCTGGACAAGGCACCTGAACACCTCATTGCATTCAAAACATAAAATCACAATCCAGCATATTTGTGCTGCTGGTTAGGAACCATAACAATTTTCTAATAATAGAAAATAAATAGCTGGATCAACTAAAAGTTTTTTCATTCTCAGTGTTAGTAACAATGATTATTTGTGGCTATAACAGTTCAGTCTTATGTATAGTTTTAAACTCTACCAGGTTTACTACTTAACATGTCTTCTATGTAAAGCCTCTTTCTGTGTTCTCTTCCTCATTAATCCTAATGTTGTCTAGCAAACCCTGGACACTTGAACTTCATTAGTTTTTTATTTCCTAGCAAATTCTGCAGAAACAAAAGATAGAGTGACATAAGCCAGGAATTATTTTATTTTGACAGTTTGCCATATATGGTTTTGGGAAACTTGAAACCTCTGCACAGGTGTGTATTACGTTGTGAACAGGAATCTGAAGTAGTCGTGACCAGCAAGGACATGACAAAACCAGCTTCTCTATAGAGCAGTTTTTACAAGTTAATCAGTATGATAGATCTTCCTTTACAATCACCTTCTATTCAGAGAAAAAAAAAAAAAAGGCACCATATACAAAGAAGTGTGTCTGTTTAACAGAGTTTTATATTAGGATATATATGACAGAGATATGAGACTACGAGAATGCAGTTACTTTATGATCAGGGTAAATACTTTCAGTAGTAGAATATCTCACCTTTGAAACATCTTGAAAGTCATTAAAATGTGATAAAGGCAAAGTATGCATACCAAACCAAATGAAAACAATATCTAATCTCAGGCAGGAGAACAGGTCATTTTTATTGTTGAACTGTCTTCAACACAAACCAGTGTGCTAAACATTATTTATGGATACCATTTCTGTAGATACAAAGGAAAATAAGATTTTCATAGTCTTCTAGCGTAAGTTCCACTTACTGATCTCGAACTTCACTTCTCATGTATACAGTTAATAAACTTTATTTTCTTCCTGCATTAGATCACACCACATCAGTAATCAAAAATCGAATATGCAACAGCAGTGTTCACTGTTTCCAGGACTGTTCTGATGATAAGGTTTTGTACAGACTCTAAAACCACTGTCACTGGAATGGGAAGCATCATCTTTTGAAGTATTTTCATTAAGTGACTGGAATGTGCTTCACTTTCATCAGAGTTACTGTTTGATTTATACATGTACAGAAATTATCATCAGGCACTTGTTGCCTACCCAAGGTCTGGAATATTTTTTTTTTCTGAACTAAAAAAAGGAGTTTCTATTGCAAAACTAAGAAGTTCAGTTGACATCAGCAAATCTAATTTTTCTTTATAATGCTGATGTAGCTTCCGAGCAAAAGATAAAACCAAAATTAATAATTAATCTGAGGTTCACTGAAGTTAATTTCTACTTACTTTGGGTGAGTTTTGTGTCAGACTGAGTGCAACTGCTTAAATGTGGTAACAATGCAGGAATTCTTAAAACATATTTTCACAAAAATATATTTGCTGTTTATCTTATCATAGTGGCTTTGAGTTCTGCATGTACACTGGTGAACAACTCTGTAAAACATATTTTTTCTAATAAATTCAAAAAGCCATTTTAAAATTTTAGTCTAAATTCTGCAATGCTTTTACTTTCACAAATGGGAAATATTTTTTCAAAGAAAATATCCAATTTTTTATTATATTTTTACTGCCAAGTAAGAATCCTTTAGCATGATGAGTTTTGGAGCATTTTAGGGATCAGGGGAAGACGAAGATTTTGATTTCTTTCCTTTTGTTACAGGCAAATATCCAAAATATTCTTCATACAATTAAGCTGATTAGTTAAAAACCAAAAATAATTAACTTTTTTCAGAGAACCTGTCACAAGCTTTCTAATCTTCATGATTATGGTTTTTGAAGTAACTTTTGATATTTTATCAGTAAGAGCTAACATAAAGATAGAATTAAAACTAACATTCAAGGAACTGTAGGTAAGAAATGAATCCTCTCCTATACAAAACAACATTGATAAGAACAACCCACATCAGCGGAATGCTTTTGGTATGTAACAATATTTAGCTGTACTCACGAGACACATTTTTACTGTTATGTCTCATATGTAACTCTAAAAATAATCTGACAGAAAGGGAAGTGATTAAAACAGTTATTTTATTTCACATTTCTGGCACAAGAGAGCTGCAGGCAAGACGTAGTTATTTAAACAATCTCAAACTGATTTCCAGCAACAGTATTAGTGGGGTTTTTTTGTTGCTTGTGTTTGTTTTGTTTTTGTTGTTTTTTTTTTTTTTTTTTAAGTACATACTACTAATGTGCAAAATTCAAGGTGTTATGATTCATTTGTCAGCTTTCTCAGGAGGAAGACAGTAATTTCTTCCTGAAGAGCCATGACCATTTTTTGTTTCTGAATAAGAGCCTATTCCTTAAGACTGTTACACTGTTCATTGATTCTTTTCAGTGGAGAAGATAAAACTATTCTCTTTGAACTATTCAGAAGAATCCTGCAAGAAAATATGCCATCAAAATGAAACATAGAGTATCAGGTATTCTTTGCTATTACACGAGTTATGTTTTTGATGCGATTTTCTCTTATGAACCACAGATAACTCTCTTAAACTGGCAATAAATAGATATCACATTCATATATCAAGATATGCTATAAATACAGAATTTATGGAAAAATAGACTGCAAATATCCTGGATGTATATTCAAATATAATGGTTAAATATACTTTGAAATTTGTACCTCCAGAGGGTAATAATTTTTTTATTACATAAGAATATCAGTGCATTTATCCTCCAGCTAATAACTCTCTCTGAAATCCAGAACTGATTTTTTGAAACCTTACAACTAAATCAGAATTTAGTTGATTTATGAATTATAATTCTCTGTAGAGAACTTGAAGTATGATGAGTAATTACCATGCACTGACAATAGCTGGATTATGAATACTGACTGATAGTTTACTAACTTTATAGAAGGTCTTTTTTGTCTGTATTTTTCTTTTTTTTTTTTTTTCTTTTTTTCCACTTGCTAGCATTCAGGGACTTGTGACGACAACAACAAACATTTATTTAACAAATCTAGTAAATTCATAATCTGAAAATTCACTGTGGCAGATATCTCCATTCATAATAATACTTATAAGAATTATTATAATAATGTTCCTAAAGCTTTGCTAAAATTCTCCATGGTGGCACTAGGGCAAGCAATATAAATTAATTAACTCACTGAATGAACTTGATAAACCAAAGCAATGTATAAGAACAGCGTGGAGTGAGAGGGAACACTATATACTCTGTAAGATTAAAATGTACTGGTAACATGGATAAAAACAATTTCAGTTGTTAGAGCTCTCAATTAATTATTTTTCTAAAATGAAGCGTATTTCATATTTAGACCTTTGCTTTTAGCTGCATACTGAAACTGGCTCAACACTTGTTATAGTAAATGAAAAGACTTTGACAAACTTTCTTGTCATGAATAAAATGAGAGATACTGGACAGGAAATTTGTTCAGTAACCTATCTCAAAATACTTTTTTTTTCCCTGTCCTGTTAAGTGTGGCTTTAAGGCCAACAAAAGAATACGACCAAGAATTTTGTGTTTGAGCTTATATTTTTTCATCTGGGTTTCAGTTCAAGAAGTCCTGAGCTGACTTTTGAAGCATATGCAGATTTTTGTGTAATTTCCTAGATCTAGTAGTGTGTACCAACCTTTCCATTAGAACTTTAATTTACATATCAAAGGTACTGCAGTTTTGTATTTTTCTTTTTTGAACATAAAATATCATGATGCAATATCTGTTGCCTATTTTTATGAAGGTATAAGACCCAGCCGTATTATAAAATATCCCTGGATATATGAAAGCAAATCCTCAACTGGTATAAAACATCTTAGTTTCATTTGTTCTTAGTGGAGTTATAACAGTTTATACCAGTTGGCTGTATGCCTTTGTACTTACATATACCAGTGTTGTTATTGCTCTATGGTGCAGGATCTACAAATCAAGAAAAACTGCAATATTTTTAGATTTTTCCAGACTGAAACAGTTCCCCACACCACTACAGTACGGTACAAAGGCATATTGCAGTATAGGCACTTACTAGCCACAGTGCATTGTTTCTTGTCAGGAAGGGTAAGATGGATATGTAGCAAACCAAATTATTCTCATTCCTCTACCAGCTGTGAATTTGGAACATCCACACCACCAGTGCTGTTACTATGAATTTCTTCTTCTTTCTCAATACCACTCATACTCAGAAGAACCTTCCTATGATAGCCTGTTGTTCGAACAGCCTGTTGAACCTGACTATCGATCATGATTATTTATGCTGTAGAACTTTTTACTGTGTATTATGCTTGCCAAGTCATTGTACTTACCAATTCATGTAAGCCAAATTTATCTGAGGAATATTCAATATTAAAGTAAGGAGACACAAAAGGCTGGAGCCTGGAGAGTATTCCTCTCCTATGCTCTTCCCTAAGCAGTTCATATAACCAATTTCAGGATTTCTTTCTGGAAAAAAACCCAAACTATTTCACAAAGGTTGCTAGATATTCCACTCTTTGAGCTCCGATATGTGAATAAAAAATACAAAAAGTTAAAAACACTTGCTAACACTTCAAATTTGGGGATGTTATTGTACAGGAAAAAAATAATGCAAAATAAACTCAGATTTTAACATACTGAGCAGGTGAAATAATAATTTTCCACCTGTGTAGTCCAAAAATAAATCTTTGAAATAATAAAACAAGTCAGTTGAACACTTTAAATCAGAAAGGACTTAAATTGGGAAAACAGAAACAGGAAAGATAATGAAATGAAAGTTACTGTTTTGAAACTTTCTTCCAAGCACACTTAAATGAAGCTGTAAAATAACTTTGAAATGGAAAACACATGGAGAACATCAACTGGATCACAACCAACAAAAAGACAGTGTCAAATAACCACAACCATCATGTGCAAGTTTTCAAAGAGAACCACAAAATTTTAGGTTGGTACAGAACTTAAATCCTAGCTTCTCTGTAGGGACACAGTAACTGAAAATATGTTTTATTCTGGAGCTAGAAAAAAGATCCATGAAAACATATTTGTGCTGAGAAACAAACTGCCAGAATACTGTGAGATATTTTTAATCTGCTTCATCTTTTAAAGAACATTCTGTGTATCAGTTTCAGTATTTATACATTCTGAAATTGTCTAGCATTTTATGACTGTTAATAAATCAGCTGCAGTGGATGCACGCTAAGGAAATCTATCAGGTAGTAGGTTCTTTTCAGTTCAGGTGTGATCAGTAGAAGTGGTAGATCCTAGCTAGCAACCATTTGTATGTACAATTCACATAGATGACTAGCCCTACCGAAAGATGATCCTTCACTCAGTGAAGCTGCAGTACTGCAAATCAGGCCAGATTCTGCCAATGTTTTAAACCTGTTATGAAACAGACTCCTTCTGGTGATGATATCATAGGAAGAGCATGATTATAATAGAAATTGTGCCTGCCAACAGCTTTTTCATTAAATCACAAATGTTTCAAAATTAAGTTGCCTTCATAATTTTCTGGTTCATTTTTTCATAACTCTTAATACAATAGGCACTAATGAGAATATATAATATTCTCTAGTCAATGTTACACTAAAGGATATGTACAAAGCATAGAAACTTGCTTTCAAAATCTTACTGAATCTCAAATATGAGGCAAAATCAGTATTTCTTGGATTCTTTCCTTTATGAACATTTAAGTATGAGTTGTGTTTAAATCAACATTTAGAAAGTTAACTAGAACTAATAAGGCAAGAACTGCAGGAAGTACTTAGCTCTTCTAAGCATTTAAAATGTTTTTTTCACACTTCTCCAGCAGTATGAAGCTCAGCTACTGCAGATTAAATCTTTACACATCTGGGCAGAAATGGCACAGGGAACATTAATATGAACCCGAATGGGCCTGACAGAACTTGATAAAATGCCAAACTATTTATTTGGTTGATATCTAATTTATATTGCCCACTACTTTTATAGCATATGTTAAAATTTTGAAGGTGAATATGAGTGAAATATTTCAATGAAACACTTTGTGATGCCCTCTACGTATTTCATCTTATTCAACACAGAAGATGTGTATAAGAAATGTTCTGTGTATTTTGACATATTGTATAACCTTAGAGTGCATTTAATTTTTAATAAGGTTTTGCTTATGTAATGCCAACAGTAATGTGGTAGGGCACACTATCAAAATATACATCATAGATGGCATATTTAATGATTCCACTATTTGTATAACGGGCAATTCTTGCTAAAGTCAGTCTAATTTATATACAGACAGATTATAGTCAATCCTTAATGTTTGTCATAGCTCTAAAACCGAAGAAGCTTTTACCTACTCCCCCCTGCCTTCCCAACCCACTTGTTAATTTATCAGAATATCATTTCTTATTTGGGTAGCTCTGAAAAAGCATACAGGGCTGGTTGACTCAAATGATACCATTCTCTTATTTAGCCCATATTTGTCAATAAATCTGGAAGGAGATTATATGACCAGTGCCCAGTATTAACACCTGGAAGGAGAGGCAATGTTCAGTTGAATTTCTGCGTTATTATTTAAAGCAATTATTTCAAAGTAATCAGAATAAATGTCCTTTTTCACAGTAATTCTTCTTTTTAAATAACATTCAAAATTCCTGTGTGATTCAGTGGTCAAAACAAAAGTTTACAACTCATTGCAAGCTCATTGTCTACAACAAATATACCTGACTGGTATCCAGTTTGTTCCCTCCTGTTCTCTATACAGCTGTGAAAAATGTGATGGTCATTCTCTGTACCTATTTTCCCCTCTCCTAAAAGTTCACAGCATTACAGAAACAAAATATCAATTTTATTTCTCAGTTAAAGGAGCAAGGGTCTTGGCTTAAAGTGGAAATTTCCTCCTTTCTCTACAACTCTTACAACCATTATGCTATTAGGCAATGGGTTTGGACAGAAAGCATGAATTTACTGTGAATTGGAACATGTTGTAAAACTGCACCCTCAGGCACACTATTATTGATTGTGCAATCCACATTTACTTTTTGCAAAGAAAGTTTCGATTTGTTATACTGTATTTAAAGCATTATCTCATAGAAAAATACTGGGTTTTATCTGCTAACTGCCTTTTGCAATATTGGAGCACTATTAAAAAAGTATCACAGACCACCTCTTTGAATGACAAAATCTGCCTATCTGGGAGTTTGACTCCACCATATCTTATCCAGTGACGTACTTAACTCCATCTGTTGTAAACCTCTGACTTCAATAATGGGAACCATGAAATCCAGTATATCTCAGAAATGAAAAGTGAAAATACTTAATTTACTCTATTTCTTTGAAACCCCAAACAGCCTGGGCTAGTATTACTGCCTGTATGTAACATGTTACCAATTTCTAACACTGATAAATGTGTAAAATCTCAGACCACCTGTTTATCTATGGCAGCACACCATGCAGACCCCGTCCACAGCAGGGACTCTCCTCTTTCGGTCATTTGAGCTGTTACAGGATTTTCTCACAAGGAAATAACTCTGTTTATCAATTCAACAGTCAAAACAGAATCAGTCTTCTTGTGAGAACTTTTTGCTGCACTTTTAGACAAAGGCATGGCCACGCAGGTGGTGTACTTGCTGGTACCCTGTAGGAGCTGCCTTCAGGCTGCTGTTTGGCTGGATTTATCCTGTGGCCAAGGGATTTTTGCAGTGCTGCACAGCCTGAAGGCCATGCTGGATGTGCAGCACAGCTCAGCACAGGCCCAGGCACACTCAGGTTAATGGGTCACTAAATCCTTGGTGTGCAGTGGTCTTTTGATCAGGATCACTGCACTTAAATTTCACTGCTCTTAGAGTTGTTTCACTACCAGCACTATAAAGACAGCTACCCTTCCAGATGCTTAAAAGCAAAATATGCAATGTTTGCATTTACTTGATCTCCAACTTGCTAAGCAAAGCTTGGTAGAAGGATGTTTCAGTGACTTAACTTTTCAGACACTTTGACATACTTCATAAAGCAAACCCTAAAAATCAAGAACCAGATATTCTGGGAGATCTAGTTGGCTGTCCTCTAATTTAGTATTTAACTATGATTTGTATGATTTTTCATAGTCTTACAAAATAAAGTTTATTGACCATTTGTTTATTTGCTCAATGTGATACAATCTGAATACCAGAACTGTAAAGGGTGATGCATAAAAGTCACAGTAGTAACTTATTATAATGGAACTATTCTTTTGGAGGTACTTAAACTGATAAAATGTATTTCAGTGTGAGAGGTTAGCTTGTGTTTTGGAACCTAAAATTTAATGTGCATTACAAGTAGAATTATAATTCAATTATCCTTTAACTAAATATTCTCAGGTTAAAATGTTCTCATTCCCATGACTCCAAAACCTGGGCATGACTCCTTCTACTGTCTTTTTGATTAAACTTGAATATTTAACTCTTTCTTGCCTTCCCAGCTTGCATATGTCATGAAACCTCTCTGGTGAGAAAATTCTGTACAGTGAGCTCTCTGCTGTCCTTGACAGGAGCAAAACTAAAGAAATTTCTGTCTTTGAAAAATGACCATAGCTGCGAGGCTGTGTTGGCTGCTTTACAGAACTTTAAAAGTTAAAGTTGTGCTGGAGACACAGTAAAAATCTAAGGAAAATTAACTAGCCCTGCATTTCATTGCATATGTATGTTGGCGTATTTTCAGATTTATTTTAAATAACAACAGAATAATGTTATAATTTGATCCCACTCACAAGTCAGATATATATTCTCCACAGACTAGATATGCAACATCTACTATCTTGAGTAAAAGTACTAATCCCTTTGGTTTGGTTCTCTCCAAACATATCTGTGTTTCTATGGAAAAATTGATCTAGTTTTTTACACAAATGAACCTGACTATGTCACACTGTGCATGTAGGTAGGAATTATTATCTAATACCAAGAGAAATAATTTTGTGTCCTGAAGGAAAAGATGTGGTAACACTTACGGCAATTGGTGTACAATTGCCTTGGGCAAAAGGTCCCCTCCCCAGCCCCCAAAACTGGCAATACACAGAAACCACTAGGAATTTAAAAAGGAAAGAAAGAGAATAGATTTAGTCTCTGGGAGCTTAAACTATATATCCAATTGATGAATCTGAAAAAACAGTTCTTTAATTGTAGATATTTTGGGACATGTTAGGAAGTTAAGGGCAGCATACAGTCAGTTAGATGAGGGAAAAAATGAAGAAAGCTATGCTAGGAAGCCTAGGTTTCTAGTTCTGCAAAGAAAAGATAAGAATGATGATTCTACCAAAGGCAATTAGTAAAAGGAAATACTTTTCTCACACAGAATATACTTATCTAACCGTCCTGTGCTTTTTATGTAGCTTACAAAGAGTATGGGTTGTTATTTCTCTTTAAAATTCTGAAGAATGACTACCTCAAGAAATTAGCAGAGAATAGGGAACATCACTGCAAACTTTAGCATGATCAACAGGCTTGTTAATCCTCTCAACCTGGGCTTTGGTGAAGTTATGGTCAATGGCTTTTCTGGTTTTTCTGGTAAAAACCAGAAATGTTGTCAGTCTGTCGAAGTCAGTGTGCATAGCCTTCATTGTTGGACCAGAATCTCAAGGGACATTCTTGTTTCTGGCAACAAAGGCAACTCCAAAATTTCATGTCAACAACACATGAAACTGTTCGGGGGTATGGAACTCTGTGTTACCTGCTCTTCCTGTCCCCATGATAAAAACTGCTTTAACTAGAAACACCTAAGCCCCAGATTTAAATGGGAAGAAGAAGGAGGGAGTCTTTCAGCTGGGAAGAAAAAATACTTTCACAAGAGTTGCCTTTTTCCAGAGATAAATATAACTTCCTATGTCTACTTGTGACTTGTCTTAGTACAAACAGAAAGAGAGCTCTAACATAAGACAAGGTCATTCCAAAGAGACCAGTAATTAGAAAACCCCTTACTGTTACAGTGACCCTGAATTTCAAAGTAAAAAATGAAACAGAGATATTAAAGCTGCTCCTTGTGAAGATTTTCAGTGCAATGAATTTAACAAGGCTGGACAAAAAGATTTTTGTTACATTCCTGATAATTTTTACAAATTTAAATTAATTTATTTTTCATATGGAAATAAATCTTATCTTGGATACCTTTTGAAATAACAATAGAATAAGTAATATTAATAGTATAAATATTTAACAATGGTGCTCACACAAGACAAAACTTTGAAAGGAAACATTATGTTGATGGTCATAATTATCACCCTAGACAGAGTCCTGTCATTACAGGGAACTTTCGTCTGCTTCCAGCAGATAAGGAAGCATACTATTCTCATGCCATTAATCTCTCCCACAGTAAAACACAAAACCTTAATAATGTTTGTGAGATTACATGTATGCCTTTGTGTCCCTAAATCTTGCCAAAAACTCACAGAAACAGACAATGAACTCCTAACATTGTCATAAACTCTTTCTGCACTCTGAAATGGATTAAAGACCAATATCTAGGCATTTGTTACTTTGATTTCACGCCTAAACCACCACCACGTACAAGATCTGTCTTGCTCCCCTGCCCTCCCAAACGTCCTGAAGCAAGACATAACCCCATACCACAGTGTCTCCATCCTTACAGGGGGAATCAAGCAATCGCATGTGAAAAAAAGGAGACAAATGGAAAGCTATCATATAATGCTATTTCTTTACTAGTACTATGATAATGCTGCTTTCTGGCTAAGTACGAACCCAATCAATCTATGACACCAAACAAATTTTTGACCTGTTGGACTGGTACCCCTCCACTGCTTTTTGGACCCCTTAAGGTTGTGTTCTGGTTCACAGTGGATCTTACTGTTTAACAGCTCTTAAAAAACTGTGATCTTACACCTATTTAAATTTAATTTAAATCTCTACGTGTTTCTGTAATAAAAGCAGCCACCCAAATGACAGATAGATATTTTTAGGATTGAAATGTATTAATTTTTATTGTAAATTTAAATTATATCAGAGTACTTTTTGCAGTGTTTTGAGAGGGTTACATGCAGCAAAATGTGAAGGCAGTTTTATTTTTGTTTTATAAGTCTGCATTGTATTAAAGTTTGTACTATAACATAGCTATTGCAGTCTTGGCTGTGCTCAGTGTGACCTATTGTACTGTCTGAAACGGTAAAAATAACATTTTATAAAATCCAGCTCAAGTTATGATTAATTTAAAAAGAAAATAAAGCAGTAAAGTGGCTACTGCCAGCTAGACTTAACATATGGAGAAAGTAACATATTTTTCCTGTTCTTGTTTTTTGCTGGGTTTTTTTGTTTGTTTGTCTGATTTTGATGGGGTTTTTGTTAAGGAATCCACACCAGCTGGGAAACAATGAATCCAGTGGCTGTTTCTGAAATGATATATTAAGAAAAAGATACGTGAAATATGTGGATTTCAAGGTGCAAGACACACTGCAAAAGTATTCTAGAGCCTGAAAAAAAGTAAGTTTCAAGCAACGATAGATCATAACTTCATAGAATCTAGTTTTATTTTGCATTTTTTTGCTGGAGTCCAGGTGCAACATTTGAAACATAGCCTTAACCTAAATATTTAACCTTCAAAAAGTGTATGATTAGGACATAATCTATCAAGTAACATGTGGGATAAAGTTAGGGACTGAAATCCCGCACTACAGTAACATGGAATAAAAAATGTGATTTTCCTGAAGAAAAAATACAAAGATTTTTACAGATGTACAGTAATGCAAATACAGGACTTACACATCAGTGGAAAACATTATGTTAGCTGAATGGTTTCAATGATAATCCTCACGTGCTACAAAACTGTGGCAATGTTTAAAGATCTTTAAAGTGAAATCTTTTATCAGTCCTTGCTAAGTTGATAAAAGAAACAGTCAATTTCTCAAAATACCTCAAAAATTCAGGAGACTGCAAATAGAGAAATGTTTATAATAATATAATTCTTCTAATATTTTTATCTGCACTGAATAGGAATAAGAGGGCGAAAGACCAACCAAGAGCAATCATTTCTGCCTTATTTAAAAGACAAAAGTAAAACAGGTATCTGAATACCTGCTGGCAGAATATCTTTTGTATGAGAAGGTGCCACGTTTTTTGAGGAGAATTACACTTCTAAGGCTAAAAATTTGCTATATTTTCTAATTTGCTTTGAGAACTACATAGCTGAAATGCTCTTAGGATTGATTCAAAATATTCTTGCATGAGATAAAAAGTTGGTTTGCTCCCAAATTTGAGGTGTGTTTTTTATTCTGTTGGAGGAAAAAAGATAGAAACATCCTTAAAATCTTAATATGAAATATCAGTTGTAATAACTTGATTAACTTAGTATCACAGTTTAGTAATTTATTGTTTCAATTGCATGACTGTATGACTGTTATGGATATTTGTCATGTGAAAACATGTAAAAAGACATTTAACTTACCTTTGTGCTTGTTATAATCATAATTCAAAACCAATGACTTGTGAAATGACTAACATTTCAAGTGTCTTGCAGATGACTAAGTCAGAGATATTCTTTTTGACTACTTCACTGTTCTACTCAGTCATTACCTCCAATATATTAAAGGTGTCAGTAATTTCATGAAGTGAATGGCATTATTATTGCAGCTCTATTCTCAAGCCTCACATTGTGGTCATTGTTTTACTATGAAAAGCATAATTCTCCATGAGAGACAATATCTTGAATAATTTCTTTCTGAACAGGATACTAATGAAATGTTGCACATCAAAATGTTTGTCATGCGCTTACAGTTCCTGTCAGCTGCCCATGGCTCCAGAAAAGTGGCTTTTGGTTTTCTGTTCTGGGAACCTTCCCTCTCTCAGAATTTCTGCGGTTTGTTTTTTGGTTTTTGTTTGTTTGTTTGTTTGTTTGTTTTGTTTTGTTTTGTTTGTTTGTTTGTTTAGGTTTTTTTGTTATTTCTTTTTTCCCCCAGTTCTCATTCATTAGAGAATGAGAGGAGAACTTTACCTTTTCTCCTGGTGGGGAGATTCATTAGAAACTCAGAGTATTTCCTAGCTATCAGGAAAGACTGGCTGTACCCAAGTTTAGACACCTTAAATACAAATATATATCCTTTGGTGTATATATATATCCCAAAGATGCATATTTCAAGTAGATTTACAAACTTTTTAACACTATAAGCTGGAGAAGATAGACGTACCTATCAAATAAATGCAAGCTGATGTGACTCAAAAAACAATGGCACTTCCATTTATATGCAGAAGCTTTATCAAAGACATTTGTTTGTATTCTATCCATTCACTGGCCTGGAGAAACAGGATTGCCTAAAACATGCAAAGGAAACTGTTTGTAAACCTCCTGTTTCCTGTATAAGTACCTGGAAAAGAAATCCAAGGATGAGACTGTAGGAGTTAATTATGTTCTTTTTCCAGCCTTTTAGAGTTCAGTAACATTTTTGGCTATGGGTTTGGTTATGCAAAACCCTAATTAGGGAATGGTACTATGGTATCATGCCGATTACAAGTCATGGCTGCTAAGGATGCTGCTTGAGAACCTCATTCACTTTCCTCAACCTCCTATATCTTTCAATGAGAACTAGCCGCCTCCTGCTGCTTCTTTTACAGGTGTACTAGATGTGGTGATTAGAGCTGAAACTCTTGTTATTTAGATCATAAACTTTACAAAACAGGTTCCTCCTTTCCTACAATGTCTTGTGACCTAGGAGTATTTCCATTGTAGACAGCTTCTTCCTTAGTTTTTGTCCTTGCTCATTGAAAATTATTTTTCTGTGATCTCCTGACAACACTGGGCAGTACTAAGACAGCGTCAGTTGTAGAAGAATGCCAGTGTTTCTTGGAAAGATTAGACAGCATTGTCCTGAAATTCTGGCAGAGCTTGCTCACTTTTCCACACTAGTAGGAGACATTTTTCTCTCTAAATTTCACTACCCCATTTTGTCTTTTGACCTCCATTCTCCATTACATTTCACCTTACACATAATCTCAAAAAAATGCATTTCTTTTTCTGGGGAAAAAAAAAAGGATGCTTTTGATGTAAATTTTTTGATTTATTCACAGAACTCAGATTTAATACATGCTTTTGGTATTGTGTGCTAAAACAGGACATGACATTAATTAAATATGCCAAAGGACAATGCAATCACATTTTGATTATCAATACATTTCAATACATGATTTGGTTAAAATGTTCTCCCTTTGAAGGGCTGCTGCATTATTAATATGTGATCACATAAATTTACTCTGCTGCTTCATTTTGCCAATACTGTGGCTACAAATTATTAAATAGCAATAAAAATCTAGCTTATTAAAGAAAAGCTGTTACATGGCACTTAACTGAATCCAGAAAATAAAACCTGCCTTGATTTGGGCCATTAAGATACTTGGAAAGCAGACTTGCTGTAAGTTTGTAAGCCTAGTAACATTCTAAAATTGCATGTTCATTTTGTGTTAAAACCAAGAAAATGTAATGAGCCTAACCGTATTTGACAGCAATTATGATTTAATTGCATTGAATATTAAAATATCTGTTAAGCCTTAGGGTAAAATATTGCATAGAAGCAGGATTGATCTTAATAAAAATAACAGAGAATTCTAGGGACTGATGGGCATATGTTTTCCCCTATAAAGTTGCATTTATTTGCATTATAGGATTAAAATTATTATTTTTTTCCCATTAGTCTTACAGCTCAGGGGACATTGTATCAATTTATATGACCAAGTTCCTCTATGCAGCAAGACTCCTGCTGTGCCTGGATTGAAGCTGTTAACAGAAGATATATGCATATGACAGTAACAAGACATTTGGTCTTTGACAGATTTTGTGGACCCATCACTATCAACAGCTGCTTCCCAGAAATCAGTAGAAGCAAAAGCCATTTTTCTTGGTAAGGCAAGACGTTGTCCACCAGCTGATCAGATATTTGTTGAGTTTTAGGAATCCACATCCTTCCCATACTCTTGGCTCACTTTTACCACTGCTCCATGACAGAACTCCTAACTCCACAAGAGCACCTCCATGTGCTGCTTATTGGCAAGTAGGGCATGATCAGGAAAAGGATGCTCTTCTAACATTCTGCTTCAACGTCCAAGATATTTTTGTGTTTGAATCTATAATTTGTGTCATACAACGATTTTCTGTACACTACAAAGTTCGGCCAGTACAGCTATGTTGCACAGAAATATTTGTGTCTTTACATGTGTCAGAGGAGAAAATCTCCCCTCCTATGTACTTCACCCAAAATAGACACAGCTACTTGAGCTAAACATGTCTTAGTTTATAACCTTCAGGGAAGAGTTTTATCTTTGATGGGCTGAGACTACCTGGTGTTTCTCTACTTCAGGCTTTGCCAATGCAGTTATGCCAATGGAGAGTCTATAAAATAAATATTTCTTCAATTCCAACATGTGAAGGGAAGGAGAATGAATTAGAACTGTCTGTAATTTGACCTTGAAGAAATTGATTACATCCAACTTTCTGATTCCTGAAAGTCCATTTCACACATTTTTCTCTTATGCAAAAATTGTTGATTCAGTCCTATGGACAGGGTTATTTCATGTTTATGATGAATATATTTTTTTCTGTTGTGAACATTTTGAAATGGAAAGTGAAAAATATATTGAAGGTGTATACTATGTATATTATTGCTTGTTATATCCTAGAGATTTTAGCTGTATCTTAAACCAACGTTAAGAACATGAATCTTTAAATGGGAATATTTCTAAATTTTTAAAAATTTCTTTTTGAGGAAATGAAAAACTAATATGTGAAACATAATTGATAATAAAATAAGATCTTCAACAGAAAAGTTATCTATTGGCTATAGATGAGAACAGCAGGAAAAGTAAAAAGTGGAAATGTGAGAGCTAGTTAGCAAGTAAGATTCAGAATAGTTGTTGGTATTTGTGGTTGGTGTTAGCAGTTGTTATCTTCTCCATAGTTAAAAGGAAATGTGGTTTTAACAATTGCTGCTTTTATCGTGAGGCCTGTGCCAACAGGAGGTTTTTCAAAAAAGTCTTACTCAACCTAACACAGCATGTCCTTAATGGCTGTTGAAATATTAGAAAAACCAAAACCTAGAATAACCATCATTCAACCTCAAAAGCAAAGTTCATGCATGCGACCATTGTATGTGCTTCGGAGCTTGCTGATCCTATTAAAGAAGCAATAAAAGCTATAAGGTGTATACAACATTACCACAGCCAAGTTTCTGCACGTGTCAGAATTTGAGTG
Source organism: Strix uralensis (assembly GCF_047716275.1). Taxonomy (NCBI): domain Eukaryota; kingdom Metazoa; phylum Chordata; class Aves; order Strigiformes; family Strigidae; genus Strix; species Strix uralensis. Next base: position 36,465,343 of record NC_133979.1, on the reverse strand, counting down.
CAGTCCTCATGATATCATATATTTTCAGAACCAGAAATCTATAGAACCCAGAGAAGCACTAAACATTTAAACATTAATCCTAACTACTCCTGAATGCCAAATATTTGAGGTTCAGCCATCAATCATCTGCAAGTCAAATTTATTGCCAGTTATCTGCAAATGATTCAGTTTGTAGTAATAATTCAGATTCCCTTTCTGGATTACTGTGCAATTCTTCAGTCTCAAAGCAATTCAGTCGCATTGTATGGCTACCTGCAGTGTGGAATTAGGTCATTTCTAGCTCAAGGATTCCATGCTTCAGGAGCAATGTGACTGACTTTTCTCCCTCCATTAGTCCCTATTTTTATAGTCTAATGTAAATTGTATTTTTATTATCTGTGGTTTTATTTTATTTGGGTTACCCCAGTCTTTAGTGACCCTAGAGACTAGAAAGCTGAATGAAGCTGAATTATTCTTTGGGTCTTATTCAATCAGAGGGACTTCTAACCCACAATTAGTGACAGGCTTTAAAAAGAAACTTAAAAAGATACTATGCATAGGGATTTGTCTCCTTTCCAATTACATTTTAATAGAACAATTACATTGTAAGACAATCAATTGGTTTGTGTTCAAGGAACGTCTTACAAAACAATTGTAAACTAGTATCATTGCTATTAACTAATTCCAGTAACTGGACTAATAGAACTTTACTGTTACCTCAAAACTTTTCAACTTTTCTATTCTTTTCTTTGTTGTTGTTGTTGTTGTTGTTGTTGTTGTTGTTCTCATCTTGCCCACCCAGGCTGTGATTACTTAGAATGCAACACACTAATGATTTACCCTATCAGAATTTTATTATCAACTCAGAAATTAAAATTTTTAAGGAAAGCCAGATTTTGTGAGTGAACTTTAGAAATCTGAATTTCTGTAAAGTCATGCAGGAAATATCTGACATGAGACAGTCATGTCAGAGTTTTCATCACATAGCAGCAGCCAAGCGTTTTGACTGTGTTATAATAAGGAGAATTAAGCTGAATAGCTAAACTGATTCTAGTTAAAATCAATAATGTGCAAACTGAAGCACCATGAATACTAGTGAAGTGGTAGTTAAAGAGAAATTTAAACTTTTAATTCGCATTTAATAAACCAGAACCTTCCTATTGCACAGTCCTTAATGGTCTGCCAATAAAGGGAATTTTGTTTTCTCAGTAGTTACTATTTGAAAGACAAAATTAAACAAATAGAATCCTTTTTAATTTTTTCCTTTTTATTAGAAAAAAGCTATTTGAATTCTTGGAAACTTTCAAGAATTTCCAACTCAACAGATCCTAAAGAAATGAATTGATACTGAATCTAAATCAAATGCTCAAATACTTCTCTGAATCTTGCCCTAAGACCACTTTAGAGTGACAACAGTAGATAGGTATAACAGAGCATGCTGAAACAAAGACAAACAGTGTCATCATAAACAATAAGTGAGAAAGAAAAAGACCAATTACAAATATCCTCCTGCCTTGATTTCCAAGGAATCTCTTGTGCTATACATACAGAGAAATAACTTGCAGTCAGATGCACCAACGGAGAAGTGAAGAAGCCCTAGTTGCAGACAAACCTAGGGCCTCTTGTTTGCCTCTGATGTGACATCATCTCATGTCAGAGAGATAAGCTATTTATGAAAAAATATTTGGCTTGCCCCACTTTAATAGAAAAGGCAAACTTTTCTCGAAAGTTGTTTCTTTATAAAACCTAAATATCATAAAATTGATTTCATATGGATCCTGGTAGTCTGTCAGATACCTGGAAATTATTTTATTCCAATATGAGATTGCAGCTGTTTTAAGAAATCTTCTGTTTAAAAATGTATATGTTACAATTACAATGCAAACAGAAGTATTAAATGACTAATAACATTTATTTTCTCCTAGCAGAGAGGTCAAAGAAATTTGGTTTTGTACAGAAAATCAGTCTGACTTAAATCATATCATCAGTCATTATGTTTCTCTTGAGAAACTCCTTTTCAGTCATCACTTGTTGAGAGTAAGATAGCTTGCATCTACACACAATGCCCTTCACCCTTCTTTTTCATATGGCAGCTCTTCAGGATAACTTAAACCAGATATAGAAAAATGAACCTGTAAAAACAATAATAATGACAAAAATTCAGACTCAAGAAATGCCTGAATCAATCCTTTGTTTTGATAATGCAGAGAAATGTGTTCCCTGTAGACTGAGCTTGCAAAAAGCAAGGCCTGAGACTGCACGGCCTTCTAAAGCTCAAGGCCCTTCAGACACTGTTTGTAGTATGGGTACATGTGGAAACTCAGCTGAGCCAGGAGCATAACCTGAGCAGGAGGGATTAGACACAACATAAAACAAACTCCATGTTTCAGAAACCTGCAGCAGGGGACAAGAACGGTGCTCTTTACTCACTGGAAACGGAGGTGGGAAGTATTTTCAGTCACCAGCAACAGTTCTTCTTACTTTACTAAGAATGAAACAGAGCTCATATATATGTATAGCATGTATAATATAATAATTCTATAATATTTTATAATTATAACAATATATTATTATAATTGCATGCATTATATAATTATAGTACAAATGAGTTAACAGTTACAACTAACACATTAATATAGGGTTTAGTTTCATTCTTGTCTCGTTAATCATATTAAACCTCTTTTAATTTTCTGATTGATACTGATTTCCTATGTTAAATTCATGAGCAAATGTTCAGTTGTTTAAGGAAGTAGGGTATGGGACTGCCTGGGAAACTGTCCTCAGGGATAAGGGAACGGAGCAGAACTGGCAGCTATTTAAAGTTTTTTTCTTAGCACATAAGAACTCTAGATTCCCATTTGTAAGAAATCAAGCAAGGAATGCAGACCAGGTTGGCTGAGTCAGCACCTCCTGGTCAATATAAATGTAAGAAGGAAATACGCAGGCAATGGAAACAGGGACATGCATCTTGGGAACAATATAGGGATACAGCCTGGGTGTGTAGGGATGGATGAAGAAATCTAAGTCACAGCTGGAGCTGAATCTGGTAAAGAATGTGAAAAATAAAAAGTGTTTCTACAGGTACACTGGTCAGAAAAGGAAGATGAAGGAAAATGTGCTCCCCTCCCCCTGGTAAGCAGGACAGGAGAACTAGTGACAACTGACAAGGAGACGGCTGAGGTACTCAATAATATTTTGCGTCAGATTTCACTGGGAATCACTCTTCCCACATCTCTCAAGTCCCTGAACCTAAAGTCAATAGACTGAGGGCTTGAAGTTCCACCCGTTGTAGAAGAAGATCAGGTTCAAGACCACCTGAACAACCTGAAAATGCATAAGTCCATGGGACTGGACAAGATGCATCCCAGGATCCTGAGGGAACTGGCAGATGTAGTTGCTAAGCTGCTCTCTCCATCCTATTTGAAAAGTCATGGCAGTCAGGTGAAGTCACCAGTAACTGGAAAAAGATAAACTTCACACATATTTTTATAAAGGGTAAAAATGAGGACACTGGAAACTACTGATGGTTCAGCCTCACCTGTGTTTCTGGTAAGATCATGGAACAGATCCTTCTGGAATTTATGTCAAGATATATGGAAGACAGGGAGGTGATTAGAGACAGCCAACATGGCTTCATCAGGGCAAATTTTGCCTGACGAATCTTGTGACCTTCAATGATGGAAGGACTGCATCTGTGGACAAGGGAAGAGTTACTGCTGTCATCTACCTGGACTTCTGTAAGGCCTTTGATATGTTCCCCACTCCCAACATTCTTGCTGCTAAATTGGAGAGTTATGATTTTGATAGATAGACTATTTGATGGATAAGGAATTGGCTGGATGGCTTGATTCAAAGTTGATTCAAAGTTGCTTGATTCAAAGTTGCAGTCAGTGGCTCAATGCCCAAGTGGAAAGCAGTGACGAGTGGTGTCCCACAAGGGTCTGTACTGGGACAAATACTGTTTAATATGTTCATCAATGACATAGACAGTGAGATTGAGTCCACCCTCAGCAAGTTTGCAGATAACAGCAAACTGAGTGGTGCAGTTGATACACTTCAGGGAAAGCATGTCTTCCAGAGTGTGGTGGTGCAATTCTTACTCTTCCCCGCCCCTCCTTGTTGGGCTGCTTGGTGCTGGGTGTGATTCCACCCACATCCCCCGAGCTATACATCAATCTGTGGAGATAAGGACTGCTAACATTAAGGTGCCCCCTTAATGAGCCTGGCTCCTGCCCCTCCCGATTGCTCGGAAATGGTTAAAATGGCCCATCATCTCCTAAGGGCCTGTCACACCTCTGCCTGGGATGTGGTCAAATGGGAACAATAACAGAGTTGCACATTCATCAAGTTCTTGCGCAACTGCTGGAAGGCACCAGAAGGTATTTGACAAAAGTCAATTATCTTGGACCCTATAAATGGCGACCACAAGGGAGACCCTTTGAGCTCTCCTGGATTGCAGTGGGCCTGTGACCAGCATCTCCCCTGAGCTGGGAGCCTCTCAGGTACCAAACCCTTAAGGTGTCGTCTGCTGCCAGAGCTGATGGAAGGCCAGGGCGAAGTCCACCCACTTGAGTCTCAATTATCGCCCGTTGAGGAATGCCAAGGCATTGTGAGTATTTACTCTAAACTCGAGAAGAGGGAAATTTTCCTTTGAGCTAGCTTCTCTTTCACCCATTCTTTCTGTGTTTATTGATGTGTGGGTACATACTTCATTCTACTGAATCCAGATACTTTTGTCTGTGTGTGTTTGTACGTTTTGTGTATGCGCATGTATATATGTATAAATTAAGGTACCATTAAGTAAGTTAGTGTGAATCTTGTAATTTTAGAATCTGTAAATAAGTTGTTTTTCTTTCTTTCAACATTTCTGAATTGTTTTGTAATGATAAATTGCTGTTAGTTATTAATAAATCTAGATTTCCTGTTAAACCATCACTGTGTTAATACTTTCATCCGCGACACAGAGAGACCTTGACAGGCTTGAGGAGTGGGCCCATGTGAATCTCATGAAGTTCAACAAGGCCAAGTGCAAGGTTCTGCACCTTGGTCAGGGCAATCCGCAATATCATTACAGACTGGGTGATGAGTGGATTGAGAACAGCCCTGTGGAGAAGGACTTGAGGGTACTGGTAGACTAAAAATTGCATATGAGCCAGTAATGTGCACTTGAAGCTTAGAAATCAGCCCATCCTGTTCTGGGCTGCATAAAAGGAAATGTGGCCAGCAGGTTGAGGGAGGTGATTCTGCCCATCTTCTCCACGCTTCTGAGACCCTACCTGGAGCACTGTATCCAGCTCTGGGGTCCCTAGCATAAAAAAGACATGGACCTGTTAGAGCAGGTCCAGACAAGGGCCATTAAAATGGTCAGAGGGCTCGAATGCCTCTCCTGAGAAGAAAGGCTGATGGAATTGGGTTTGTTTAACCTGGAAGGCTTTGGAGTGACCTTACTGCATCCTTTCCACACATCCCTTTTAACAGGGATTTCCCCTTAGAGAGGGAAAGACACTTTTTACCAGGGTCTGTAGTGATAGCATAAGGGGCAACAGTTTTAAACTAAAGAGGGTAGATAAAAAATTTCTGTACCACGAGACACTGGAACAGGTTGCCCAGAGACATTGTGGATGCACCACAATTGGATGTGCTTAAAGTCAGATTGAATGGGTCTTTGAGCAACCTGATCTAGTAAAGGATGTCCCTGTCCATGGCTGGAGGGTTGGAACTAGATGGTCTTTGAAGGTCATTTCCAACCCAAACCATTCTACGATTCTATGATTCATGAGATAAAATCAAAACATGTATCTATCACTGACACCTGTAGACAGGCTGTGTAGAATCTTATCAATGTCAGATTAGCTTCATCTGGATGACACTGATACCTTATGTTTTGCTTCCAAAGTTGCAAATACAGAAAGAGACAGACATAGTAACTACTGCAGTACAGATATGAGAATACATAGAAGCTGTTAACTCAGCATCATTAATTTTATAGTTCTTGACAATATGATTTTAACAATAAACTCTTAGAATACGTCTGTTCAGCCTTTACACTGCTGAGCATTTAATCATGTGGGTAGTGTCAATGAAGCAGAGAAGAGTGCATGGAGCAAATAAGAGATTATCAGAGTGTGAAATTCACCCTTGTGCAGAGAAACAATACATACTTTATGTTCTACTTTTGTTTCACTGAGAATAGCATAGGTTGGGAAATAAAATTTTGCCTTCTGTGAAGTTTTCACTATCTCTCAGGTGATCCTGTGTGTACTGGGATGAAACAGAAGTCATACTCCATAAAGCCTCAACGGCAACAACATTAATCTGGCATGTGGGAAGCACAGGTTCAAATTCTAGTTGTCTTTTTCTTTCACTGAAACTTTAGGTGAATACTTACATCACTGTTCTAGGATAGGTCAGGTTATTTTTAGCTATTTAAATCCTAGATTTTTAAAAAAATTGTTCATAAAAATAACATTCTTGAAGAACATTTGCGTTAAATATCTCTGTTGTGACAAACTGAATTTTGCATGTGAAAAAAAAAGTCCAAATACTTTCACCAGGAACCAGATCTCCTATTTTATCTGTAACGTTCAAAACCTTCAGTGAGCATCTTGTCAACTGGACTGAAGCATAGATTATCTTTCCAGATGGAAAACAGAATATGGTTTTGACAATAATTTGCAAATCCCTAAAATTGCAGTTTATCCAATATTTCCAGGGATCACTAAGCTACAGTAACTGTAATTATATAATTTGTGATTATATGATATAACATATAATAACCACATAAACTTTCTTATGTATTGGTCAGCCTAAACCCATAACATGGAACAAAGTTTGTATTCAGTAATGTTAGATAATGGTTTCTCAATTAATCAATGCATGACCTTTTCATGCACAGATAACATCAGTGTCCTATCTTCTATTTATTTTTCTGCCTATATTGTATGATGCATTCTGTATTTATCAGGGACTTGTTTAGTGCCACAGACATCTTAAATTAACAGATCAAATTCTGTTAGCACAGAAGCCATTAAACTCTAATCCCCTTGGTCTTTTTTGTAAATCTTAAAGCTCTGACTAAATTTCTGTAGAGGATGTCCAATATAGTGTCAAAAATAGAATCTTCACTGCAGGTTTATTATTGATCTTGGATATTTCTATTTTCAGCATTCTTGCATTTTCTGAAATTTTGCAATGACTGAAAAGACAACTCAAATGAGCCATTGTGCTCTTTTCAGTGGTATAAATATATGGTCAAGACAAATATATCTTTAATAAAAATGTGTTTTTGTTATGTCTAATCGCATGTGTATATCCATGTTGGGCTTATGTGCCCAGGTTTTGACAGTGGGGGACTGAAGGGGCGGCCTGTGAGAACAGGCCAGGGGCTGCCCTGTGCCAGACAGTTCCACCTGGGTCCACAAATGATCCACTGCAGGATGCAACTGAGCCCATCAGCAAAGCAGCTGGTGTATCTTTAGGGGAAAAAAAAACCCCAAAAAACCGAAAAGAAAAGAAAAGAAAAGAAAAGAAAAGAAAAGAAAAGAAAAGAAAAGAAAAGAAAAGAAAAGAAAAGAAAAGAAAAGAAAAGAAAAGAAAAGAAAAGAAAAGAAAAGAAAAGAAAAGAAAAGAAGAAAAGAAAAGGCAAAACACTGTATGGGCAGTGAGGAGTAAAGAAAAAAAATGTGAAACAGCCCTGCAACACCAAGATCGGTGAAGGAGGGGGAAGAGGTGCTCCAGGTGCCAGAACAGAGATTCTTCTGCAGCCTGTGGAAGATACCATTGTGAGGCAGGTTGTCTCCCTGCAGCCTGTGTAAAGGACCACGGTGGAGCACGCATCCACACTGCAGCCCATGGAGGACTCCATGCTGGAACAGGTGTATATGACCTGAAGGAATTGCAGCCCTTGGAGAGCCTGTGTAGGAGCAAGTTTACCCTGAAGACTGCAGCCTATGGAGAGGTCCCACACTGGGGCAAAGGAAAAGTGTGAGGAGGAAGAAGGGGCAGAGAGGAACTTTTATGGACTAACCATGCCTAAAATGGACCTGAAACTGCTGTGGGTAGAGCAAATTGTCTTCAACTTTCTATGCCTGCCTTCTGAATGTCTCAGTAATAGCTGCATCCAGAATTTTAATTGAATCATTTGTCACGGAGTTAGCCTTCTTAAATTATTAAATGTCTATACCTAAAGAATATTATTTACACATTTTAAAGGAAAACTTAGTGCATGTTCTTTAATGTTCTCATGTTCTGTTCTTATATGTTGATGAAGCCTGAATTTCTTAATACGGATAATATATTACTGAATATTCTTTTTACTGTATCAGCTATAGTACATACAGAAAAGCTTACAGAGAACCTTTAAAGATTCAAGTAACCAGTTTTGGAAGAGGTATATGAAGTGAGACTAGATAAATTTTAAGAACATCTTTCATTTTACCCCCAGATTACTTATTAAAATATTTCTAATTTATTCATGTTGGTTATAAAAACAGGAACTAGAAAGTCTTCAGTCTGAACATCTTAGAAACCAGTAATGGAACCCTCAGTCAAGTTTGCTTTAGAAAGAAAAGCTTCAAATTGCTACTTCAAAGTATTAACTTGGGTGTTAATGTGTTCATGTTTTAATTTGTTCCCTCATTTAATGGCTCCTAGAAACAAATGTTTCTAGGAATTTAAATCAAGCAATTTTTTTGGTATCTCTGATTATCAACAACTAGGTACATTTATTCAAGCTCATTTTGTTTCTTTAGTGATTTTATTGCTATTAATTCTCATTTTTTCCTTGGATTTTTTCTGTTTATTTGTTTCTACTTGAATGATATTTCTAGAATAACCACATAAACAGATCTATGGCTATTTAACATTTACTTCAGATTCAGTGTTTCATGTTGATTGAACCACTTTCCTCACAAGCAAAACAAAGAATATTTGAGATATTGCCTCTTTCTACCACTGAAGTCAGGTTTACCAGAAAGTTCATTACCTATTACTATTCTAGTTTCTCAGCTGGAAACATACACAACCCTTAAAACTTTCCATTATTCATGCTCTGCTTTCTGAAAAACTATCTTTGCATACTGACCACACTTGCATGCTTTTTAAAGTAGCTGATGAAGTGAAACTGTTGAATTCAAAATAGAGGGGTTTTTTGTGGTTGTTTTTTGTGGGTTTTTTTACCTTAAAAAGAAACATAAAAATGATATTTTTAGGATCTGTGAATGTCTTTTTTTCCTCTTAATTTTTGTTCTTTTCCACTGTAATAGGAACATCATATAGGAGAGTTCTTATTTTCTTCATAATGCTCATAGTGCAGGATGTTAGACCTAATTTATTAGACTTTTGAATATGCCAGTTAATTTTATATCATTCTCCATTTTATATGTGTTCTATCTTCTTAACGTCTTTCATATCTTATCCATACAAAAATGTTTAAAGTTTTTCTCTTAAAATCCAGTTAAGATCAGATAAGTATCAAGAAAAAAGGAAATATCATCTATGTAAAGAATTATGGTTGGCAAGACACTGCTTATACTAAAGGTACTTTTAGCCACTTCCCAGCAGTGCTAAGACACACCTATAAAAACATGAGGCTGAAGTAAAGCCAACAAAGCCATGTTGCCATTTTGTTCTATAGCAACTTATTTGAAATTGAATTTCAGTGTAATGCAAAATGTATTGGGAAAAAACCACTGTTTCTTGCTCCAGTGCATCATTGTCCATTGGCAGGTACGAGTGTGAGCAAGCTACAACTTTCTCTAGATGAGATGACCTATGTTAGATTTTGCTTACTGTCATTCACAGCACCCATAGAATAAGCATTTAGAAATAGAGTTTGTGTGCAGACTACATTCCCAGGGTTTTGCAGAGGACTGTTCTCTGTGCAGGGTGACAACAACACAAGTCTGGAGACTGGGGTAACTATCTTAAAGGAATCCTATAGCTTTCCTCTACATACTCTGCTGTGCAGATGGGATAGTACTAAAAAGCATAGAAAGTAGGAGGTGAAAAGAAAGGCTTAGGAAGGTGAGCCATAGAAGGAAATGGATGCAAATTAAACAAATAGGCACTTCTGTTTTGCTGTATTCTTATATAATTAGAGAACCAGCTCTGAAAAAAAAAAAGCTGGAAATAAAGCTTTTTTTTTTTTTTTTTTTTTTTTCCCCCTCTCCTGATGTTGATTGTAAAGCATAAGGAAAATAATATATTCTGAAGAGGATTCTTCTGAATTCAGGCTTGTGGATACTAATCCCACAACATATCACTATTCACACCAGTGTGCAGATGAAATGCATTTCCTTTAATTCACCATGTAACAAAATAGTACAAATATTCATCAAGTGCTGCCACCTGATATTTTTAACAGCCTAGCTTTCCTGTTACAGAAGTGGAGCACAGTTTACAATGTTACAGTGAGACTTTTTGCTTTTCATCTTCTAATATTGACAGTATAGCAAGATTCCTATAAAGGTTGCATGCTATAGCATTAAAGATGAGCCTAATCTCCCAGAAAAGTTGAATAGAAGACATAAAGTGTTCTGACACTAAGCCATTATACATGTTTTGCCTTAGCATCCATACAACAGTGAAACACAACTGAGCACGTGTCTTTTCCTTGTATCCATTCAAGAACTTAAGAACAAATGAGTGGTTGTCTTAGGTGGGTTAAAAATAATGAGGTGAAATGGAATAAATTAATGGAGTTACACTGGCGTTTTGCAGACAGTTCTTTGAAAAAACTATTTATGACTAAAGTTTTAGAAATTTTTTACTGTAGCTTACAAATGTGTTCTAGTAAACAGCTGCATTTGAGTTGATGCAGGATTACGGATATGGAAATTAATTATCAGTGGTAATAGAAAATTTAAAAAATCTACACTGAATAATATACAAATTTGTATATAACCTTCACTATGGATTTGATCAGTGCAAAACCAGATCATTCAACGAAAGTGTTCATGAATCTACCTTGCAAAGTCTCAAAAGGGACGTTCCATGGGCCAATTATGGGCAGCCTCGAAGATATGCTCCTCTTTTTCATTTTTATTATGATTAATATGAAAATATCTACTCTTGCATGAAGTGATACATCTAGGTCATGTATAAATTTCAGCTGTATGTTAAAACCTTATGAAACAAAGTTCACTTATTTCAAGTCTTAACGTTATTGCTTAAGATTATGATTTTGAGTAGGATAATAGATTTTAATGAATCTTCTCATAAATATTTATATATCAGGCCCACAACAAAAGTAGAGAGGCAGTGTGTGTCTGTTCTCAGTAACATGCAAAATTTACCTTCTTTTCCTACTGTCAACAAAATAATTATATTCAACCTGCCAATTTTATTTAACATATTCAAAGAAGTGAACAGAAAAGCTGAGCTGAAATTTCTTACAAGTCTTTTATCCAGTTATTTACTTTGTTAATTTGACAGCCATCAGTATACACACTTTTGCTTTCTTTGAAGAATCATTACTCAGCTCCCCCTGTGGGTGGGCATCTCTCATGTTTCACTGAAGGAAGACTTTTTAAGGGAAAAAAGGAGAAACACAATTCTACAGCAAAGAAGGTATGGCAGAAGGATTAAAAGGGTCTGATTTACTACCCTTTCATTTTTCACTAATGCTTAATCTTGACGGTGTCTTTGTGTTGTCTAGTGTGTCCTCTAGTGTTATCAAGGCTTTACAATATGTGATACGCAATGGTTTTAATTTTATTCATGCATTTATTCAATAATATTCAAATGATTTGTTAAATCAAACTGTTTATTGGACACAGAGATACACAGTCATTATGGATCACCTTTAGATGTGGATCTTCATGACATCTGTCAGTCAAATAAAATAAAAATGGAAGACCTTAGAACATGAGTTTTGGCACGTTATATTAGTCGCATTTATTAAGATCGGTAGTGCTGGCACACACTGACAGCAGGTTGAATATATAACTAGAAAGATGTGATGGAAAGGAAGAAAGAAAGTATGCATTCCCTTGAAAATGATTGGTTTGAAAGTATTATTTTCTAATACCTTCAAAAATATTCTTTTGTTCCATAACTGCTATGCCCATTTTGTTTAGGGAAAAATCTGTCTTCTGATGCAACAGACTTCAAGATGTGATGGTAGGAAATGCCCTTGAAGACTGTATTTAAGAGCCAATCAATCTAGCATAACACTTACATGCCTACTATTTAAGTAATGTTTGGCTGTTACTGAAGGGTTGGGTTGCTGAGTTTCATTTAGTATAAGTATAGGTGTTTGAGATTGAATAATTTGCATTCTATTTTTTTTAGAAATTACTTCCATCTCCTAAGAAAACAGAAAAATGGAATGCACATCCTGTATAATCAAGTAATAAGATTCTGACAAAATACGTCATTAGATATACCATTAAATTAGTTACAATTGATCTGACTGACTTACAGATCTGATAACATTGAATAAACTTAATCTCTAATTTATGAACATGTATTTCTGCAGAGATTGCTACCTATTTAGATAACATTGGGAGACCCTAATTCATCTAGAATTGGTGCTAAACAGTCTACTCTCACAGCTGGGATATTCATCTTCTTTAGGGAAGAGAGGTTTGCCATGACGTTGGTGTCTATGAGTTATAGTATAAGAAAAAATGTTCATCTGGTTCAAAGACATAAACTGTAGGGCAGGTACATCATGCACTTCTGATCTTTCAGTTGGCCAAATCAGGAACAAGAAGTGACCTTCCTTGTCTGTTAACCTATATTTTCTTTGGATAAAGATTAAGTCCTTCAGAGTGCGTGGTAGAAGAGGAACTGCTGTGCACAATGGACTTATTCTGAGAGAGTTATGACACAGCTAACTTCCCAAAATACAAAACTGAGAAGAATACTCATTTAGAAACTTTCTGTAAGTGCAAACACTTTAAATTTATTACTCCTCACCCATATATTATAGAATCATAGAATCATTCAGGTTTGAAAAGCCCCTCGGGATCATCAAGTCCAACCATCAGCCTGACTCTACAAAGTTCTCCCCTACACCATATCCCCCAACATCTCATCTAAATGACCCTTAAACACATCCAGGGATGGTGACTCCACCACCTCCCTGGGCAGCCTATTCCACTCTCTGACCACTCTTTCTGTGAAAAATGTTTTTCTAATGTCCAGTCTAAACCTCCCCTGTTGTAGTTTAAAACCATTCCCTCTTGTTCTGTCACTAATCACCTGTGAGAAGAGACCAGCACCAACCTCTCTACAATGTCCTTTCAGGGAGCTGTAGAGAGTGATGAGGTCTCCCCTCAGCCTTCTCTTCCTCAAACTGAACAGTCCCAGCTCCTTCAATCACTCCTCATAGGATTTGTTCTCCAGGCCCTTCCCCAGCTTCAATTGCCTTCCTCTGCACTCGCTCCAGCACCTCGAGATCTCTCTCGTATTGAGGTGCCCAAAACTGGACACAACACTCCAGGTGTGGCCTCACCAGTGCAGAGCACAGGGGGACTATCACCTCCCTACTTCTGCTGGTCACACTATTCCTAATACAAGCCAGGATGCCATTGACTTTCTTGGCCACCTGGACACACTGCTGGCTCATGTTTAGCTGCTTGTCAATGAGAACCCCGAGATCCTTCTCTCCCAGACAGCTCCAGCCACACCTCCCCAAGCCTGTAGCCATGCAGGGAGTTGTTGTGGCCCAAGTGCAGGACCTGGCACTTGGCCTTGTTGAAGCTCATCCCGTTAACGTTGGCCACTGATCCAGTCTATCCAAGTCTCTCTGTAGTGCCTCCCTATCCTCGTGCAGATTGACACTCCCGCTTAACTGGTATCATCTGCGAACTCACTGATGATACACTCTGTGTCCTTATCGAGATCATCAATAAAGATGTTGAACAGAAATGGTCCCAACACCGAGCCCTGAGGAACACTACTTGTGACCAGCTGCCAGCTGGATTTAGCTCCATTGACCACCACTCTCTGGGACCGTCCATCCAGCCAGTGCTTGACCCAGCAGACCGTTCACTCATCCAGGCCATGGGCAGCCAGTTTATTATTTATTTATTATTATTATGAGATTCTATTCCTTTCCTTGGTAAGAAAGAATAAGGAACACTCTCACAACACTTCTATTGCATTTCAGTACTGCATTTTCCCTTTTGTTAAGAGATGTTAGAGAAGTTTGAGAAGTGTTCTGCTGCTCTTGGAATCACTTGGGAAAACTAACAGATGAAAATGCAATAATAGAATAAAATAATTTTAGTAATTTGAGCAGATTGTTCCTACATGTCTTTGTTAACCATTCCTTATTTTTAGCCTTTTGAAAATTCTTCCATTAAAAAACCATCTGCATTTCAATATATTTTCAGTAGACTTGTCAAAGTCTGGATATACTGAGCATGGTATGTGTTATGTGGATATACTTTGCAACAAATTTGCACCTTATTCCTGGCTGGTTGCCCAACTTGCAGATCAAGAATCTCAGTGAAAGAAAGAAGGTGCCTGTTAAATATGGAGTGTGGGATGGGATCTAGTGTTTTCAATTTAAGTTCTGTTAGGAGCATAAGGTCATTGACTAGCATATCCTGAACCCTAGTACCATGAACAAAAGGACATCTTAGGTTGAATAGGGTCCTTTATGTCACTTCACTAATTGTTGCTTTCTTTCAGTTAAGGGAATTTGTATTAAATATAGGTGATATTAACTATCTTTCCTAACTAAAGAATCACTTGAAACTCAATCAACTGTTAGGATTAAAAAAGAGGCTTGAGTCAAAAAACTGGTAATGACACCAGGTTTGGTTTTATTTTTATCTATATACATACAAACTATGTAGGAATTTGGAAATCTAACAATCAGATATGTCTGTGGAGATGGTGATTCCTAACTAGAGGGTTATTTAATGTTTTTCAGCATTCAGTTCACTATTTTTTTAAATTCTAAAACTAATTCACAGATTAGTTGAGCATGATCTATAGAGAAGAGTAAGGAATTTACTGCAGCAGGTACAGGCTCGTTACCTGGCAAAATGAAGCATTGTGGGAAACCGGTGACTACTTAAGGAAAGGCTCCTTTTTTCTTTCTTTCTTGTTTGATATTGGCACCAATTCAGAAAGATACCTTTGAGCCAGGGATTTGGTAAATGTAATCAATGATGTTACCTAGTTAAAGTCAAGCTTATTACTAATTGTTTTGCTAACTGAGGTTTTGTATAGATGATCTCTCTCCATTTTTCTGGAGTTTCCCTAAATAGAATATGATTCTAAACTCACCACCTAGTGCAAACACCTCTTGGTCTTGTAATGTAAACCTGTATTTTTATGACTCTACATTTCCTAACTTACTGTAGCCTCAGTCCTGTGAATCTCCCCCAATTCCCTTTATTTCCATTAAGAGCTCATGATTTACCCATTTTTACCAAATTGTATTGATTTAACTGAGAAAATACTTATAAATAGTTTAATTTATCTGCAAAAAATTGAATGGATGCTCATTTGTATAGGGAACAAACACTTTTTTTACCAGATCTAGTCTTCCACAGCTACAGAAATATACAGTAAATTCAGGGGAACGCCAAAGACTCTTACTCTACCTTCATACATATGGTGCAAAATGCTTTGTTACAAGTCTAAACTAGAAATCAGAAAAGACAGAAAATAGAAAAGCATAACCTACATCTGTCTCTCCCAATGAGTACATTGGAACATACTGCCAGTTTGTAAAGCAAAGAGATCCTAATATTATGTCTACATTCCCCCACTCCCATGCACCCCCTTCTTTGCCTAGGGATGACACCAACAGCTAGTGGCTCTGTAAATTTCCCCCCGAGAATAAATATTAATAGGTATAGAATGATCCCTCAAATTCAGTTTGACCACAATTTGACTATATAACTGGGGAATCCACAGTTCCTGTCTGCAGGCTATTTGTTTATTCTTCACAAGATGTCTCCAGCTCCACACAACCTTTTGCAAGAGGTTTAGAAATCTAGGTTAAAACCAGATTAATGTTCAACCAATGCAGTTATCAAGTATGGACAGTATTTTGTATTTCTCAGGAAGTCTTAAGAGCATTGCAGGCATATAAATTGTCTCTGCGGAGACACAGTAACAAGCCTTGCTGACAATATCAGTTGAAGACCTTCCCATCAAACTTTCAGGATCTGTTAAATCTTATATGAATTTAACAGTAATTTTGCTTAAGTGCTCACAGTTCTAAATGAGGATTTAGGTATCTGCATGAAACACTGCAGATCCATCAGTATTGTCACATTACTAATGTATTTGAGCAACTATTTAAATGTAATTGCTAAAACTTACTAATATGGTGATATTGAACCTAAAAATTATTTTAATGCTGCACAGCATCAGAGAACAAAGCCAGCGTGAAACGTGGACAAAAACATGACCTAATAAAGAATTTAAAGATGTTGGATTTGACTGATAATTCACTGGACAATTACCTTTTGGGTAAACAGTGTCCTAACAGTGTTGGATTTTGTTGGCTTTTTGTTTTGTTGTTGCCTGTTATTTGTTTTGTCTGTTGTTACAAAGTTTATTCTCTTTTTCTTCCTTTGTCTTAGCAAGCCCATAAACATGTCACTAGACATGATTTCACTAGGATTTGTTAGATTTAAAACCAAGGTCTGTATGAGCTTTCATTATTCCTATTTTTAATAAGAACATACTTTACCTAATGCACTACTGATTACATTAAAATTTCTGTTTCCAAATAGTGTTCAATCAGCAAATTCAGTAGTTTGGCTGTATGGATAGCTCCTGTCAACTGTTATGTAGCCCACTCTCTGGACTGCCTTGGTTATCAGTTTTCACCATCTTCTCCAACCATCAGAGTATCCTCCACAGTGTCTGTAACTGAATTTATAATGTAAAAAGCAAACAGAAAACATATATAGCTAAGCAAAAAAGAAAACTTCCAACACCCTTATCTTTGCAGGACAGGACAACCTGCATTGCTTTTATACTCAATAATTTTATATTATTAAATGAATTGATCCAGAAAAGGACATATGTACCTACAAGTTAGGAACCTAGACTGCATGTATGTAGTACTCAAAAGTGAAACTAAAATACTAGTATAATGCAAGAATATGTGCTGCTATACAAAACTCAAAATAGGTTAGATATTTCAGAAAGGAAAACATAAATTAATAAGATAACAACCTAGAGTCAACCAATGCAGAACCACAAGTACAGTGGAACAGTAGTTATGTTCTTGATTCACTGATGCATTGGGGGTGCCTCCATCAATCTATTGAGGTACAAAATTTGGAATCCATCTCCAAGAACTAGTGCTTATTTTTAGTATTTCAAAGAACAGAGCAGTATTTTCAAACTGTTTAATGGCATAACCCTGTGATAACTGAAAACTTCTTAGTGCAAGCTCCTTCTTCTTAGGAAACTCCTTAATATACAGCTTATGAAAGGGTGTGTGTCAAGGAACCCCACTCAGAATTGCTTTTCCTTTGGGACACTTTAGTGGAAGGACAAGAAGGTGTGAGTCCTCTAGGCTAGGGATGATGGAGTGAAGTTTTATCCTACAAAAGTGCAGCAAAACCTAAATGACAGTTATTCCCTGGCCAATTTTAAATGTCACCCAGCTCCTTGCTCCCAATCCAGCAGGAACAAGTTGCCCATTAGAGCAAGAGCCTGTGAGAGCTGAAACTTGAATAGGCACTGCTATCACTTTAGTGGAAAAGTATGGGAAGGAAAGGCTATTACCACACTGCAGGTTAGAGGAAACCAAGGATGATTTGCAGCTCCAGTGCCAGGAGTCTGTAGCATTTCATCTGCTCCTCATCATAACTAGCCTCAGTGTGGACTTCATACAGTTTACCACATATGTGCCTGAGTCAAGTAGCAGCCCATGGTTCCAGAAAGCCTGAATTAATCTTTTTCAGCTATCGAAATGTGTTCTTTTGCTGTACTTCTATATTTCTCTATGTTCCCTATGAGAATAAACAGCTTACCAACTGTGGTCCAGAAAGCTCAGACTGTCTGGGGACTGACTGGTGGTCTGGAGCTCATTCTTTTGCTAGTCATGCTTAGGTCTGAGGGAAAGCATACAGCAGTCTGAGGACATTATGCCATGCTATCTAGTCTCTGATTTTCAGATTTCTCAATACTGACCACTTTGCTTTGACAAAGAGCATCAAGAACCATACTCACCAACATTAACTACACAGCATGAGCTTGCAGTTGTTTTATGCTCAGAGATAAAGTACAGTAAATTGTTAAGGGCTAATTTTGTGACTATGTGATAATAATTGATAGCTATTAAGACCTAATAACTGCTGATGTGTATTATTTGTTAATGAATATCAGTCAAGTGTTCTGAAGTTTGAGAGTGGCCTCATTTATCTGTCTTTTAAATACTCTCATTGCAGTGATCTCTAATTCCCCACCTGATACATATATATACACACACCTATATTCCATTGCAAAATTCTCTAATGTGATTTTGATTCCTTAAATTAAGTCTCAGATTCAAGCTGCTTGAAAAAAACACTCAGGAGGTAACTTCTTCTCCTTTACACACAATTACTGTGTCTACAAACGTGTTTCCCACTGAAAACTTTCAACATTTCAGACATAAACATAAGAAGATTAACTCAAGGTAATGTAATTAGCACTATTTCAATTTTAAGGCTTTAAAACTACTAAATACCTTCTTACCATTAACATCAAGGTGTCTCCCCCATGAACTATTAATTAACAATGTGTTAAATAAAAAAGTATAACATTTTCTTCCCTTTTAATTACCTTTAGCCTCTTTGGTAGAAAGTATACAGTAAAATTCATTATATACTAAATTAAGTTGAAGACTTTTCCTAAGGGGAAAAATTATACAGTAAAGCCACTGCTGTGTGTTTTTCTTAAAATTTAAATTTGTGACCAATCATATATCATTCATGCATTTCTATTGCTGAGAGATGCAAAAATGTTGATGATATTCTGAAAATTTCTCTCACACTTTCTGTTTTTTTAATAATACAATCTAGATGGGTGACCAAATAGAAAAAAATCTGATTAAGAAATAACATATTTTGTAGTTAATATTTTTAAAAATATTGTTGTTAGACAAAATGATACCTGTCTCTCAAATCTCTTATGTGTTCATAACAGAAAAGTGTTCTGATAGGTAACAAAGCAGCATCTGCAATGTTATAAAATTAAAGAACAAATGACCCAGTGACCAGCAATTCTACAGTTTTGTTTCCAAAGCCTCCTTATTTATTAATACAACTCCGTGGGTTATCATGGAACATGAAACAAATGACCAGTTAAATCAAATATGGGAAAGAGCTATAAGTTGTAAAAACCTTGTTGAATTCAGTAAGTCACAAATGTTCAGATGCTATTTCTCTGACCTACTGGCTCTGAAGTCTTGGATATGAAGTATGGGTTATCATGAAACAAAACAAATGATCATCTAAATCACATGTTGGGAAGTGTTGTAAGTTATAAACCTTGGTGCGTTCGGTAAGTTACAAATGTTCAGATGTTGTTTCTTTGACCTACTGACTCTGGAGTTTTAGACATGGAGTGTGGGGACATCACTCATCCCAGAAACACTGCACTTGTAAAAGTGCAGTTAAAACTCAGGGAGTTAAGAAAGTTGTCTAATAAATAATATAAAGTAGAAACACTATTCATTTAAGTTCTAGTCATTATTTCCAAAGTCATACAAAAAACCCTCAGACCAGCAGAAACGACTGGTTCTGGTACCAGTTTTTGCTTTGCAGGGGATGTAGTTCACTTCTGTAGAAGGCCGACTAAATTATGAAGACTGGGAAGTTAAAGTGAAGATCAGAGAATGACTGAGACCCAGGAGAAACAAACTGTAAATCCTTTACAAGTGCAACTTTGATCACATTGCAACAGGTGAAAACACACATTAAAAGTAAAAATGCTTTTGAGTACGGCTATGTATAACAGTGAATCTTTTCCAATATATGTTTCAAAATTTAGTTTTATATATCCAGTCTTGACACTCCAACACTAAACACTTAGCACGGTGGTATCTAAGTTTCTCCTACTGCTGAGGATTTTTAAGAATAAATTAATTTAATTTTGTAATATCCTTTGAAAACCTCAAGTGGAAAGTATTAAAGAAATTGAAGAGTTTTATTGTCCATTTCTTTTAGTCTTTGCACACCGCAGAAATTTTTGTTTTCTATATGCTTAACTGCTCTCTATATAACAACATTCATTTCCAAGCCTAAGTAGTATACTCTCTCTAACTACTCACAATGACTTTTAAAATTTATATAAAAGTTTATTCTTGCTCTATAAATTTCACTGCTATTTTTGTACTCTTAGGGCTTAACTGTTCTGGTTTGCCTATTTGTGCTACATGTATGTTCTAAGGGCTGCCATACTAACACAGAAATAAAGTCTTTAGAGATTAAATAGCTATCCATTATCAATAAAGTAAGATATCTTTTATTTTATTCTTTCCTATTACAAAATTAGAAGATTCTTAGAAAAGAATGTTGGCAGCTTGGATAAGTTTCATTAGATTTTGTTCTACTAAAGAAACATCTATGCTCTAAATTGAGTTATTTTTCTTGAGATTAAAATTCAAGTAGTCTAAACCTTCAAGCTGAATTCTACACAGTCCCCACACCCCACTGACCCACATGCTGGTGACAAAATCCCTCAGGAGTCACAGGTGCACAAAGGTGGGTCCCTGTGTGCTACCCTCTGTACTGTCACGCCATGAGCTGTGTGCCATAAGCTCATGGCGCCCAGGGGGGAGGATGTTCTGCCTGTCCTGGGCAGGGACAGAAATGTTGGTTGAGTGACATCTGGCAATCTCAAACCTGGTGTTGAATCTGCTTGTGTTTACCTACTTCTCTCTCCAAAGCCTCTCCCCACAATCTCAGATTTTCAAGCTTCTTTTATATATCTTTTCAAACCGGCTTCTCCTTTTCTCAAGAGTCTGTTTGTAGTACCCTGGATACTGTTTAGTCTTGCTGATGGTCGTTTTTGGCAAACTTTCAACGTGTTCATTTCCTCTTGAGCATTATCATTTTTTGGGAAAGCATCTCAGAACATACGATTTGGAGTATGCTGTTCACACACATGGTTGACACATTCCCATCATGTCAGCTGTTGTTTTCCAGGCCATGTTAACAACCGGGGGCCATTTGGATTTCCCCATTCATTGATGGAACCTTCCAAGATAAGGCTTTTCATTCACCTATACCTTACAGTTGCTAATATTGACATAATTTTTGCTCTATGTTATCCACCAGAATTGTAGCATAGGAAAAATAAACATCTAGAGAGAATACTAATAATTATTGTGTCATGATAATATTACAGAGATTTATATTATTATTTATATTATTACATTACATTACTTACAGGATACAAGTACTGGACTCAATTACAGGTGCTTGCAAAAGTGAAAGTTTAACTTCCCGTTTAAAAGCTGCAATCAGTAAGGAGTGGATACTGGTACATCCAGGAAAACCAAATAAGGAAATGTAATGGTGCTTCTGGCTAACAGTCTCTCACGGAAGTTTTTATTCTCTTATTCTTCTCAAACCAACAAGCTTTCTGTAAGCCAATCATGCCTTCCAACGTGCTGTCAAGAAGTATGACTCTCAAATTTTAAATTAATGACATAGCAGGTAATGACATAAATTAATGACAGTCACTCTCCTGACAGAAATACTGTCAACATTTTGAAAAAATACAGGATTATTGGTACAAGGCAAAGGGAAGGTTAGACCCAAGTGCAGCAGCTCAGGACCCAGTAAGTTCTCAGTTAAACAAAGACTTAAAGTCTCAGTTAAACAAACCCTCAACTTTTACAGCCCCATGAGGCAATGACATTTAAGCTAGCCAGAAAACTGAATGAAGAGCCTCTCAAATGACTTCTGAACAGGGAAAGGTTTATTCATTAATTTTTCTAAACCAAAACATGTTCTCTGTCAGTTCAGCTCAAGAAATAAAAAATAATCATAAAGAAGTATGCACATCATTTAACTAAGAATGCCGTTATTGGTTTGTGGATCTTAGTGCAAATTTTATTTTTTAAAAATTATAATGTAGTAAAATATATCCCTCAGATATAGAAGTGAGACTTGTCTCTTCATAGAGAGAAAATAATGTCCTCTGCTTTTCTGTTATGTAAACATGTGTTGTGGTTTAGGCCAAGCTGGCAACTAGAACCACATAACCACATGACCACTCAGTCAATTCTTCCCCAGCCTTGTGGGATGGGGAGGAGAAGCAGAAGAAAAGGCAAAACCTCATGGCCTGAGATAAAGACAGTTTAATAGGACAACACAAGGAGAGAAGAAGTAATAATAGCAATAATATTAATAAAAGAATTTATGAAGTGAGTGATGTACAATGTAGTTGCTCACCACCTGGAACCCAATGCACACAGCCCCTTCCTGAGCCGCGATCCCTCCTCCTCTGGTCCAGCTCCCTGTGATGGTCCAATGAAAACATAGTTAATGTCTCAAACATCTGATAAAGAACTTTGGTAAAGGAAATGATTTCTACGGAAATGCCAGGGCTGTGCAGGTAATGGCAGGAAGATGCAGCAAGAGGAGGGGGTCCTGCGGAGGTGGGACCACACTTTTTGGAGGCTAAACTTCCCTATCTTGAGCAGCTCCATAAAGAGCCAATAGAAGAGCCATTTTCATGACGCATGGGCTAAGAAAAAAGTCATACTTGCAGGGAGCGGGGAGTAACTTCCCAATGACCCCCAAGCCCACTGACCCATTTCCAGAAGAATCTGAAGGTACAAACTGTGCATGTACCAAAGCAAGGAGAGTTCAAGAAGCATAGACTGCGCATGATGACTATTTAGCCTAATGAGTCCAAGTGTCCACCTGGAGGAGAGGCAAGGAATTATAAAAGGACACGAGTCAAAGCCCCCAGTGGCTGTGCCCCTCTGGAACAGGACCTCTAGCCTTGGCTGAACCAACAGTGGAACCAGGAAGGATGAAATCTTCCTTTTTGTCTTTCTCTCCTGTTCTCTTTTCTCTCTTTCTTCCCTTTTCTCTCCCATTGTCATTCTGTATCCCCGCATATAAGGCAAGGCTTATCGGAGCATGTTTAAGGCTATCAGGGCATGTTATAAGACACTAGTCAGTGTATGTTGTAAGGTTTGTCGGTATATGTTACGAGGTTTACTGCTTGTTGCAGAGGTTGCAAAGCTTGCTGACAAAGTTTCATGCCCATGTTTGTTGTGAGCAAATTAAAATTGAGTTTTGTGAATTGAAGAATCCTTAGTGTCATTTCGCCTTAATTCTGACCTGGGAATCGCTGAATGTGAGTCGTCGTCCCGAGAAATTGGGACGTGAGAGTCCCCCAGTTTATATACTGAGCATGAATATCACCTTGGCTAGTTCGGGTGAGCTGTCCTGGCTGTGCCCCTTCCCAGCTTCTTGTGAAAATGAACTGTATCCCAGCTGAACCCAAGACAGCATGTAACATTTTTACAACAGCCTAGCAATAGTTCCAGAAGCGTGGATTCGGTACACTGAACTGCTGAATAGTATCTATTCCAGACTGTCGTAACAGCACAGATTACTTGTTTTGATATTTTTGTTCAATAAACAGTTTAATTAAATACATTTTTAATGTCCTTTTTGACAACTGAGGTACAGAAAAAGTTTTCAATAAGACATTTAAAATGCAAATATGCATATTTTAGAATGTGACAGATTATCAGTACTTTATTCTTTGAGGTGTTTTCAGATTTCAGATTAGAAAGTCTGAAACTGAGTAACTGATATAAAAAACCCCAGATTTACTTTTTTTAATATCTCTTCTTTCCTCTCTGTTACTATAATGGACACTTTTCTCCACTACAGTTTGAAGCTATTTTATGGAATGGACTGTCTTTTAATAGCCATTGCTAATGTTCTTCCTGTATGCCTCAGTACAAAACAAAAATGTAATTTTAGGTGTACCTGTATTGTATGTCTATGTGTGCATGTGTAGATGCCTGAGAGCACATTTGTTACAGTTTGAACTCCACCTGATGCCCTCCTAAGAGGAAATGGCTTGGTGCCATTTAGTTAAAGCAAAACTGCATGTAGCAAGCATATTTCCTGTATGCAACAGTGCTAGCGTGTTTGATGTTAATGAATAACAATAGAATATGAGAAATCATATTACATATAAGAATCAGTGAGAAGAGAAATCCCATTTGTGGATGACACAAAGAAGAAGAAACGCCAGCAAGATCTTCTGGAATGTCAGGACGTGCTTCACTATGCACTTGGCAGGAATGCATACAACTACTGCAGAGCAGGCAGGAGAGCTGTACATCCAAAAAACTCAGGTTGTAGGGGTGGTAGCTTTTAATAGATTTTTTTAAATAAAGTGTGTTTCTCTTATAATAAAAGTCCCACTTACAGCAAGGTACACATCAATTTCCATCCACTGTCACACATTAAGAGACAGTGTCTTCATCAGGCCATTATTATTTAGTTTTTCTCACTTAAACATTCAAAAATAATAACAAACATATCAAAATACTGTATTAATAGGAAATAGATAATTAGCCCAGATATGTCAAGCACTTGTTTTGTTTGGTTTTGTTTTTTTTTTTTGATTGGAAGTTGATGGGACACTCGAGTTCAGTTTGGAGAGGACTATCTAGACTACCTCCACAGGACTCAGAAACACATCCATAAGGTCATTAGTAACAGAAGGAACAGAACACATACAGCAAATATGTTATTCTCTCTATTAAGATAATGTGAAAGGTTTTTAATTAACTAGTACTGGAACTGTCAGTGCTAGGTTAACGGTTGGACTAGAATATCTACAAGGTCCTTTCCAACCTAGATGATTCTGTGATTCTGATTCTATAATTATTATGATAATTTTGGAAAGGTTAGTAAGCAGATTCCCAGATCTACTGTGGTAAATTATCTCACTATTGCCTTCAGGGTTAACAAACAGCAGCATGATCTTGGTGCCCATAGCAAAATAGCTAGCTACAGTAGGTGAAGTGACTGTTAGTACCTTAATAAACTTAAAACAGAATCCTTGTTAAGAAGTGCTGATATGTGTTAGAAGTTGCAGAATCTACCTTAGAATTATCCCTGTTAGATCATAGCATTCAAACATAATGTCAAAATATATCTCTGTGCATACTTGTGGATATAGACTTGTGTCCCCTTGAATGTCACTGATGTAGTTTAGATACATCAACATGGCAAACAATCACATTCCAGTGACATAAAAGCAACCTTGGTCTTCCTATTCTGCTTCTGAGCTAGTCTGCATCCTTTACAGAGTCTGCTTATGCTTACAGTAATAAATTCCTCAGAGCAGAGTCTTCATAGTTTTGTTAGTGAAATACCAAATAACCACTATTATACTAAAGAAATAACATATAACAGTGTATAATTACTACAGGCTACAACTTTTACTTCATCTTTCAGAATTTAGGTTTTAGAAGTTTTTCTGTGCAAGGAGAAATGTCATAGAGCCTTTAGCTCGTTATCTCCACAGATAAAATTCCAGTCAGTGTCAGTTAATGACAGAGATTTTTCAATACTGTCCTTTTGTCTCTAATATTGAAATGCTTTGAACAAGAGAATCAGCTGAGCCATTTACAGCAATGGCTACAAAGTAAAAACAGAGATCAAACACAATTACAGAGTCTGCTAGCTGTGAAGCAGTGGGATGTCTTCCACTTCCTCTGAACAAATCTGCTAAGAAATAGAACTGAGACTCTGGAATAGTACTGCCTATTCACATAGGGCTGTAGGACAAGAATTTTTGTGGCAATAACTGCTGTGTGCAGTGTTTCCTTTGTCTTTCTTAATAAATATATCATGAGATTGTAACACTCAGCTGCCCAAAGAGGGTATTAACCTAAGTTGTCTGTGTAAAACAGATGATGCATTATTAAAGATTCATTAAATAAAAGGGGTATTTTTGTGCCTATTATTTTTGTCAGTGATCAGTGAGATCTCGGGGGGATGGGGAACTTGGAGCTGAGCAGAGTAACAGGGCTGACAGGGGAGGGCCTTGTCAGTCAGGGCCAATCTCTACAGGCCTGAAAGAGGCAAACAGGGAAGCTGGGGTTAAACAAGAGTCCGAACTGCCAAACAAGTTGATTGCAATGAGGCAGATTCAAGGGCAGAACAGGAAATCAGTCTGTGGGTCTCCTAGGAAAAATAGGGTACATAAGCAGGCACTGCTGTGGTTGAGCTGGATACAGACAAACCTACAACATAAACTGGCCAGTGACCACCAGCCCAGGCTTGTTGAATGGAGCTCCTGGACCCCTGAAAAGGCATGTGGGTAGAGGCCCCAGGTGTGGCTGGCCAAGGCCATGAAGGGCCCTCAGGGCCCTTACAACAGCCTCCCTTCCTAGTAAGGTGAGCATTCACACTCTACAGAAGTTCTGAGGGACTTGCTATAGAGTGATTTAATTGCTCTGGGGTGTCAATAGGCTATTTCAGGGAATGCAGAATCAGGGTAGGGACAGGGAACTGAGAAAGCAGTATAGCATGAGAGACTTAAGGCTGAATAGGTTCTGAGATGTGTTTCCTGTGAAGGCCAGGTAGGCTTGGGGAAAGTGGGGAAAATTCAAGCTGCCCCTAGGGGTCCTGGACTGGCTTAGAGAAATGAGGGATAGAGGGATGGTCCGAACCACCCAGAGTGGGTATGAGCTGGAAGACCTGGGCCAGCTCTGGGTCTGGGATGACTCAGGAGTCTATAAGTGGGATGGGGGATCAGCACTGTGGGTCAGGCTACATGGGCTTGGCTCCACTGGACTCAGGGCTCAAGATGAGCCAAGCTGTCAGTCAGTGAGCGGTGAGGGCTGGCTACTCCTGATGACTCTCTTAAGGAAATATTAGTTGTTTAGCTTAAATAAGTAAGTTTAAAATAGAATGAATCACTTAGACTTGTATTGGTGTGTGATTTACTATGCTTTTCACTTAGTTAGCATAAATAACTATATTTGTTTAAGCCTTAGGCTGCAAGCTGTAAACTTTCACCTAGATTTACTGAACATGTACTGAACTTCTACCTACTCAAGAAAAACAAGGCCTTTGGAGCAAGTGCAAACCAGAAGATAAGAAGGGTAAAGGTGTCAGCAGCAGCTGCAACTGGACAACATAACAGCCTGCCTGGAGACAGTGAAGTAATCCAATAAGGAGTCAGAAGGTCTCAAAAGATCTCAGGCCAGAACCACCACTGGACCAAAGGGCGTGTGAAGATCACATAAAGGGGGGATGCATAGTCTGTAAGGGTAATAATTGCCAAGGTATTTCTTTGTTCAGGATCCTCCTCTGGAGGCACCCAGCTCAAGCTGATCCTACTGCTGCTGTACCACTTTATTAATTTAATTATTTTTATGAGATTTGATGCCTGAGACTGCTTCAGGAAACCTATGGTTCAAACTGCAAAGTGACTAACATTGGATGCCTGGACTGAAACATGCTTCCTTAACAGGGACAAGGCACTGAGCATTGTAATGTCTTGACAGCCAGGGTTCTGCCACACTGTGCCTGAGTAAGCCAAACAGGGTGAACCTGAGGATGGTAAATGGGGTCAAACTCTTGGTTAATCCCCATTAATATTATTTAGCAGAATAAAGACCAGGGAGAGCCTCCGTCCCCTGCTAGATGCAGAAGGAAACGTGGCAACGAGTGATGAGGAAAAGGCTGAGGTGCTTAATGCCTTCTTTGCCTCAGTCTTTACTAACAAAACTAGTTGTACTGAGGGAATCCAGCCTCCTCAGACAGAAGACAGAGACTGGGAGAATGACCCCCCTGCAATCGTCAGTGACATACTGCATCACATAGACACACACAAGTCTATGGGACCGGATGGGATACATCTGAGGGTGCTGAAGGAGCTGGCTGGGGTGCTCACCAAGCCGCTTTCCATCATTTACCAGCAGTCCTGGCTGACTGGGGAGGTCCTGACAGATTGGAAATTGGCCAATGTGACGCCCATCTATAAGAAGGGTCGGAAGGATGATCCGGGAAATTACAGGCCTGTCAGCTTGACTTCGCTGCCCAGGAAGCTGATGGAGCAGCTCATCCTGAGTACCATCACACAACACATGTGGGACAACCAGATGATCAGGCAAAGTCAGCGGGTTTATGAAAGGCAGGTCCTGCTTGACAAACCTGATCTCCTTCTACAACAGGGTGACCTGCTGATTGGATGAGGGAAAGGCTGTGGATGGTGTCTACCTTGATTTCAGTAAGGCCTTTGACACCGTTTCCCACAGCATTCTCGTGGCGAAACCAACTGCTCGCGGCTTGGATGATCACACGCTTTGCTGGGTAAAAAACTGGCTGGATGGCCAGGCCCAAAGAGTGGTGGTGAACAGAGTTAAATCCAGTTGGTGGCCGGTCACGAGTGGTGTCCCCCAGGGCTCGGTTTTGGGGCCACTCCTGTTTAACATCTTTATTGATGATCTAGACGAGGGGATCGAGTGCACCCTCAGTAAGTTTGCAGATGACACCAAGTTGGGTGGGAGTGTTGATCTGCTTGAGGGTAGGGAGGTTCTGCAGAGAGACCTGGACAGGCTGGAGCGATGGGCTGAGGCCAGCTGGAGGAGTTTCACTAAGGCCAAATGGCAGGTGCTGCACTTTGGTCACAACAACCCCCAGCAGCGCTACAGGCTTGGGGAGGAGTGGCTGGAGAGCTGCCAGTCAGAGAGGGACCTGGCGGTGTTGATTGACAGCCAGCTGAACATGAGCCAGCAGTGTGCCCAGGTGGCCAAGAAGGCCAATGGCATCCTGGCTTGTATCAGCAATAGCGTGGCCAGCAGGGACAGGGAAGGGATCTTACGCCTGTGCTTGGCACTGGTGAGGCCGCACCTCGATGACTGTGTTCGGTTTTGGGCTTCTCACTACAAAAAAGACATTGAATGACTTGAGTGTGTCCAGAGAAGGGCAACGGAGCTGGTGCAGGGTCTGGAGCACAGGTCTGATGGGGAGCTGCTGAGGGAACTGGGATTGTTTAGTCTGGAGGAGTCTGAGGGGAGACCTCATCACCCTCTACAACTCCCTGAAAGGAGGGTCCAGAGAGGGGGGATGAGTCTCTTGAACCAAGGAACAAGCACCAGGACAAGAGGGAATGGCCTCAAGCTACACCAGGGCAGGGTTAGACTGGCTTTTAGGAAGTATTTCTTTCCAGCAGGGGTTGTTGGGTGTTGGAATGGGCTGCCCAGGGCAGTGGTGGAGTCCCCATCCCTGGAGGGGTTGAAGAGTCGGGTTGACCTAGAGCTGAGGTATATGGTGGAGTTGAGAACAGTCAGTGTGAGGTTAATGGTTGGACTAGATGATCTTCAAGGTCTTTTCCAACCTAGATGATTCTGTGATTCTGTGATTATTTATGTGAGATAGGCAATTTTAAAATATTTGCTTGAAATTTCTCAAACTAATGAAATCTAAATAGCAAAATATAATTATTGGAACAGTTTATTATTATAGTCATTGCCATAAGCTGTATTTAATATTAATGTTTATTTCATAATCTTGTAGAAGAGACTATAATCGTGTGAACCATCATTGCTCCAAGAGTGTTTTCCTCTTTAATGTTGTTTCTTGAACATGATCACCATAAACCCTTTGAAATTATTATTATTGTCCTTATCTGCATTGTTTATATGAATATTGGTAAAATACTCTAAGAATAACAGAGAGTATTTGAATGACAGCGAAAAAACTATATGTTCACTTGCTACATCCTTTACATGGGAAATATTCTTATAAACACCACTTTAGAAAAGCTAGAATTGACTATTGGACAACAGTTCTGGAAAATATAACTGTATTTATTTATATTTTCTAAATTAATTTCTTTCAATGGATCACTTTCGTGCTCCAGGATAAATAATTTACTGACCTGAATATACAAAATCTTTTGAAGTTATGATAGGCTGTGAAAATTATTTATCTTTTTAGATTATAAAAGCATTTAAATTGTAGGTGCTATTCATTTGTTGAAGCAAATGAATCATAATAAAAAGAATTTTATATGCATCTCTCTGCTCCTTGGGTACGTCTTCACTGTGGGATAGACTCATTCCACTGCATCTTGGAAGTCAACTGTAGGGAAGGACCAAAATAGAGCTAGAATTTTACTGTGTCCTGGAACTAGCAAGTAATTCTAGAGTTGTCTATAATAAAGCGTTGCCTGTGTTTTTACCATTTGAATTGGCAAAAAACAACCCTAAAAGTAAAAATTACTTCCTGATAGATTTTTATTTTTTTTCTGGCAGACCAATATGCAGTGAATAAAAAGACACCTGTACCTTTAGTATTTTTAGTATCCTAACTTTAGTCATGGATGTTTTACTCTTGCACCAAGTACTGACAGGGAGTCCAAATAGCTTAACAAAGAGAGTTTGTTTGCAAGTGGAAATAATTTAAAGGCAGGCATAGTGAGATTTCCACGTTCTTGTCTAAATCATGTTTCTCAAAGCCTGAGAAGTAGTAAGTAAACTGTATTGCTTTTCAAATGCTGAAAAAAACCCCTTAAGAATGTCAGAGAACTCAAAATATTCTTTCAAATGTGTAGGCAAATAGAATTAAAGCTATAGAAAGGAATCAAGGACTCTTTCAGTGTTTCTAGGCCTGTCAGTTGAAGAGGCTTTTATTCAGAATCAAGATTTTCCCATTAGTTGGGGAAAAAAAAGATACATGGGTCAGGCCGCAGGTCACAAATAACCTAGAAGAAATCTATGTTCAGATCCTGGCTCTGCCATTCATTTGCTAACATTTGGCAAGTCATTTGTCTTTTTACCTCTGACTGTCATATGCCACAAGGACTTAGATGTACTTCTGTTCTCTGCTGTGAGTCCAGATGCTACTCTAATATAAACAGTGTATTAAATAGAAAATAAGATATATGATTAAAGAGCATCTGGGTTAAACAGAGTAAGAGATAGTGCTTTCTTCATGTGTCCAGTAGTACAAATCACACTACGAATTGTCAGAAAAGATACAGAACAGCTATGTCTTTTGTTTGGTTTTTTTTTGGGTTTGGTTTTTTTTTTTTTTTTTTAGTACATGGCACACACAGTAGAGAAGAAAGGTAGGCAAGGTGTTTTTTTCCAAAGGAAAGTAAAGCTCTTTGCCACTTTCATGTTCTAATTAATATCCACGGAGGTCAGTCCCCTATTTTTAGCTTAAGTCACCAGTAAACCACAAGACAGTGGTCACAGACGTTTGTGTTCTGTTAATATAAGTATGTGCCTTTAGGAGTATTTCATTTGCTTTCAGAAAAAGGCCAACCTGATGTATCAAAACCATTGTATTTCCTAATAACTGTGTAAGCTCTGCATTATAAATTAATCTATGTGGCAATCTGTTTAAATTATTTTAGCACTGACAACACTTGAAATATTCTTACAAATATGCCTCGAGACAAAGTAAAAAAATACTACCCTTTTTGTACAAAATATTGAGATCTTCATCCTCCACTGATACTTGAATCTGTCAGCAAAGATTAACTGAGGTGCCTGAAAACATTTCTTGAAGTTTTGAAAATATATCATACATGCAAAAAAAGAATATAAGACTAACAAGAAAATAAATAATAACATTCCAGAGAGAAAGAGACTTAGACTGACTATGTCCTAGAAAGGTTTAAGATTTGGCATGGTGGTTATGATTAAAACTAAAAGTAAAAATCCAACTAAAATTTTATTATTCTTCTTAAGTAACTCTCTTAATCTCTTGAGTAGAATATAGAATTGGTCAGAACAAAATCATTATCTTACTATCAAGGTGCTAGACAGTTTATGCCATGTTTTTTCTCAATAAAATTACTGAGAAAAAATATTTTTCTAATTTTTGTTTCAAATTGCCTTGAGAAAGAAAACCCATGTAAGTTCTTAATATATGATAAATCAGTTTACTTTTGATTCATGTCACAGATGGGTATTTTTAAGTTGCACCTATTGTCTGAGTACACCTACGGGGCTGCGTTAGCGTGAATGTAGCCAACAGAGAGAAGTGATTATTTACATCTCTTCAGGACTCATGATGCTACATTTGGATCGTGGGTCCAGTTTTGTGTCTCACAGAACAATAGAAATCGTGATAAATTCAAGTATGTCCTGTGGAGAGTTACTAGATCAGGGGGCTGGAGCACATGATGTAGAAGGTGAGGCTGAGGGAAATGGGCTCAATTGGCCTGGAAAGGACAAGGCTTTGGGAGGACATAATTGCTGTCTTCAACTTAAGAAAAGATTAAGCAAGACTTTCCATAGAGGTGCACAGCAAAAGAACAAGAGACAAAGGTCACAAGTTGAAGCAAAAGAAATTCTGGAAAGGAAAAAAAGAGAGAGTTTAAGCACTGAAATAGTTCACTGTGAGAGGTTGTGGAGCCCCTGTTTTGAAGATTTTACAAATCTGACTGGTCCCTGAGCAATT
Source organism: Strix uralensis (assembly GCF_047716275.1). NCBI lineage: Eukaryota > Metazoa > Chordata > Aves > Strigiformes > Strigidae > Strix > Strix uralensis. Next base: position 36,432,971 of record NC_133979.1, on the reverse strand, counting down.
TGCCCTAGTTCGTAAGTCAGTCCTGCTTTGGAACAGGAGTTTGGACCAGAAAATCTTCAGAGGACCCTTCCAACATATTCCATGATTCTATGATAGAGACTCCAGCACAATAGAGCCAAAATCATAGAATCACAGAATCACAAAATGGTTTGGTTGGAAATGACCTTCCAAGATCATCTAGTCCAACCCCGCTGCCATGGGCAGGGACATCTTTCATGAAATCAAGTTGTTCAAAGCTCTGTCCAATTTGATTTTGAACAGTTTCAATGATAGGGCATTCACAATGTCTCTGGGCAACCTGTTCCAGTGTCTAACCACCCTTATAGTACAGAATTTCTTGCTTGTGTCCAATGTAAATCTACCCTCTTTTAGTCTAAAACTGTTGCTCCTTTTTCTGTCACTACAGGTCCTGGTAAAAGGTGTCTCTCTATCTTTCTTATAAGACCCCTTGAAGTATTGAAAAGCTGCAATAAGGTCTCCCCAGAGCCTTTTCTTCTCCAGAGTAAACAATGTCAACTCTCTCAGCCTTTGTTTATAGGAGAGGTGGTCCTCCTCTGGACTCGCTCTAACAGGTCCATTAGATTTCTTGTGCTGGGGGCCCCAGAGCTGTATGGAGAACTGCAGGTGGGGTTTCACTAGGCAACCTCACATTGCCAGCTGACCCCCTTTCTGACCCTGCAGAGGAAGACACACCTGCCCTTCCATACTCCCATCTACTCTCCTTATATCCTGTGATTAAGGGGGAATTTGCTGATCCCACTCCTAGACCTTAGCACAGTTATAGCCCAGGAGCAGGAGGCCCTCCCCTACCTGCCTTGAGCACTCACCAGGTGCAAGCCTATACAGGGGAACAATTCTGCTCCTTGATGTTATTCCTGAAAAATGCTTATGCAACATCAAGGCTTTTTCAGGTTCTCACACTGCCTTGCCAAAAAGTAGCCTGGGGTGCACAAGAATTTGGGAAGTAGAAGGAGGAGGGGATGTTCAGACTTATGGTATTTGTCTTCCCAAGTAGCCATTATACATGATGCTGTTTCCTGGAAATGGCTAAACATCTACCTGTTGATGTGAAACAGTGATTGAATTCTTTACTTTGTTTTCCTTGAACATGCAGCTTTTTCTTTGCCTATTAAACTGTCTTTATCTCAACTCACACATTTTGTCACTTTTACCATTCTGATTCTCTCCCCCATCCCACTGGGAGACGAGTGAGGGAGTGGCTGTGTGGTGATTAGCTGCCTAGCAGGGTTAAGCCGCAACAATCTGGAAGAATCTTCCTGCCACATTGCTGTTTATTGTTGTTACATTTAAGGTGATGAATAAATTTTGTCAGAGATGAATCCCTTTGTGTTCTAGCCAGTCCTTAGAGAGTAGAAAGGCTAAGGGTGGCTGGACTTATCTCTTAAAGAGTATGCCAAATATTGCTGTTAACTATAGGCCTGACACCACACACACGAACAGCCCGTATGCTGTAGGTCCGATTGCATTCAAGAGCAGCAGTCAGGTTCACAAATAGTACGGTTTATTCTTATGCAACATCTACAGATTCTTTGAAATTGCCTACGATAAATGCACAAACTGCAGGTTGGTTATATAGCACTACACACAAAAACGATTGCAATCACACACTTAATTCCCGGGTAATCACTTGGTGTAGCCAAGGGCCCAAATCTTACCAAAAGGTGTCCCTTCTGGGGTGGGACAAGGAGCACAAACCCGTTGATCTGTCCCTCTGATTTGTTACTGGATTTGCGTCCCTCCAAGTTAGATACAAACTTGGAGTGGTATTTATCTAAGTGTGTATGTGTGAGTGGGTGGGACTGTGGTCAAGCCATTGTTTCTTGAGTAATGACACAGCACATTCCTTGGTGCGAGGTGTGTGCTGTTTTTGTGGGAAAAGAGTAAGAACGGGAGATAATGTCCGCAGAGTTGTCAAAACAGTCCTCGAGAAAAGCGAAGAGCAGGAGATAAATCTGTATAGTTGTGCCAAATATTCCTTGAGAAAAGTGGAAAAATGGGACCGTGTAGCCTCCATCTTGCTTCGCATTCCTCCTTGGTGCCATGGCAACACAAATCACTGGATCTCCACCCCACCTTGTGTTTGTTCTGGGCACCATGTGTTAAGGAAATGCATGTTTTGCAGTTTTTTTCCACTGATTTGTTTTTCCCATGCTTCCAACAATTGTAGTTCTTTCACTTGTACTACTGTTGGTTATTCTGTGTAAGCCCTGGTTTTGAATACACTCTAGATACTGTTCTTAGGGATAGTTTACCAGGGCCTTGCTGGCTGGGATTCTAACTTGTTAATTCACACCTCTCAGATGCTAACAAATGTTAGAAAGGGAACTGATGGATTTGTACACATCATCCTCCATTTGGGCAGCAAGAGGTTCCCATGGTGGGAATGATGGTATTGGTGGAATTGTGGGGCCATGCACCTAAAACTTTTGCCATATACTTTGTTTGGGCTTCCCTCAAGCACAGACTATCTACTGCCACCTTGGTGAAGAATGGATCAGAATGTCCACGTTCTCCAGAACTTTACAGTCTATGATCCATCCTGTGATCATCTGCAAACCATGCAGTGGTGTGCATCCTACACCATGCAGACCTGTCATGCCAATATTTATAATTTCTTGAGAGGCACCACTCACTGCCTTAGCACAATAGGTGCCCCTCACCTATACTGGCTGTGTGTGAACTGTGTCATGAAAAACCTCCCATGGAGTTGGCAGGAGACCTGTACAACCAGGTGAGTAGTGTCTGGGATGTATGTTGAAGAGAATTTCCATGCGACCCATACCACAATTACTCTGACATCATGTGACACTGATGTGCTATTAATCCTTTGGCAGAAGGAGGATCCACATTTCACCAATTTGCCCAAACCCTCCTTCCTTGGCTAGGGGACTCTGAGTTGGAGAAAGGGACTGTCAATCCCTCTGCTACCCTGGAAAATAAAAGAAATGGAACTACCATTGCCATGCAAGCATTGCAGCAAGAAGTCACTCAGTTATCACAGACTACCGTTCAGAAGTGTCTAGCCTGAGACTACTTGCTGGCTGCAGAAGGTGGTGTTGGCATGTTAGTAAATACTACCTGTCGTTATCTATGTAAACCAAGATCAATGTATTGAGACCAATCTTAAGAAATTCTGGGAACAACTAAAGCCATTGCATGAGGTGACAACCAAAAGTACCAATTGGGGAAATGCTGACTTGTGATCATTGCTTATCTCTTAGTTCCCAGATCTCAGGGTAGTTATCAAAAGACTTTTTGGAATTATTTATTGTCATTATCTATGTTTTCTTTTGTATCAGAGGATGGGGCTGTAGATTGTGATGTAAAGTATTTTTCCAGTTGTGGTCAAGCCACACCCCAACACTGGTTGGGGGCCACTAGATATAAGTGGATGCTAACCCCAAATTGTAATCATTTTTTACAACTTCTCTTGTAGCATTAGAGAAGATGCCATACTAATGACCTCCCGGATGCCCATGCAACTGACACTTGATAGAGGTGATTCTATGCACCATGTTTTCACTCCTGACTCCATAACTTATGTCCTGCAGGTGTGGGAACATCAACCTCACCTGGCTTTTTATATAGCTAACAACCTGCCAAATAACATCCTAGCCTATAATTCCAGATCAATTCATGATTTCAGAGAATCCAGGGGTGAAAGTGGTACTATGCCTCCTGACATCCTGCCCTTTGACAGACATAAGCAGCATGGCAAGGTATTGCCCACATTCCATGTACGGTATGATTCTCTCAAATCATAGTACTTTTAGTGGACCCAAAGGGTGGAACAACTCTCACCACATTCAAAACCTATTTTCATGACTGGCTGTTGCTTCTGGATGATACAGACACTAAGTGTCCCTGTCAGTCCGCTGGAGCCATGGCATTACATATGATCTTGTGTTTGCTATCAGTGATCAGATGAGTCACTGTATGGGTGTGCTGTTCCTCACCTTTCTTACTGCCTCCATGAAGCTTTGTTTTATAATGTGTTCTCAGACTCTATTACTGTTCAGACTGGCTCATATCCAATTTTTCATTCACAAGTACTCCCATGTCCTTCTCCACATGGCTGCTCTTAATCCATTCATCACCTAGTCTGTACTGACATCGGGGATTGTCCCAATCCACATGCAGGACCTTGCATTTAGCCTTATTAAACTTCATGAGGTTCTCAAGGACCCACTCTTCAATCCTGTCAAGATCCCTCTGGAAGACATGCTTTCCCTCAAACAAATCAATTGCATCACTTAGTTTAGCATCATCTGCAATCTTGCTGAACACACACTCAATCCCACTATTTATGTTGTTGATGAAGATATTAAACAATAGTGGACCCTTGAGGGACATCACTCTTCCCTTCTTTCCTCTTGGACATTGAGGCATTGAGTGCAACTCTTTGAATGTGACTATGTAAACAATTCCTTATCCACTGAATAGTCCATCCATCAAATCCATTCCTCTCTAATTTAACAACAAAGATACTGTGTGGGACCATATCAAAGACCTTACAGAAGTCCAGGTGTGAGAGACGACTTTAAAAACAGGCCTGCGAGAAACATGGACTGAGAAAAACAGCCTGAGAAAGAGACAAAAGTTAGGAGGGGAGTGGAGGCCCTCCAAGCTAAGGAATGTCTCAAACACTCACAAGACAAAACTATAGTCACAGGGTGGGTGGTGTGGAGGTTGAAGCTGATAAGGCTGCCCGAATAACATAAGATGCAGCTGGAGGAGGGAGCCCTGTGGAGACAGGACGGTTCTGCTCTGGGGCACCTGGACAGATTTCAAGGGCCATCTGTCCTGTGAATGAACTTTGCTTCATTATCCACGAAATGCATATTAAAGTTAACACCCTGAATATGCTAACGAAGGCTAACAAGATCATGCTAATTACGTCATCCCATGAAGCACCTTACCCCTCCCCATCCATGGGATACGTAGGTATCTGGGTCGACCTAGGGGACAGACCCAAGGAAAGTGGGTATAAATCAAGGGGGAGCAAAAGGAGTGGGGGGAGGCCTGGAGAGAAGAAGACGGCTGCCTCCTGGAACCCTTGCTGGCAAGATCAATGCAGGAACCCAGACCGGTGATCTCTATACCTCTATTCCCTCTATCTCCCTCCTTTCCTTTTTACCCTTTTTCCTTCACTACCATTAAGCAATGCAAGGCATACTGTGTTGCTTGCCACAACTCGCTATATACTTAGCCAATTATTGTGTATCCAATTAGTACATTGTGGATAATTAATAAATGTTTGGACTTTGAGACTTGTCTCACCGTTGTCCGCTCCGTTGGGGATTTATGAATCTGAGTCACTTGTCTCCCTCATCTGAGCGGGACGTGACACCAGGTAGATGACATCAGTTGCTTTCCCAACATCCAACAAAGCAATCACTCCTCTGTAGAAGGCCACCAGATTCATCAGGCAAACTTTACCATTGGTGAAGCCATATTGGCTGTCCTAATCACCTCCCTGTCTTTCACATGTCCAGGAGGATCTGTTCCATGATCTTACCAAGAACAGAGTTGAAGCTGACTGGTCAGTGGTTCTCAGGTTCATTGTTTTTACCCTTTATAAAAATGGATGTGAAGCTTCCCTTTTTCTGGTCACTAGGAACTCACCTGACTGCTGTGAATTTTCAAATATCATGGAGAAAACTACATCTACTAGTTCTCTTAGGACCTTGGGATGCATGTTGCCAGGTCCCATGGACCTATGGGTGCTCAGGTTGCTCAGGTGGTCTTGAACCTTATCTTCTCTTACAATGGATGGAACTTCATAAATCATAGAATCTTAGAATGGTTTGGGTGGCAAGGGACCTTACAGATCATCTAGTTCCAACCCCCCCTGCCATGGGCAGGGACACCTTCCACTAGACCAGGTTGCTCAAAGCCCCATCCAACCTGGCCTTGAACCCTTCCAGGGAGGGGGCAGACACAGCTTCTCTGGGAAACCTGTTCCAGTGTCTCACTGCCCTCACATTAAAGAATTGCTTCCCCCTATCTAATCTAAATCTCTTTCAGTTTAAAACCATTACCCCTCATCCTATCCCTACAGTCCCTGATAAAGAGTCCCTCACCATTTTTCCTGTAGGTCCCCTTAAGGTACTGGAAGGCCACTATAAGGTCTCCCTAGAGCCTTCTCTTCTCCAGGCTGAACAACCCCAACTCGCTCAGCCTGTCCTCACAGGAGAGGTGCTCCAGCCCCCAAGCATCTTCATGGCCTCCTCTGGACCTGCTTGAGCAAGTCCGTGTCTTTGTGTTGAAGGCTCCAGAGCTGGACACAGCACTGCAGATGGGGTCTCATGGGGGTTGAAGAGAGAAGAGGGGGAGAAACCCCTCCCTCGGCCTGCTGGCCACACTTGTCTTGATGCAGCCAAGAGTACAGTTGGCTTTCTGGGCTGAGAGTGCACATCACTGGTTCGAAGTCGGTTTTCCATCCATTAATACCCCAAGTCCTTCTCCGCAGGGCTGCTCTCAATCCACTCATCACCGAGCCTGTATTTGTTCATGGGATTGCCTTGACCCATGTGCAGGACCTTGCACTTGGCCTTGTTGCACTTCATGAAGTTTGCACAGGCCCACCTCTCCAGCCTGTCCAGGTCTCTCTGCAGAGCCTCCCTACCCTCGAGCAGATCAACACTCCCACCCAACTTGGTGTCATCTGCAAACTTACTGAGGGTGCACTCGATCCCCTCATCTAGGTCATCAATAAAGATGTTAAACAGGAGTGGCCCCAAAACTGAGCCCTGGTGGATACCACTCATGACCGGCCGCCAACTGGATTTAACTCTGTTCACCACCACTCTTTCGGCCCGGCCATCCAGCCAGTTTTTACCCAGCAAAGCGTGTGCCCATCCAAGCCTCGAGCAGCCAGTTTTGCCAGGAGAATGCTGTGGGAAACGGTGTCAAAGGCCTTACTGAAATCAAGGTAGACACCATCCACAGCCTTTCCCTGATCCAATCAGCAGGTCACCCTGTCGTAGAAGGAGATCAGGTTTGTCAAGCAGGACCTGCCTTTCATAAACCCATGTTGACTGGGCCTGATCAACTGCTTGTCCCGCATGTGTTGTATGATGGAAGTAAACAACTGGCCACGTGGTGATTTGCTACCAGATGAGTTCAAACCACAACACCACTTTTCCCCCTCTTTGAGGCTTATCTAAGGAGTTTGTCAATACAGCTGCAAGGGAGTGGGAGGGTGCATCCTTCGATACACTCCTGCTTCCTTGGGTGACATTCCTTAGACTAATTACAAAGGCTTCAGCTGGTCCTTGATGAATGTTCGAGGTGTTACTTACACTACCCCATGACTCAAAGCACACACACAAGCAAGCTTTGAGACAATCATTTGACATTTTAGTCTCTCACACCAGGCTACTCTGTCAAGCAGATCCCTGAAGAGGCCAAAGTCTGCTCTCCTGAAGTCCAGGGTAGCAAGCTTGCTGTGCGCCCTCCTTGCTGCCCTAAGGATCTTCAGTTCCTCAGTCCCTGCCTTGAGGTTCAGGGACTTGAGAGATGTGGGAGGAGTGATTGCCAGTGAAAACTGAGGAAAAAAATAGTTGAGTACCTCAGACTTCTTGTCAGCTGTCACTAGTTCTCCTGTCCTACTTATCAGGGGATGGGGGGAGGGAGGGAGGTGTGGGAAATTTTTTGTCTTCATTTTCTGATCCCTATACCTGTAGAAGCCCTTATTATTCTTGACATTCTTTGCCAAATTCAGCTTCATCTGTGCCTTAGCACAGATGCCTGATCCCATCCCTACACACCCAGGTGATATGCCTGTATTCTTCCCAGGATATGCTTCCACTGCTTGTGTATTTCCTTCTTACATTTTACTTTGACCAGGAGGTCCTTACTCAACCATGATGGTCTGTCTCCTGCCTTCCTTGTATGATTTGTTACAAATGGAAATTAAGAGTTCTTGTGCTTTAAGAAAAACATCTTTAAATAGCTGCCAGCTCTGTTCTGCCCCTTTATCCCTGAGGGCTGTTTTGCAGGCTGACCCATCCACTAATTCCTTAAACAATTGAAAGTTTGCTCTCCTAAAAATTAGGTCTTAATCATAGCCAGAGTCTAAGTGTTACTGCATATAAAAGTCAATATGTAGACAACATTTTCTAAAGGTATTTTGAATGAACACAGGAAAAAAAGGAGTTCTTGTCCCATGGGTCAAAACCCAATACTTAGAATTCACAGCTGGAACTCACAAGTGCTACAGCAATAATACATCCCGGGGCATGGAAAACTGCAGTTGCTGTTGGACTCCTTGCACTCCTCTGAAATGGGAAGTGCTGACAGACTGCTGTTGTACTTGCCTACATATGGATTTCAGTACATATGTTATTGGTTCCCATGTTATGCATTTTCAGCTATAGACTGTAAATCTGGTGTGATCAGGAGATGATTTTTTGCCACACTGCACCAGCAATGATGGAAATTATTTCATGCCTGAGAATTCAAGATAATGTAATTCATAGAAAGAGTAAGTTAATTGTAGTCAAAATTAGGTTCTGTTCCTAATTATTACATAGAAATTTGGGGGGACTTTGGACAATCCATTTTATACTCACTCTGTTTATCCAGCTGTAAAATTGAATTAGTTTTTAAAATTCTTAACAGGAGTGCTACAAGGTTTTAATAATTCTTGTGTATAAAGTACTTTAGCTCTACAGATGAGGGGTATTTTCCATTGTAAGTGGAAGATAAGTAATATTACAGTATTTCATTACAGGACAGGAAACATAATTACCAGATAAATACACCTGTGTTTACCATAACTGACTACTAGATGTCACTCTTGTTTCACATATATAGCTGAAAAGACAGCTCTCATACTCTAACGCCTCCTCACCATTTTGAATTTATACATGAGTAATCATTTGCTGTCAAAACATAAGGTAAGTCATCTTACTGATGGAGAAGTCTGGAGAAGGAGCAGGAAACTACAGCCCAATTAAAATATCTGCGGAGTAAGTTATTCCACAGCAATTATTAATATATTGGAAACTATAGTAGGTGTATCAGCTTCTTTATCAGCAGGAGAGTAACGTCCTTGTGCTTTCGTTTAAGGACTCAAAGCATTGTAAGGTCAAAAGCCAACAAGCAGAAGCACTCTGTAGTGAAGTTTCCATCCCAGAGCTGCTCTGCACTACTTGCACAGTACAAAGGAGGTACAAGAGAAGACAAAACTTTCTGCTGACGAGTCCCACCTCAGAAGCTGTAATAGAGAATTAGAGAGTAAGAATGATGACCAGGCTCCCTAGTTTCTTTTCTTAATCACATATATTTTGGACTACTCAAAAGGCTGTGGTATTGAAGTATTCTTTGCTAGAGACTCTTCTAAGCTTTATTCTCCTCTTAATGGTTCTTTTGCATTCTGGGAAAGACCTTCTTCCCTCTTGCTTTCTGTTTATCTTCTGCTATGCCTCAGCTGGTAAATAAAAATAATTACTGAACTGCTGCTTTGGAGAAGAGAGAGAAATCACCACTGCAAATATCATTCAGATGCTGCAGGGAAATTGTGCCACCTAATGAAAAGGCTTGCAAAATTCTACTGAAGGGAATTATTCAGGAAGAGTATTTTCATAAACACAAACTTTTTTCTAGTGGGACTGGTTATGTCCACCCTCTCTTCCCAATTTGCTTCAGAATACATTTCAACATGTTTTTGAGATTTAGTGTACCTTTTTCATTTCTTATATCACTCATGGAGAAAACTAGCTAGAGTCTTTAAATCACAAGTAGATAAGCTAAGAAATATACATAGGTAAACTAAAAGGTATGACAAGTTCCTCTGATTACTGAAAAGATATATGTCCAACTTACAAGTTGATGGTATCTCCTCTCTCTTATAAGCCAATTTAGCTGACATTAAAGCTAGCAATTCAGATACCTTCTTATTGAAACCCCACATCTTGAGCTATGTGATAAATGATTCTGAGGTCATGTTGACATGTTCGGAATGAATTCCTTTATTAAATTTCCATGCTTTCTCTTCCCAGTCCTACATAGTTCGGACCTGATTTATTTCTTCCAGGAGTGATATTTGACATTGGAACAGTGAGCCTTTTGTAGGTTAGTGAGACTGTAGGATGTAACTGTGAGATAGCCACTAAAGAGGAGAAGGAAAGTCTTTCATGCTTGCTTGCAATGCTTGTAATATGCCTTTTAGTAATAGATTCCCTAGTAATTATCTATTCCCCACAGGAATGCTGAAGGGACGAAGAAAATAGATGGAAAAAGATACCTAAATTCTCTTTGCAAAAGGAAGCACAAGTGTTTACTCCAATGTACACTTTTTTATCTAAGATGAATATTTCCCTAACTTTCCCTAAAGTCCTTTGTCTAAAAGTTGGCATAAAGGTATACTTGCAAGCACAATTTGTTGACATTTTACAGTATAACTCAAACAAATCCACAATGCTAATGTTGTCCCTTTCACGTCCAGCAAACTGTAGGCAAAAGGACAAAGTCAACTTGCAAGCAAAACAGAAAACATACTTAATGGCACAGAATTATTGTGAAGGAATATTCTCAAATATTCCTCAGAGAAACAGAGAAAAGATAGGGATGGGAAAGCTCTCAGTGAGCAAGGCAGACAGCTTCCATAAAAGATGCAATATGATGGCATCCCCTACTACTCATTATTTATTGTAATCAGAAGAACCCTCTAGAGGTGACAATGAATGCATATTAAAGCTGATGAAACATTGGGACTTTTTGTTTTAGGTGTTTATGTAATAGAGTTTGAAGATGATTAAGAGTGGAAGTCCACATCTACACAGATATTTAGGAACTCAAAAGTATTAGCTGTTAGAAAGGGGATTGCACTGAACAAGGTAGATATTTCTTAAGATTGTATCTTCTTACGTATTTTGAGGACACAACATTAAATAACAAGTGCCTAAAATGGCAAAATATTTTTCAACATATCTTTGTAAAAGAACCTGAAAAGATATACTGGAAGCTAGAAAAAAGTAACATCTGAATGTTTGTTTATCCAAAGCATTTGTGCTCTTTTGAGACTCACAAGAGTTGGATAGAATTCTCTTAAGATTAGTATTTCTTCCAGTTCTTATTGCTTCCAATCCTAATCATATGTAAAGAAGAAAGAAAGAATCCCATGTGGCTGTGCAATTCACAACCTTAACAAAAATGGTGGGAAAATAGCTTTAAAATAAACATCTTCCGTTTCAGAAATTTCTGAATCTAATTAGCCATCCTTGGTAACATCATTCCCCCAAAGCATTACACTCAAAAGTAAACTACAGCTTATAATTTGAAGATACCTGTGAATTTTAAGTTTCTACAGTCATTATTTAACATTTGTCACTTAACAACTTAAATACACAGTAAGAACCTCATCAAGCATTCATTGTCAAAAATTGAAAACATAAGTCCCTTACTTAATATTCAAAGCAGATCATGTCCTTGGGGACTTCACATTTCTTTTACATTGTTGTTCACAACTGTAAATATGACTCTGGAAGCCTTTCCTTAGTCAGTAGGCAAAACTGAATGCAATTTGAAGTCCAGGAAGAATACTCATTAAATACAGGAAAGATGGACAACACATATTTAACAGGTTATGTTGTTGGGCAATTTATCTAAACTGTGAAGTCCTAACATTGCTATGTTGTCATATCCCAGTCCTATACTCTCACCCACTGCTGATTCAAACTTCTGCACCATTTGGCATCAGATCTGTTGGAGATTGGATGTCCATAGGTCTACATAGAGATATATCTAGCTCCTCCCAAAGGAATAAATACAGAAACATGCAGTGACTGTCTTCAGTTGGAATTAGTTCAGACTGACTATTTCTTCCATTGCCTTTAATGATATCTATGACATTAAGCAGATACAATAAAAAAAAAATCAATTTTTAAGTAAGAAGTTAACATAGTATTGCTCCTAGCTGTATTTGTTATTCTGAATCCAGAAGAAACTGGTATTTCTTGCTTACATGTAAAAGAGCAACAGAACGTTTCAGCTGTGCCCCTGTAGGTAGTGTAAACTGAGTTATCACTGAAGAATTTCTCACCTCCTTTTAAAGACAAAAAATCAGGTATAATCCAAAGATTTCCTCTGGGTAATATTATATCTGAATGTTAAGGTGCTGAAATGATTCTAGGCGACTCCATGCATATTTAACCAAAATGGCTTGACATTTAGGCATATTCCTGCAACATGTTGCAGGTTAAAGGGGAAAACCAGGATAATTTATTTCTGGTTGTCAAGCACAATAAATCATTGCTGCTATTGCTCACATGGGAAAAAAAATCTGTTCCTTGATACTTTAATGTTTAGAAGTAATAATACATCCTTTAGTGAAGAAACAAGTACTACAAACCAAATGAAAACAGGATCACTGTCGTAAATAGCAGACTGCTATCATGGACAGGTGCAAAAGCATAACATGCACTATAGCGAGACTGGAATTAGGTTGGAAACATATCCTATCAATAACAATGTAATTATTATGACTTGATCTTTATGAAATGCCTCAGGATGTGCTACAGGCATTGCAAATGAATAAGTGATCCTTAGCCTGAGTAATACACCTAAAAAGGAGGGAAAGAAAAAGAAGAGTCAGAGGAAGTGGAAAAGGGGAAATAAAGAAAAATTGGACTAAATGAAGGTCAGGGATTTCTTGTGTACAAGATGACATCTATTGCTAGATCAGTTGTGCCTGGAGTTAGAAAATGTCTAGGACTGAGACTACAGAGTTGTCGAGAAAACAAGAGATCAGGAAAGGATAAAAGCAATACTGACTTCATCCCTAACACTCAGGTACTTCAAGCTACATCAGTGCAAATTGCCAGATTCCTCACTGTCTTTGAACAGTAACATATCTTTCAGAAGCCTCAAGATCCAAGAGACTTGTTTGTTCTTTGTATCAAGTCAAAAATCAGCTCATGTTGTACATAGGAACTCAGTACACCAAGCAATTGCAGAAAGAAGACACTGCTGCTTCTCAGTAGGCTACTTGTTGATTTGTTTTCTTAATAATCAGAGCTTGTCTTGCTCACAGTATTAGGAAACAATGAATGCTCCTGAAATCAATGCTCTATCTGAGTGCATGCTTCATCCAGAGCTGCTGAGTCCCCAATCCTTATATACAGCCTTTTCCAAAAAACCAATCAGAGGCACTTAAGTTCAGAAAATATTGTTTAGCCTTGCAGTATACTACAGAAAACTGCCAGAGTGTGCCCAGTATAGTTCTAATATTAAAGAAGACTTTAGAAATTTTATAGCTATAACATGAGAAAGTTTTCCCCACAGGAAGACTATATTGCCATGGTAACTGAGAAAGGAAGTCAAATTAACATAGTAGCTCACGTTTTCCTCATTTTCTGTGTCAGCATTTTCTCACAGCAGTTACATTACTTAGAGCCAAAGAACTTTAATCAAAGATATAAACTTTCTGGAAGCAATGGGAGCTTGCTTACATTATGGGAAAATAGTATTTCTTCATTCTAATAAGTACACTTTAGTATAATCATAGAATTACAGAATAGTTTGGCTTTATCTTTAAAGTTCCACTAGACCAACCCTCCTGCTATGGTCAGGGAAATCTTTCACTAGATGAGGTGAGAATATAATATATATTATTACTCTTGAATGTGAAAAAATCACAGTAAATTAAACCAGAAATGCTTTAAATTAATTTTCAACATTAATCCAGATTTATTTTTGTATATACACTGGCCATGAAATGCCATCCAGGAAAACAGTTAAAAGATATGGGTCTGTAAGATTCAGAACACCCAAAAAAAACCAACTAGATGGAGAAGTAGATTTCATAAAAGGCATCCGAGAAGGAAGGAAAATTGAGAATAAGTTATAGACTGTCAAGGAACTCAGAGTAGTTGGGATACGATAAGCCACACAGACACAAAGTATTCAGTGATCTGTTTCAAGCTATTCCACAGCAGGTTAGCTTTTCAGTTCTTACATGCCACTGCAAGAGGTATCATACAAATACTTTAGCTACAGAACATACGTATATATATATGTTCATAGATTAGCTACACTGCAATGCACAAAATGGGATGACTTACACAGAGAACAAATCACATAAGTTTGGCAAAAGGGTGAGAAACTGAGAGCACAGAGATTGAAAACAAGCAAAAGAAGGCAGCTACAAAATAGGAAAATGGGAATGCCTATGTAAGACTAAGCAATATGATATTTGAGGCAAAACAGAAAGCACAGAGTAGCGTAGCTGATGAATGCTTCTCCATGGGAAGGGATCACTTGTCCTTACCTTGCTCCCATTTAAAAACATATATATATTGAAAGGCATAGCTGTCAGTATCGACAGCAATAGCAACATATTGCCCAAAGCTGCATTTGTTGCTTAAAAAACCAAATCATGGCTCAGCTAAGCCAGAAAATTTAGAAACTTGCAACTATCAAGCAAACAGCAAATAGGTATTTATGAGCAGATTTGAGAAGCTGTAATAAGGATCACATTATAAAAGATCACAGCACCAAAAGAGTGGGGAAGAGATACTACTGTTCTCAGTTTTTTATTACTTTCAGGTCTGAGATGTGTGCCAAAATGGTGATCCCATCCTTGGATTGAACCTGTGGCAGCACAAAAGGCCAGAATCAAAACTGTGTGTAATAAAAGAGGTACTTGTTTTACTCTTAGGAAGCAATGAAGAATGTTGCAGGAGTAGATGATCAGGCTAAAAATAATCTGTGACTATAAAGACCCTGATGACATGATGAATGCAGATTAGGTCAAAGAGGTTATACAATGAGACCAGCCTTCAAGCCTGACCAGTACTGGTGGAGAAGATACTGATTATTCCTTGGAGAAGGGTGATAAGTGTCTTTTGGGAGGGAGCGAGCGTGCCATGTACAAACAGCGACCTGTCAAGTTCAGGCAATAGGTTTGGTCTCTTGACAGCAAATGAAGAAGAGAAAGCTACAAACTCCACAGTGGAAGACACAGATGACTGGTGACTGGTTTTTTGTGGACAATGAAGGAAATAAATTCCTGATTGGACATGAAATCTGTGGAAATGGGCTGCCTTGGGGGAAGACAAATCAATTGCTAATGGTTGTCAATGAGGGTTATCCAGTCTACATTGCTCATCTAATTTACTGATGCCACCATCACAATTTGGGATTATTTTAAGCAGATCAGAAGTGAGAAGAAGTTCTTAGCATGGGACAAAAAGAATTCAGAGGTGGTTTTGATTAAGGATGAGATTAAGGTAGAGACTAACACATTCTGGAAAGAAGTTCTTTGGCGATAATGTTACTATAGTAAGTTTAACTACCCACAATGTACTAACTGGATACACTATAATTGGCTAAGTATATACCGAGTTGTGGCAAGCAATACAGTATGCCTTGCATTGCTTAATGGTAGTGAAGGAAAAGGGGAAAAAGGAAAGGAGGGAGATGGAGAGAACGGAAGAATAGAGATCACTGGTCTGGTTTTCTGCATTGATCACGCCATGAGGGTTCCAGGAGGCAGCCATCTTCTTCGCTTCACTGCACTCTCCGCACACGCCCGCCCCCCCCCCTTTCCTCCCCCTTGATTTATAGACACTGTCCTTGGGTCCGTCCCCTAGGTCGACACACACACCTATGTATCCCATGGATGGGGAGGGGTAAGGTGTTTCATGGGATGATGTAATTAGCATGATCATGTTAGCCTTCGTTAGCATATTGAGGGGTGTTAACTTTAATATGCATTTCGTGGATAATGAAGCAAAGGTCATTCACCGGACAGATGGCCCTTAAAATTTGTCCAGGTGCCCCAGAGCAGAACCGTCCTGTCTCCACAGGGCTCCCCCCTCCAGCCGCATCCTGGGTTATTTGGGCAGCCTTATCAGCTTCAACCTCCAAACCATCCACCCTGTGACCATAGTTTTGTCTTGCGAGTGTT
Source organism: Strix uralensis (assembly GCF_047716275.1). NCBI lineage: Eukaryota > Metazoa > Chordata > Aves > Strigiformes > Strigidae > Strix > Strix uralensis. The sequence goes on along the minus strand of NC_133979.1, from coordinate 36,417,034 downwards.
TGAGGCATTCCTTAGCTTGGAGGGCCTCTACTTTTCTCTCTTTCTCAGACTCTTTTTCTCAGTCTGTGTTTCTCACAGGCCTGTTTTGTAGTCTTTCACAAAGAGTGCACTAAATATGCATTCTGCTTCAAAATCCACCAGCTCTTCTAGACAAATTTCACATTTAATTGTAGTGACAGTCATGAGATAATAGCAATACATCAAATCAATGAGTAAACAACTGTCCTAAACACTAGCAGTTAGTAATCTGTCCAAAAATCTCAAAAAACTAATATGAAGGATATATAGTACATTAAAATAAATCAGACAATTAAGTCTCTTGCAAGATAAGAGATAAAACATTAGATTAAATTAAAAGCACAGAAAGTTTTAAAAATTTATTTTTTGGCACCTGTGACCTAGTGAGAACATAATGTGAACACAACACAGACACGACTGGATGACACTTATGGATAATATCTGCCTATGATCAACCACAACATTATAAAGATATCTGCTGAAATATCCCAAGCACCCATAGAGTTCTGAACTGTCAGGTTAACAAAAGTTGATTCTCTATATATCTGTATATAAAAAAGTGATTAAAATGTAATTAATAAGAAGAGCTCAAGTTCTCAGAGTATTCATAATGGATATCCTTCTCCTTCCAATAGTCCTACCTAACCATATCATAAAAATTGCAGACTTAATTGATTTCTGAAGGTACCTGCACAGAGTTAACGTATTTGATATTGCTTATATTAACTGCCTATATTTGGTTGAGATTGTATCCTGGCATGTTTAAAGATGTGGTGGTGAGATAAGCTTTGTAAAAGAATCTTTAGCTGGATAAAAAACTGGAAAAGAAACAGGAAGTTACATCTGTGTCTGGAAATTCACTATATGGAATGTCCATTTTATGTCTTAAATAAAGCAGAAAATTCTTTCTCCAGGGCTTATTTTCAGTTTCTCTGAAAAGAAAAAAGCATTTCCACTTTTGCACTTAAAAATGCAAATCCAAATGTAACTTTCCAACCCTGTTGAAGCAAAAAGCTGTAAATTTGGAGGAATCAGGTATTTGAAATCAACCTGTTAGCATCATGGAAAGATTAAAAAGGGGTCTATTTTTCACTCTACTTTTAGATATAAAAACTATGAAGCATCAGATGAAGCTAATGAGAACCACCTCCTCAGTCAGAGATGGTTCTTTATTTAATTATTTAATTATTTAATGCTCAGCAGACTTTGGAACAACTCGCTGAAGGTCATTTAATATTCACTAAGTTTACATGTACTCAAGGGAAGAATGAGCAGGATTGAAGGAGAGAGTGGGGGTTTCTAAGCATGCAGAAACAAAATCCAATACAGGAACCCTGTGAGCTGAAAATAGCTGAAGGCAGAGAGACTACTCAGAGACAATGTACTTGCCTTGTTCTTCCTCTTCCCTGGTGGATAATGTGTTCCCTGTGAGAATCACTATGCTAGATGATCACAGAATCATAGAATCATAGAATGGTTTTGGTTGGAGGGGACGTTTAAAGATCATCTAATAAAACTGACCTGTCACAGGCAGGGACATCTTTCACCAGATCACCTTGACCATGAGCACTTCCAATGTTAGCACATCCACAATTTCTCTGGAAAACTTGTTCCAGAGTCTCACTATCCTCACTGTAAAAAAAAATAAAAATAATTAAAAAAAAAATCCTTATATTTAATCTAAATTACCTAATATTTTATCTAAATTTCCGTATCCTACACAGAAAAAAACACAATCTAATTTCTGATATTGTCCCCTGTGAAATTTTTTAAAATTAGTCCATCACTTGTACATTCAGAGAGATATTACTTATTTTCATGCTCAGTTTCAGACTTCACATGCGCTAGGTCAATATCTTTGCCCTTTTTGATATCTTTGCTATCTTAGCTCCCTTCTAAAGTTATTAAACTGAAAAGACAATAATGACAAAACATGAGAAGCATTTCCTCGTCCAGATCCAACCTAAGTATATTATACTGAGGGGTATTTTCAGATAAAGTGCGGCTCTTAGCATTCAAACTGTTTTACAAGATAATATGTGAGGCGCTGATTTTAAGAACTATTGAACAGAAGTTGATGGAATTGTTTGTAGAGTGTGTTGTGTCAACATACATAAAACCAGCTCAGTAGTAACTGCTGGCAACAACTGCAGTTGTGTAACTACCTGGCTAACTATATTGGAAAGGAAACAGCCAAAGGAAAGAAAAGGTTTTCTTTGAGAAATCATTTCTAACTTTGGTGGACCAGGACAACCTTCCTTACAGTCAGAGAAGTTACCCTTATCTACACCAGAGGGAGTTTAACCTGTACTCAGTATAAGGTAAGATTACGCTTTTAGTTATTTGAAGCACCATAAATTTTCCATCATTTTCAGAGTGAGTGAAGTGTGAATTCTGTCTTTACATCAACCTATCTATTGCCTGTAGATTTTCCTAAAATTGAGAGGATTTTGTGAATATATGCATTGAAGGAATATATTTTCTTCTTTTCCCCATGGCTATTTCCTTAGTGATGACATGATGGAATCAAGTGATGGGGTTTAGCAGCAGGTCCATGGGGAAGGACATGACTCTGTTATCTTGTCTATTCTGTGCTTCCCCATGCTTTCCAAAGGCTTTCAGAAATTTGATAGTTTTTGGCACCATTTTATGTAGATGTGTAATTTATTACTCAAGCTGTGCAGAATGGCACTACAGAACCCAATTTTTTATCTTCCCCCTTTTTCAAAATAAAAATGAAAAGAAGTGTCTTGCTACATCTGAAACTTTTATTGCAAAGTTCATAGGAACTTCTTCTGAGTGGGTGTTTTTCAATGTCTGCGAAGCTGCTTGTAAGAAGTCACCCGGGTGAACAGCTCTAGGGCCAGTATGACTGGCAGTGGATTGCTTTACCGTGATGTACAGAGCAAGGGATTTCCTGAACCTGGGAAACCTCAGGGGGGGAGCCGAGAGAGATGCCAGGAGCCCACTGCTCACACTGGAACAGCTGACAGGACTTGGGTGGGGCCAAGAGCAACGGTGGCCAAGCCCTTCCTCATATATAAACACAGCCTTTAGGAGTGCTAGTGACCAGGGAGGGCAAACAGGGCATGGCATGGCAGTTTGTGTGGCACATTGCAGGGAAGGGAGTGCAGGAAGGGCGCTGAAACCCTGCCAGCTAGAGCAGGGAGCAAAAGTATCCACCCAACAGGAAGCCATGGCCTCTCTAAACTCTGCAACACCACAGCTGATGCAGCTGTCTATACAGATCTCCAATGGGAACATGCTGCCACCCTGGTGCCAGGCTGCAGGGTGGGCCTTGCTCTTGTGCCAGTATTGGCCAGCATCACTGAGCACCACTGTGGGAGGTGCGCCCAGGGAGAGGATGTCCTCCACTTAGTGACAGAGCTCCAGGAGGTGGTGAGTAGGTTGAGGAGTATCAGGGAGTGCAAGAGAGAGACAGACTACTAGAATCACACCCTGCCATCCCTGAGACAGGCCCAAGAGGTAAACAGGACACACAATATGGAGGATTCCCTATTGTTTCTCCACCTGAATGAATATTGTGACTTTAGGGATAGGGGGCAATGGCAACAAGTTCCTGCCCAGCACATCAGTCATCCTTTGTGACTAGCCCACCCTCTCAGGTGCCCTTGCATAATAGGTAGAGGCTCTGCAAGTGGAACTAAACAATAATGAGGATGATGGTTCATCTGGGCTGGAGGTGTCACCAAGGTTAAGTCGGCTTATGCCCTGTGTCAAAACTGCCTCCATAAAGAAAAAAAGACAGGTCATTGTCACGGGAGGGTCTCTTCTGAGGGTAACAGAAGGCCCAATTTGCAGACAAGACCCACTTCTTAGGGAATTCCGATGCCTCCCTGGGGCCCAGGTTAAAGATGTGAAGAGAGAGCTCCCTACCTTGGTACAGCCCTTGGTTTATTGGCTGTGATTGATTTTTCAAATGGGCAGCAATGAAGTAGCAAGGTCCATGGGATGACTGGTTAAGGCATTAGGAGCATAAGTATTGTTCTCCTCTATCCTTCCAGATGATGAGGGAAGAAACAGGAAGAGCCAGCAGATGAATACCTGGCTCTGTGACTGGTGTCACCAGCAGAATTTTGGGATTTTTGATCATAAGTTGGTTTACATGACACCAGGCTTGTGGGTGACAGAAAGGGTACACCTGTCTCAAAGAGGGAAAAGGATCTTTGCACAGGAGTTAACCAGGCTCACTGAAAGAGCTTTTAACTAGATTTGAAGGTGGAAAGGGATAAAGCCAGGCTCACTAGAGACAAGCCTGGGGACAGAATGCCAAATACAACCCAGCAGAGAGGAAACAGTCCAGGAGGTTTCTGGAGCGCTTGGAAGGGAACTTCCTGGCACAGTTGGTGAGAGAGGCAAATAGGGAAGGTGGCCCATTGGACCTATTGGTTTTGAGCAGAGAAGGACTTGTGGGTGATGTGATGGTCGTAAGTCATCTTGGGCATAGTGATCATGAAACAATAGTTTTCAATTCTTGGAGATGTAAGGAGGGGGGTCAGCAGAAGTGCTACTTTGGAATTCTGGAGGGCAGACTGTGGCCTGTTTAGGAGACTGGTTGACAGAGTCCCTTTGAAGGCAGTCCTGAAAGGCAAAGGAGACAAGGGAGGCTAGACATTCTACAGGAAAGAAATATTAAAGATGCAGAAGCAGCCATCCCTGTGTGTTGAAAGATGGAGCCAATGGGGAAGACCAGCCTGGCTGAACAGAGAGCTTTGGCACACTAATGTGAGGTTAGAATTTCAGAGAGAGAGATTTTCAGTGCTATGCACATCACAGATAATTTCTGGTAATAGCAGATTTAGAAAAATACCCTTGGGATGAAACATTTAATGACAGAAAAATAATCTGGAAAATTTATATTACAGTTGACTTCACTGAAAGAAATTCTACCCTATTTGGTCAGAAAGTAGCGCTAGTATATATCAAATGTGTTCACCTCCTGTTAAGACATAGCTTACTTAAAAGCAGAATTTTGTATTTGCATTTATTGTAATTTTCCTCTTTTAATCAATGTTGCCATTATGTAAATGCCTGTTCCAAGCAACCTATGTACAAAGTCAGTTTATTTCTTTTCTTGTACTTGAATGATTTTCTTAGGAAAATTCAGGTTTAAATTAATTGAAGCAAGTTAAGTTCCACTTAATTTGGGATTTGTCCTATTTCTCCATCTAAAAATATTTTTTTTTCTTTTTTTCTTGTGTGTAATCCAAGTACATGGCTCCAAACATCCAGACTTTCAGTCTAGTACAAAATGATGAAACATCATTAGCCATGTTGATCCAAGGCCTCATGATATCAGAAACTTATCACCTTTCAACTTTTGTTATTAAACATCAAAAAATTCTACTCTTCATAACAGGGTAAGAAAAAAGTGCTGTACCACAGTTTTGCTTGCTGCTTGTATCAAAAATATCTCCTTCTTAAGGTTTGGGTAACACATTTTCTAATCACAGAATCACAGAATCATCTCGGTTGGAAAAGACCTTGAAGATCCTCCAGTCCAACCATGAACCTCACTCTGACCGTTCCCAACTCCACCAGATCCCTCAGCGCTGGGTCAACCCGACTCTTCAACCCCTCCAGAGATGGGGACTCCACCCCTGCCCTGGGCAGCCCATCCCAATGCCCAACAACCCCTTCTGCAAAGAAATACTTCCTAAGAGCCAGTCTGACCCTGCCCTGGCGCAGCTTGAGGCCATTCCCTCTTGTCCTGGTGCTTATTCCTTGGTTCAAGAGACTCATCCCCCCTCTCTGCACCCACCTTTCAGGGAGTTGTAGAGGGCGATGAGGTCTCCCCTCAGCCTCCTCTTCTCCAGACTAAACCCCCCCAGTTCCCTCAGCTGCTCCCCATCAGACCTGTGCTCCAGACCCTGCACCAGCTTCGTTGCCCTTCTTTGGACACGCTCGAGTAATGTCCCTTACAGTTTTTATTCAGTGTCGCACTGAAACTACTTGTCACCGTTAAGGCATGTTCAAGAGCATGGCCGTCTCCTCCAGTTGCTGGAGTCCAGCTCAGTGCCTGGTGACCTGCAGTCTCTGCCCAGGCTGAGTGATGCAGCTGCTGCTTTCCTCTTTACAAGTTCAACCAGCAGCAAAGTTGAGCACATGTTTCAGAGACATACCGACACAGGCAGACACACACATGCATGTGCACAGGATACTGACATGGCTGATCACAGGGCTGCCACACACAGGACCCAGATCACACACCAGCATTGACAGCCACGTCCCCTTCTCTTCTGGGGCTGGCACAGACAGGACGTCACTAGTGCAGGCACATACATAACACTCTCTGGGTTCACAAGCACATACACACTTGTGGGTCCCCTGAGTACTGGCACTGCCCCTCTGTCTGCCTGGTACCACTGCTCAGATCCCAGCACTCCAACCCACGCCATGGGTCCACTACTTGCTGGCAGGTCCAGCTGAATGCTCACTACAAACATGCAGCACTCACACTCGTCCCATGGGCACCTCACACTCATGGATCCCCCCAGGTACCAGCACCCCCCCACCCACCTGATACCCCTGACTGGATCCGAGGTCTCTGCCTTCACTGGCTGGTCCAGCTTGAAGTTTGTTGTTGAATTCACACACACCCCCTATGCACACCCAGTTTGGGGGAGATACAGACCCTCGCCCACCAGCAGCCAGCACTGGGCACACAGGTTGTGATCTATGGTCTTGCTCCAGCCACGGGTGCTGACCCCTCATTCCCCTCACTCACGCTGGTCCACACAGAAGCTGGATTTGGAGACAGATGCTGTTCCTGCCCCTGTGGCTGGAGGTTAAAGATACCCCACTGGCTGCAGTAGCTGCACCGGGACCCCACTGGCTCCAGCAGCTGACACCACAGGTCAGGAGTGTCTACAACCCTGGTCTGACTACAGTAGCTGACACCAAGTCCACTCACACTAGTCCCCCCAGTAGCTGGCAGTTGGACCTTGGAGCACACACACACACACATGGGATAAAGAATGAGATTAAACAGAAAGACAGTTAAGAAAGAATTTAATAAGAATTTCTAAGATGACAGAACAGACTACAGTGATCGGGCACAGTGCTCAGACAAGTGCACTGACAGAACTTGTTTTACACATGATAAGCCTCTTTTATACCCTTTTTCTGTCTACCTCTTCTTTGTTCTTCCCAGCTTCCCTTCTACACATTGCCTCACCAGTTTGCACAGTCCCACTGACCCCCTCCAACATCTTGGACCCTCAGGTTGGCCTTATCATTTGCCAAGCCTGGGTTTGCCACTGTTTCTTGATAGACCACCAGTTAGTATGCCTAACTGGGTTTGTTTCTAGTTATTGTCTTTGTTAACACAGATTGGTCAGGTTTTATGGCTCTGTGTGTTTTTCTCCCTTCCTTTTCTTATGATCCAAACTGGAAAAATAAACATTCTCACACTCCACATATCCTTACCAACTAGTGCCACTGACTAGTTTTGCTCTTATCATGACTTCCTTTATCATTTTGCAGTCAGGTTTGTCCTTGTATATTCTTGTTTATGGCTCCTTTGGCTAGATACCTTTAAAGGCATCATTCTCCTTCCACATACCCTTACAGTCACCACCCTAATTTAGCATGAAGCTATTGTTCAAGCGTTCTTATCTTCCATAGACTTCTGAATTTCTAGACTTGTTTTTCATGATGTTACATCTTTGGAAAAGAGGGAAAGTCATCACCATTGAGCATGTTTAAAGAAGATTCTGAATCTTACTGATTCTGAGCTTGAAAAGTCTTGAAAAGTGCACTATCCCTTGAGCACTGACAAGCACATAGAACGTGAGTGAGACCTTGCAGTGAATCAGGACTCTTTCACCCAACAGAACTCACTGAAAAGGGAATGAGAAGGAAAGTGACAAAATGCCTAGGACAGAATCAAATATATATATAAAAATATATATGTTTTTCAAACTCCACTTTCCTCTGCACACAGTGTATTTGAAGGCTATTTCTTTCAGGCTTGGTTCAGTTACCTCAGAGGCTTTGTGCTCTTTGTGCTTAAAAATATTCTTGGTTTGGCTTGCACTGGCAGTTCCTATATGCTTGGTGATACTTTCTACATAATTCTATACGAGCCCACACTTTGCCCTACTCTCAGCTAATTATCCTGTCACTCACAGAAGCTTATCTTCTGCTCCGTCCAGAGGGTTCCACCTACCTCAGCCACTCCTCTCTCAGATGAACTTAATACACAAACTGAAAGAAAATCAAATTACATTGTCTGTCACAGACTAAGTAAGAAAATTAAATTCCTTCTTGGTTTACTGTTCCATTCCTGAAAAAATATAAATATGTTTTGTTTTAAGGCATGTTCTTCAGTTGAATTGTTATCAAACCTCAACTGGACAATTTCAGGGAAGGCTTAGAACTACTGTGCTTGTTTTGGCCAGTCATATCGACACTGCTGGAATCAGGAATATAATCTAAAAGACTGATGGGCAGTTCTGTCTGGCTGAAGCCATGTTTCAGCTGCAACACCCTTGACAACAAGAAACAGGCAACATGTAGTAATAAAAACTGAGTTTTTGATGATAGACTCGAAGAGGAGAGAGGCAAAAATACAGTTCTGCAGCTATTGCAAAAGTCCTCTTGCAAAAGTACTTTGAAATTCCTGCATTATATGAAGCTCATCACTGCTCATGGATTCCAAGGGAACTATGTCAGGCACAAATTTCTCCCATTTAGGTTTAGGTTGTGGGTTTTTTTCCCAGAGAAGTTGTCCTGGATTTGGCTGGGATAGAGCTAATTTTCACAAGAAGCTGACCTGAACTGGCCAAGGGGATGTTCAATACCATATGATATAATGCTCAGGATATAACTGGAGGAGCTGGATGGGGTGAGGAGGGGTCATGGGAACAGGCGGAGCATTGGGTTCCATGTGGTGAACAATTGAATGGTGCATCACTCGCTTTATATATTCTTTTATTAGTATTAATGTTATTAATCTTTCTAATCTTTCTATGCTTGTGTTGTCCTACTAAATTGTCCTAATCTCAGCCCATGAGGTTCTACATTTTTCTCCTGATTCTCCTCCCCTCCCACTCGGGAGGCAGGAGTGAGCGAGTGGTTGCGTGGTACTTAGTTGCTGGCTGGGCCTAAACTGCAACAGAAGCGTAAATCCTGCCACAGCTGCCTGTCTCAGTATTTCTTTGATAATGCTTTATTGAAATGTACTGTGGTTGAAGGATCTACTACCTATATATAAAGTGCCATTCCTTACCCTATCTCTAGGGCTGTTGATTTATATTCAAATTATTCATCGGACTTATTCATAGGACTGCAGTATTAATGAATGCCCATGTGACAGGAATGCAGTCAAATAAAATACAATGTGGAAAAACCCTACAACTTCCAAAAATCTGTCTTTGGAAACCAAAGAGCACTTTGAAATGTAAATAATTAGCATTCAGTTTAAGGGGTTTCAGGCACAACATTTTATTAACGATAATGGCTCTCAGGTTTCTGACTTTGTATTTATAAAGCCATAAACCTGAAAGTTTCCTAACAATAGTTTTTAACTACAGGGAGATCCAGAAGGACAAATCAGTTTAGCAATGACAACTTTCTAGAAGGCTGATCCATGGAAAGGCAGAGGCAAAAAAATAAATGAGCCTTCCTCTGCTAGGTCATTGCTCTAGCCAACTGAAAGATTATGAAAACCTGCAGCGATATGATAGTTGCTTGCAGACTCTTCAGAATAGAGGTTGAAGACCCAAGTGCAATTCTAATGAGATGAATGACCTGATTCCACCATGGGAAAAAAACAAACAAACAAAAAACCCCAGAACCTAGTACCAGCAAAAAAATCTCCCAGGGAAGGCACTGTCTGGCGATTTTGTTTAAGGTCAAAGTTTACTGCTCTCAGCTGAAGCAATTCAGTGTAACACCATTTACTTCAGAGGAGATATGCCATTTTACCCATGTTAAGGGTAAAACACTCTCTTTACTGCTTTCCCTGAAGCTTTCCCTAAGGACTTAGGTTTGTCTAGTTTGGAGAAAGGGAGGCTGAGGGGTGACTTCATTTCTCTCTAAAGCTTCCTGAGGATGGGACGTGAAGAGGTAGGTGCTGTTGTCTTCTCCCTGGAATCCAGCACCAGGACATGTGGGAATGGCTCAAAGCTGTGCCAGGGAAGGTTCAGCCTTGACATTAGAAAGCATCTATTCACCAAGAGGGTGGTCAAACCCTGGAACAGGTTCCCAGAGGTGGTTGATGCCCCAAGCCTCTCAGTGTTTAAGAGACATTTGGACAATGCCCTTAATACCATGCTTTAACTTTAGGTCAGCCCTGAAGTGGTCAGGCAGTTGGACTAGATGATCATTGTAGATCATGTAGATCATGTAGATATTCTATTCTATTCTATTCTATTCTATTCTATTCTATTCTATTCTATTCTATTCTATTCTATTCTATTCTATTCTATTCTATTCTATTCTATTCTATTCTATTCTATTCTATTCCATTCCATTCCATTCCATTCCATTCCATTCCATTTCTTCTTCCTAGCTCCTTTCCCTAGCAGTACATGTTGAGGAAATTTGTGATGACTGATTTCTTCCCAGCCCTGCACTGACAGAAGGGACTGAATAGTTAATCATGCCCCAGTCTGGGTTCTGTCTCTGTCACTTTGTGGGAAGAAGGCATGTACCTTCTGATGGGTGTGGGAGCTGTGGATTGTCTTGAGATAATTTGACTATCTGAACACGTTTGCAAAAAACATGTGTGAAGTGCAGCTTTTGAAAGTCTTCTATGCTCATCTAGTTTAGCTGAGTTTCCACAGGATGACAAAAACCACATATCTGACAGCAGCAATATCAGCAATATAGCAGTGAAATCATGTACTATACATTTAGATTGATAAACACCTACAAGTTTCTAAAAACCCTTCTGTAATCTCCAAAAGTTCAAATCACACTCACATTCAATGATGATACATGCATGCAAGCATATACCTCATCTTCTGGAATTGCATATTCTTCTCCTTACCCACCCCTTCTATGTCCGTATGTGGCTGCTCCAGGCTTATGTGTATCATGTGACCCACATGCTGGTGTGAGAAACCCTCACTCATTCAAATGTGCAGTCCTAAGGTGTGGAATCATATTAGTTGCACACCATAGACAGAAGATGTCTACAAGTAAACATCCTGTCCTTTTCTTCCAGGATCAGGTGGATAAGCAAAAATTAAAAAGGAGTTTCTATGTGCTAGGTTGGCATTGTAGTTACAGTATCAGCAAGCATCTTTATCTATCTCAAAATGTCCATTTTTAAAAAAATATGTAATGCTGAAAGCATGTTATATCTGCACCCATTGCTAGTCTGTGTCTTGGAGAATTTTTCCTAGGCTCCTATATAATTGGTGTAAAATGGTCTAAGTCTCATCCATCTGAAATAATCTTGCTCTGTTCACATTTACTGCAAAACAGTAGAGGATGACACTCACAAGGAAAGGATATGTTGCCAATCCTTATGTTGAAAATTACAGACTTTGCACTATAAAGCAACCCTTTCTCAAAAATGTTATTAAATTCCGTTATTCAATTTAACTTGCACACAATGGACAATCATTGGTCCATTATAAATTCATTTAATAATAACAGATTAATTGATTACCCATTAAATGGTCTCTGGCTCTGATTTTCACTTGGCATATCGTTATCTTCTTACAATGTAACCTTGTTCAGTAAAAGTAAGATTCTGTGTTTTACAAATATTCAACCCAAGAATACACTCTACAAGAGGTGTCAGGGAATTACGTTCTACTGCTTTTTTATGGAAATTAATCTCTAAATTTATTTTATTATAATGTCTTTTTTAAGATCACAGATTGCACTAAAAGGATCCCACAGAAAGCCTTATGTAATGTGATGTCTAGCTTTCGTTTTTTTTACTTTTCTTTTTTGGCTTTCAAAGGATATAATTAATTTTTAAATATTTTAGTGCTATGGTCCATTGTAGTCAAAAATGTAATTTTGTTTGTGTTAGGAAAAAAATATATTTGCTGTTCCTCAGTTTCTTTGTTTTCAATAGGAAAAGCTCTATTTAATTCTTTGTGTATATTTACTTGCAATCATTTGGGGTTTTATATTTATTTTATATTTCGTTTGGGTGTAATGGGCAAGTTCAAATTGTGCTACACTTCCCACGAAAAACCAAACCAAACAACTTCAAACCCAGAATTTGTATATAGGTTCAGATACATTTTTCGAAAATTTAAATTGGTTGGTTGAACTTTTCAATACTTCTTCTCTACACTTTTATACTTTTTTGTTCTCTGCTTGGTTGCAGTTTTGTCTGGTGTTTTACAGTTTCAGTTGAAGGAAATACTTTTAGTGTTATAACAAGAAAACTTGGTCATTGAGTAACTATGCTTTTTTTTCACACAAGAAGTTCATCTCCAGTTCTAGATTGCTACTTCAAGACCTAAAGACAATTTATATGTTACAAGTTCATTTAAAAATTAATATTACTTCTCCTTATAAATCCAGTCTTATTTATGTCCTTATTTATTTGTCAGCAAATAGCTCTAAGACCTACAAGTAGAAATGAAATTGTGAGTTCCCTTCTGCAGAAAAAATCATCATAGACAACAGCTCTTACTAGCTACTTTATCTGCTGAAATAGTGATTACTATTATCCACATATGACCCCTTCCTTATTATCCCAAGGAGTTCAGAATAGTTCAGTGTAGCCATTGTTTTTTAATGTTCAAAGTTCCTTTAAAGCTGTGGAGAGTTATATTTGAAAAAGATGTTGAAAAGAACATTAGGATTGCAAAGTCAAGCACTCAGATGCCACAATGTTGTCATTCTGTCAGAATGACAGAATGAACGTTTCTGAAAATTCAACATGCTATCTTGTGCATTTACATAAGAATTCAGTAATTAATTACAAGATCAGACTTTTTTCATACACAAGTCTTGCAGAATTTTCTCAAGCTCTGACATTTTATAATTTATGAGCACCTCCTATCCACTTTAATTTTCTGTTATCAACTATTCTTTATGTTATTAGAATACTTTGGTTTTACAGGTACACAACCTGAGCCTGTTAAATTAGCTTTTATGTTATGGTTATGAATTTGTGTGTCAGATTCCTTTAAATAGCAAGATTAGACCCGTTATTCCTAATGACACAGTTTGCTGAAGGAAAGGATTGTGGCTACACCAAATAGATCACACAATGTTGTTGGAAATGCTTGGAGCTTTGGGCTTTTTTTTTTTTTTTTCTGTGTTGTACATTAATAGAAACTAACAAACTGAATAATGCTCCATTCATTCTATTAGTGCTAAAATAATTATGAAGGCAGGCAAATATATGTTATATCTGTACAATGTAAGTTTTGCAGAATAAGCAAGTGTATAATTCATAAATATATTATTTGTTAATGTGAGAAATCAAGTAATGTTCAGCACATTATTAAAATAACTACTGTGGGTTTAATGGTACTGCATATAAACTTAGACCATGATTTTAAATAAAAATACTGTGGTGGTTTAGCCCCTGCCGGGGTCTGAGACCACGCGGCCGCTGCCCCTCCCCCACAAAGGGAGTGAAATACAAAGCCCCAAGACTGAAATAAGGAAAGGTTTAATACAACAGTGCAATAGCAACACAACCAACAACAACAATAACAATAACAGTAATAGTGATAGCAATGAACAGAGCAAAATAGCTAACAAATACAGCAGTTTGAAGCACGATGTACAAACCCACGAGTGCACCGCGCTCCGCGCCAGGAAAATGTGACCTGCCAGGATGTGACGTCCGCATGGTATCTGAATAACCCGGCTAGAGCTCCCCCCCACTGCTGGGGAAACTTAACCCTATCCTGGCTAAACCAGGACAAATACTTATTTTTTTTCTCCTCTAGTGACATTAAATATATGCATTTATAAATAACTTTTAAGTTATTTGGCATTTGTAATGCAGCAGAAAATGACTAAGAATGAAATGTTCATGAGTTGCAGTTTTCTACTTGATCTGTCAGATTCTTATCCAAAGTACAGTTATAAGAACATGTCCATGATGCAATAATATGGTGGAAAATAAATATATTTTATTATGTCTGTGCTGGGTTTGTGTGTGGTGGGGTTTTTGGTAGCAGGGGAAGGGCAACAGAGGTGGCTTCTGTGAGAAGGTTCTTGAAGCTCCCCTGGCTCCAAGTCAGACCCGTCTCTGTCCAAGGTCGAGCCAATTAGCAACGGTGGCTGCGCCTCTGAGATAATGTGTTTAAGAATGGGAATGTGAGACGAGAAGGGGTGGTGAGGGAGATATCTCTGCAAACATTAAGGTCAGTAGAGGAAAGGGAGGAGGGGAGGTGCGCCAGAGCAGAGACACCCCTGCAGTCACTGGTGGAGCAGATGGCCACCTGCAGCCTGTGGAGGACTTCATGCTGAAGCAGGGTCTGTGCCCAAAGAAGTCTGGGACTCTGAGGGCAATCTGCACTGGAGCAGTCAGTTCCTGAAGGACTGCAACACGCAGGAGGGACCCACACTGGAGCACTTAAAGAAGAGCTGCAGCCTGTGGGAGGGACCCATGATGGAGAAATTAATGGAGAACTATCTCCCTTGGGAGAGACCCCACGCTGGAGCAGGGGAGGAGTGTGAGGAGTCCTTCCTCTGCAGATGAAGTAGCAGCAGAAACAATGGGTGATGAACTGTCCACAACAACCATCCCCTGCCCCCTGAGCTGCTGGTAGAGTAGAGGGAGAGCGATCAGGAGCAAAACTGAGCCTGGGAAGAAGGGATGAGTGGGCAAAAGGTGTTTCTAAGACGTGGTTGTATTTCTCACTGTCCTACTCTTTATGATTGGCAAATTAGTGGTGGTGGCATTCAGATTAAATTTATGTTCTTTTTTTTCTTCCCTAAAGGAGTCTGTCTTTTGCCCATGACCATAATGGATGAGTCATCCCTCTTTGTCCTTATCTCTATTTCCAAGCCTTTTGTTATATTTTTCTACCCCATCCCTGAGGGGGAAGGAGTGAGCAAGTGGCTGCATGGTGCTTAGTTGCCCTCTGGGCTTAAATTGCAACCGTGTCAGAAATAGATAATACTAGTAATTACTATTCCTGCTGATATCAGGTGTATCCTTCAACTCTTGCATTCACATATGTGTCTGCTCCTTGTGCTCTCAGATTAAAAGAATTTAATTTTAGTATTCCTGGACTACTTGGTAGATCCGTTATATTAAGTCACCCGGTAAAAATACATTAAAAAGTTAATGGTCTGTTTCAAAAGAGCAAAAGTGAGGAATTTCATATTTGTCAGGAATTTACTACCTGTTGTTAATTCCTAAGCATGAGGGGGCACATTAAGGATGTTTTAGATTGTGCATGTTGTGCTTAAATAATGGAGCACAAAATAGAATTGTTCTCTACTTACTGAAACACTATTATATTGCTTTCTGTTTGGTATAAAATAACCTTAATTAGAAAACAAAATAAATCCTTTCCTCTGACAGAAAATTCTGTAATAATAATGTACCAAACACCAACACACTCAAATGCAACTGTGGCTTTGTCATTTTTCTGTGTAATGCCATATGAAAAGAAAAAGAAGAGAGGAGATCTTGCCAGAGGGTTTTCTATTTTTGTTGCATGCTATTTCCACTCTGGAGACAGAAGGAAGCACTACACTTCATGTGAAAAGTCTTATTTTATATGGGAATATTCACAAAAGGGAGCAGTGAAGTAAAGAAACACCTACTTTATTCTGCTGAAGTTTTATTCTTTTCCTGTTATGCTATTATTTAAATGATGCAAATTTTAAAATAATTAGTGTTACCTATGTTAGCTTTTGGAAGAGATACATCTCTGTGAGTGTACTTTCCCCTGGACAGCATCCAGTAAAGACTCTTTGCTGCTTTCTCTATCTCAGCTTATAAATAAGGGACATTGAATATGAAATTCTTTTTACTTCAGGAGATTTTTAATAAAGGCAGGCCTTCTTAGAAAAGTCATAGACTATATTTTCATGTATTAATAATTATTTCTGATGATCTACACTGATCTTCACAGCTAAAAGAAAAAAAAATGTTAGGAAATAAAAACAACACCCTTCCTAAACCATTCTTAAATGTCAGAAAAATAATTCAATAAACCTAGGCAATACAGAAAAGTTCTGTGCTGCCTTCTAGAATATTTCAATATGGAAAAAGTAATTCACAATGTTTTATTTATGTATGGATTTGCTGTCTCTAAATGGCTAAGAGAGAAAAAGATAATATCTTGTTGCAGTATAAAAGGGTCATAGTCTCCCAGGTTTAGACCTATTGTGTTATATGAGTTTAATGGTGTGCAGAATTTACCGGAGAGTGGAATTAGGCAAGAGCCAGCTGGGTATTAGTAACAGTAAATAATGGCAGAACAGGAAAAGGTTATTGTGGGCTTGTGTGCAGAGCTTTTATTCACTAGCAGCCCACTCATCCCCATTTTTTTAAAATGATATATGAATTTCTCTTATCCTACACATCACACATCTCTACCTTAATAGGGACTGGAAATCATTTAGGTGCCATTGTCATCAGTGATGTCATATACACAGAGGACATTGGGCTGTGTGTTAGAAAAATGCTGTTGCATTTTTCTTTCCAGTTAGTCTGAAAATGTTTAGATATGAATGTTTTAATGGTTGCACAAAATAAGGCAGGGAGTATTAACACTTGCTTTCAATACTCCAGTACACCAGAACCCTAAGAGTCAGTCCCCAAATACTTTGGGGAAGGTCAGTGGGTCTGTTAGAGCAAACTGCATTATATTATTCCTTAACATTAAGAATCAGGGAGATATTTCATCTTTTTTAAGCAACTGTAAGAAGATACATTATCTGAATTAAAACATATCACCTGTATTAAGACATACATGAACTGAAATCTGTCTCTACATTCATAACACTTGATTTCTTCATTTAGCACCAGTTTGCTCTGTGACCCTCTGAAGGCATACTTATCAAGTAGGAATAATAATAATTGCTACAAAGACTTATGATACTTTATTTGAAGTTATATTACCTCTCTTGCTCCTAATCATCTTCTCTGAGTTCCACACATCCTAATCTTCATCTTCCATTGCTTCAGGTTTATACTTCTTCTCTGTTTATCATCACTTCATGACCTCATTTGAATATTACTAATTTAAATTCACATCTTTGTGTGACCTTCAGCCTGCAAGCCACTTTCCTGCAGTCCCAATGGCACTCTAAATTTACATGGTGTTATCCTTTACTGGAGAAATAATCCTGCTGAAAAAAAATGTCTCTGCAGGTAAACAGGAATTGTATTAAGAAGGGGGACAGAGTAGGAAATGCTCAGAGAATCTCTTTCTTATTTCTCTCACAGATGAGCTGAATGCCTCTGGACTGCTCCCTGTCTTTGTGTCCATGTGTCCTGGTCTTGACTACAAGCAGCTTGTAGAGGACTTTCTTGTTCTTTGGCCGTGAATGACTGTTATCTTACTCTGTGGTTTTTGATGCCAGCATCAATTACAAATAAAATAAAGGCAATGGATCACTGTACAGTCTGTGAAGGCAAGTGAAGGCAGGAGAAGATGTTTCAAGCTGATGCTGATAAAGTTTTGGAACAGAGAGACCTGCTGTCTGAATGTTCCTTCTTTCCCAAAGGCAATGTGTAAGTCTACAGTATATGTTTGTTTAGAATATTTCCCCCCTGTTGCTTCTTCAGGTGATCAAAGCTACTACTGTGCTCTGAGCATTATAACCTTCCAGATGAATGTTTGGTTCTAGTATAAACAAAAAAAACCATTGTTGAAGTTGATCACTTCTACATCCAAGTTTCAATATAACTTGAAACTAACTGAAGGTGATAGGGTATTATTTTAAATATATTTCTAATTTATTGACTGGCTTTTTAAGGAAGCGGCATGTTTGGTTTGGTGTTTAGGGTTTTTTTTCTAGATTTCCTTCTAAATTTCTTCATTTATTATTTTTGACATTGTTCGGGATCTCTGTTTTGGACAAATAGCCATTCATACTATGACTGTCCTCTTTTGTTGGGCACTAAGGACCTTTAATGGACAGAGTAATTGAATATTATTGGTGACTCAAGTAATGTCTTACCTGTTAAGACCTTTTCAAATAAGAAAGAAGTATTTATGAAAGTACTAGATTCCAATAAAACAGTGGTATCTAGTATTAGACATTCTTCTGAAATTCTTTTATTTCACTTCCGCCGTTCATAATGTACCCAATGTCTAAAGTACTCAGGGATATCCCAACATTGCACGCTCTTAACAGATTCTTGGAAAAAGTGATAGTATTCAAATTGAAGACCTGCTAGTCCAAAGACCAGTGCTCCACTAGCTGGGAGCTACTACAGGATTATCTCTGTATACTCATGGGACTGATCTCAAACTGAGTCATTACATCAGTCATTGTCCTGCTATAATTAAAATCATGGTTGTGAATGAGAAATTTCTTTCAGATTCAAATTGTTGGTGAAGTTTAAAATGAATTGCAGGTATTGGAGGATGAAAATAAAGTAACATGTGATGTCAAAAACAAGAGGGTTATTTGTTTATAAATATTTTTGCAAGCTGAATGTATAATTATTGATGTTTCACAGAATCACAGAATTATGGAATGATTGAGGTTGAAGCAGACTTCTAGTCCAAGCCCTCTGCTTAGAGCAGGGTCAGCTAGAACAGGCTGCCCAGAGTCTAGTCAGGCTCTAAGTATCCTGAATTATGAAGACTCTATAATCTCTCTAGAGATTGTTCCAATGTTTGATCCTCATTACCATAAAAAAGATTTTTCTAATATTTAATTTAAATTCCTTTATTTCAGTTTGTGCTGATTGCCTCTTGTCCTGCCACTGGGCAGCACTTAGAAGACTCTGGATCCTTCTTCTTTACTGTCCCTCCATCAGTTATTTATATGTATGGATGAGATGCTCCCTGAACTTTCTCTTCGCCAGTCTGAACAGTCCTAGCTCTCTTTCCTCATAGAAGAGGAAGGGGCTGGAACATTCCAGTCTTTTCATCATATTTGTGGTCCTTCACTGGACCAGTATGCCCATGCCCCTCTTGCACTGGTAAGTCCGGAACTGGACACAGAGCTCCAGACATGGCCTCACCAGTGCTCAGTAGAGGGGAAGAATGACCTCCCTCGACCTGCTGACAACACTCCACCTGATCCAGCCCAGGATAACGTTGGCCTTCTTTTCTCTAAGGCCTCATTGCTGGCTCAGGTTCAACTTCTTGTCCAAGAACACACCCAGGTCCTTCTCTGCAATGCTGCTTTCCAACAACTCAGCCCCCAGTATCAGTGTACTGGTGCAGGGGTTTATTCCTCCCCACCTGCAGGACTTTGCATTTCCCTTTGTTGAACTTCATGAGATTATGTCTCTCCATCTCTTTGGCTTGTTGAAGTCTCTTTGACTGGCAGCACAGACATCTGGTGTATCCACCATTCCTCTTAGTTTTGTTTCAAGAACATGCTAGTAAAGTACATCTTTTCTGTTTATTCCCTGGCCTCTAAAGGTGATATAGTGAACACTATATCACCTTTAGAGGCCAAGGGACCCTTTGCATTTTAAACAGTATCCTTAATACAAATGTGCCATAACAGATGGAGATGTTGGATAATCCAGGACAAATTCTTGTCTGAAGCCCTATTGTTATTCTATTCAAACAGCTTTTGACCCATCAGTGAACAATTTCTAAGGACTACTGGATGCCTGAGGATGGATGTATCTTGTGCAAATCCAGAGTTCACTAGCTATCTGAGTTAAATATGTGTCTTCGCACATTTTTTGAGAGGGTCCAATCCATTTTCCCCTAGAGGGTTCTCAGTTTCCCACAGTACTTAACAGTGATAGTTATTACTTTTTTTTAGGAAAGTTTCTGGTTTTCTATTCATTTTGATCCCCATAGTGATGTTTTAGATTTTTTTCTGCCCTCTAATAACACACTCTGTCATCTGTGCCATTATTTTTCCAATATTAATAACTTGTCAGCCCCAAAAAGAACTCAATGAAAATACAGGGTCTTAAATTTTAAAAATAAAACAAGTAGTCACTGTTAGACAATCATGTTTTACTGTAACCCCAGAAGCACGTGGCACCTAGAAATTATAAAAGCACAATACAGGATTTAATCAATATTAAGTTGCCTTGAACCCAAATACAAATATGTTAAAACAGGATATTTGACAGTTGTATACAGGTATTTTGTATCATTCTAATGGCATAGAAAGATGCAATGTATAAGAATTTACATAAGTATTTGAACATTCTTTCTACCATAAGAGCAAACAAAGACATGCATAATTGGATGTAGTACACATTCAAGACAAAGAATAGGATTATAAGGGACTACAAAAAGATGGGACATCCTGACAAATACACAGGAAGGATTACTAACAAAAAACCCCCAACAAACTAAAGCCACGACAATCAATCCTGCAGACTAGGATAAAACCATGAAGCATAAAAGGAAAAATACAGAAAGAAAACAGCTGGCTGCTTTTCTCATTTCTCACATGTAAGTGACTCATTATCTTGATCTCTGCAACTGAGAACCATGAAGGCTGACAGCCATCAGCACTAACTTTATTACACCAGCTTTGTGATATTGTATAATATGGGCTAATTTGGTCTGTGCTGTTTTCAGGTTAACAGTTTTGTATATGTAGTGAAAATGATAAAAATGTGCAAGAAATGAGCATTAGAATGGAGTATATTGCTAATGAATTAATTTAGCAAAGTACTGTTATAAAGTTTAAAACTGGTTTAATTTGTGAGCCCTCTAAACACATCATCACAATGATGTAATACACTACCTGATTTATAACATACATTACAGTTACAATGTTTAATATCATACTGAAGTTGCAGTCTAAGCTAAAAGAAACCAAGTTTTCCCAGGGCCATTGTGATAATTTGAAAGTGTGAGTGTGTCACTGAAGCCCATTACATTAAAGTTCAAATACTGTCGGAGAGGAATCTGTAGCAAGGCTATATTCTACTATGTTATGACACTAATTTACAAATTCCTGTAGAAATATAAATTAGAGGCCTTCTGAGCACTGAGTTCTTCCAGTATCACTGTCACTTTTGAGTTCATAATTTCTCAATGATTAACGCATTTCTTTACTTCTGTTTGCGACCTGTCCAAAGTAATTGCTTACACATCATAGATGATGTATTCTGTCTGAACACATCAGAAATTTCACTTTTGAAAGGCGTAGAGACATTTATTTTGTCATAGCATATCTCTCTCAAAGTGCAGCCATCTGCTCCAACTACATATATTTTAAAAATTCTTCAGATGTAGAATATTCCTTGGAATAATATGAATTAAAAATATATTACAGCTTGTAATCATAAGGACAGTCTTTAATTTTATGCTGTCACATAATGTGAAGTACATCAGAAGAAAGCAGTCAAAAGAAAGCTGTCTTCCTGTAATACTTTCAGGACCCATCCTCTTTTGCAATAGATCAACTGCTCTACCAGCTGATCAAAATAAGATGATCATCAGATGGCTTGGCTAAGCTTTGTGTCTTACTGTGCAACATTGTTTCTTAATTTTAAAAAAAAATCTTAATTTTACCAGCATTACACCCCCACAGGAAGAGACAGGGTCTGTGGTAGAGCTTCAATATAGTTGAAGACAGACATGCAATTCCATGGCGAGACACTAAAAGAATCTGTGGAGTATCACATATCTGAATTCAAATCAGCTGAGTTGTAGTGACTGTTATACTGAAATGTACTCTTCAGCAGTTACACATCAACTAATATGAATACCTTATAGTGATATTGTTATCTGAATATAAATCATGATCTGCAGCATCAATGATCCCAAATCAAAGATCTCTCCACCATTAACTTCAACAACAGTTCCTTCAGCTCACCACTAAATAGTTAGCTTTGAAATAACAGCTAAGGGAGACTGAATACAATATAAGTTGTAAATGTGAAATAATCAGGAGTATGAGGTTATTGCTGCAGACTTTAAACCATAAAAACCTTTCCTTTCAGGCCCTGGAGAATGTTACTCCAAAGAACGAATTGATTCATTTGCACAACAGAACACAAAGTGCACAGACACTGGTGCTTCAGTTGGGGAGTAAACAGGCACAGATGAAGACTTCATGACCCAGCAATACTGTAAAGCTTGCCTTGAATTTGTCAGAAAATCCTTACTTTCATTTCTGTTGCATTGATAAGTATTTTGACTATTTTTGCACAGCAAGTAATCTACTATCACAGATATACTGGAAATAACTATTCAAAAAAAATTATCAGCTAATTTTGTAAGTCTTCCATTTATAGTTTCAACATCTGTCATGGTACATGGGTGAGAAATGGGTGGCATACTATAGCACCTGTATGCAAATTTACCACTCTAGGGCCGCGTAACCTCTGGCCCATTTCAGGCTATGTTGTGGTGTTGTGTTGTCACTGATCATGTTAGTCACATGATATTACTTTTCTTTTGCCTAAATATTTTTATCAGATAATTAAGATATTGGATTACCAATCGTGGGAAGAGAATTTGGTGTTTTTTGTTTTTGTTTTTTTTTTCCCCCCCATATGTAATTCAACATAGAAGAGTGAAAATTAAAATATGTAAATGCATTTGGGGGGTAGGATGATGGGGTAGTAGAAAGAAAACAAGTAATTTTAAAATTTACATGCATTGATATAAAATTTGTTGCTGCCTTTTCAGTTTCAAAATATGAAATGTTTCTCTTTAGCAGTAAGCATTAATACATTTGCACTTATATTAACAGTAATATTTTGACATAGCGCTTGGGGATCTGGTGTAGTTGAGAACTGTCAATGTTAGGTTAATGGTCGGACTAGGTGATCTTCAAGGTCTTTTCTGACCTAGATGATTCTGTGATTCTGTAACAGTTTCAATGCCCTATTGATACAAGAGCTTGGCCCCACAGGATCAGTCTTCATTATCATCCCTGATACCTCTGTATCTCTTGATATTAAAGAAGATTGCTTATTAATCTCCAGATTCTGTTGTGATCTTTAAGTCTCAAAAAAGGAAAAATGTAATCTACAGAAATTGTTAGTGTATTTTTAAACTCTTTAAGTGTCATTTTAAGACTTTAAGCAAGACTTTTCCCAGACCCAGAAACTTCAGTTCATTTTAATAATGTCATAGTAGACAGTCAATATGTTGTCCCCATGTTAATGGATATAAAACTTGTTCCACTTCCAAAATGCATGCATAAGGCTTTAGTTTTGGTTTAATTAAGAAAAACGAGGTCAAAGTATTGATATTACCAACACTCTGGGTTTCAGCCTACAATTAATAGTTTGTTTCCTTCCTTTTAAATAGAGGCAATCAAATTCTGAGCTAATTAGATATGGGAAAACCATGAATTACATCTCAAGTTGAGGGAAAAAATTTAGCTTTGAAGTAAATGGAATTCAGAAGTTTGAAAAAAAAAATTCATGAAATGATGTCACATGTAAAGACTGCGTTGGTTTTTTTTTTCAGATATATATTTTTTTAAGCCAGCATAATGTGGAAGCTATGATTTATCTGCAGTGAGATCTGCTCTTCTGTAACTGCATCATTTTCTCAGTAAGCATGGCCAGAAGTTACAGTGAGTTGTCTTTTAAGTTTCCCTGTACTTAACTTGGGGTTGCAAAAGCAGTGCATTGCTGCCATCATAAAATGTAATATCTCATTGCATTGACATCATAAAGGATGTGTCCTCAATTTTCTGTTGTCAGCATTAACTAACAGATTTTTCAGTCTCTGGGAAGAGTCTAACAAACAGGCAATCTATTCCTTTTCTTGTATTTATTTATCAGTGTGGTGCTGCTATATAGAAGGATATTCTGTTTATGATTAAATGATTCAACAACCATTGAGTGAACAGTAAAGTAAAAATAAAAAAAAAAAAAAGTACAAAAAGGATGGAGATTAACTTTGATGAAATCCGATATTCTTCTAACACTGAATGCAAACTGTCAGCATGTGAAACAGAATCCACAATATAAATCTGTGCCCTGTTTTGGGCATACCCAGAATGAGGATATTCTGATTTCACATAAGGAAAAAAAATGTTTACGTTGAGACTGTTCATACACTGGAAAAGGTTGCCCAGACAAGTTCTATAACTACTGTTAGGAATCCTCGCTTTAAAAGTCCATTCCACTGAAGTAATAATGCACATGCTTGGTTTCATCTGGGTAAGTCTGAGACATTTTGGTATGTACCAGATGTGAGCAGTAAATGTAAAAAAAAGAGAAATATCACAAAATGGCTCCTGTTGTCTTTGGTTTCATACTATTTGGGTAGTTTAACAGGTATTAAGCTTCTTGCAGATAAAGGTTTAATGAGGTTTAACTGTTGGATAAAAAATATTCTACTTGGTCTCCTAACTGGGGAATGTTAGGTTATGTGATAAAGCTCCTCTGTACACCCACCAAAGAGCTCAGAGAGACAATGGCATGAGGGGAACCTAGATCATAGCCTGCTGGGCTTCTCCCAGTCCCATCACAGGGGCCATCAGCCCATATGAACAATCCCACAGTGCAAGGATTCCCAATGGAGCTGGGCACCCAAATCAAGGACTCCCAGGGAAAGAGCACAGTGTCCAAGCCCCTCCCAGGGCTACCCCGGCAGTGCCATCAGCCCCAGGGTCCAGGTGACACATCCACCACCATGAGCCATGGGGAGCAGCTCTCCAGATCACCAGGAGATCTGCCAGGGGTGGGACACATTCAGGGCTGCACGGGAAAAACAGTTCAGGGTGGCACAGGACTTCTCCTGGGTTGTTTAGGGGAGGAATTGCCTCCCTGAGCAGGGACCTGTTTCCAGTCTCCCTCATCTCTTAAGTCCCCTCCTTCTGCCTGGTAGCATGAGGGTGAGGGATCACCTGCCTTGCCTGGAGCCTCTATTTTCTCCTGTTGATTCATGGGTGCCAAGGTGGAACTCCACCAATCAATCTCCCTTTCACATTCCCTAATACTTCTTAATCTCTCGACCTCTTCTTTGAGTTCTGCCACCAGGCTGAGCAGGTCATCCAGCTGGTCGCAGCACACACAGGCGCTGTCACTGCAGCCCTCCAACAGCACTGACAGGCTCAGGCACTCCCTGCAGCCTGGGACCTGGACTGCTGCATGTTTGCGTGCTTGCTCAGTCTGGGTCGCCACGTTCTTGCTGGTGAAGCGTTTGAGGCGAGTGGAGACCATGGCTCAGGCTACCGGTGGTTGACAAGTACTATTAACCGGTGGTTTACAGGTACTGTCTGATCACCCTGAGCTCGGTGGGCAGCGAACTGGTCGCTGCCCGCCCACAGGGCTCTTATCTCCGAATTAACAGTGGGTGGTCCTGGTTCCACCCACGCTAACTAGGAAGCCCTCCCAGCTCATTACCGAGGGGTGAGGGTGAGCTGCTCTCCTCAGCAAGTGACCATTGGTGTGTTTACACGTCGCTCGAAACAGGCGCCACCGGCCCTGGGCTCTGCCCACAGCCCACGCCTCCTCAGCTGCTCACCCACCGGCTTGCCAGTCTCCTTAGAGCCGGCTAGCCGCCTTTCTGTCTCCAAAACATTCAAAAGTCCCCCCAAAAAAAGCTCCTTTCTGCCGACGCGGAAGTCCCAGACACAACTTAGACGACCAATGTGATCAAGTTGATGCCACTTTATTAAAGGTTACACAGCAATTTATACTCTATCTCAAACTTCACGCGCCGCTATCTTATTGCTAATAGGCTAAAGCTACTTGTTCACGCGCCCTTTTGCCCCCTATGATTGGTCCCGGTGTGGCGTCCACGCGATGCTCTCCCCCCAGGTAGACCCCCCGTTTTTGACATTCCAACATCTTTATCTCTTGGGAAGGAATGTAGTTTCTCAGGCCGTCTCGGCCTTGTTTTTGTCCTTGAACACAGCTGCAGCTTGTTGTTACAGTGAGGCCCCTCGGTTTGGATCGCTCATAATATGTCCGTTATTTTCCAGCCATTCCACAAATCCCCCTTTTTGTTTTTGAGCGATCCAGACTTCTCTTTTCTTAAACATTTGTTCACCCAGACTATTCAACATCCGTCACAAACACTGAAACAGACAGGGAAGAAGCAACATCAAGATTAGTAAACCTACTAGCACTATCAATACTCCTTTGACCAAGGTCTGCAACCAGCCCCTCATCCTGAGTCTAGTCGTCCAAGATAACAAGGACCACCGACAGGTCGTACAGGAATACCAGGCCATGCTCTATCCCCACAAATCAGAAACACTCCAGGTGGAAGTTTAAAGCCTCCGGTGGTTTCTACGGAGAATCCTCCTGTTTTCAAATTATTCCAAGAAGAATGCCCTGTCACATTCTGACAACCTACAAATAAATCTCGGCGACCATTCTGAGCTAACCAAATATGTCATGGGTCACCAAACCAAACCACTCCTGTGCCATTCACTGGCTGCAGCTGAGGAACCACATTATGGCAGTTTGGCATCTCCGTAACATCAACATACTTAACAGGTGTAACACTGGCCAACAAATCCAATTCTTGCAAGGGTAAAGAAGTTAACTGGTTTAGATTCTCAATGACTGTCTTTTGCCAAGCTGCATTACGCATGGAGGGCCAATTTAAAACGAAACAACTATCATCATCTGGTCTGCCAATCAGGTCCACTCTCTGTTGTTTCCAATATCCTTCAAAATCAGTTTCATTTTCCTGCAACGGAATGCCAATTAAACAGGCCCTAAAAGGATCATCTGCTTGTTGTAGACTCAAACAGAAATCCTTTATCCCAGATGCGTTTGCCCAGGTTACCCAAATGGTTGCTCTGGGTTTGATGTCAAGAATCCCTTCATGGCTTAATATGAGCCAAACCAGAACAAATGTGGCCCACATTTGACATGTAGTCATCATTTCACCTTCCTTTCTCAGGTGTCCTGGTACACCTGCCAGCTTCGAGAGCCATTCTTTCCCAACACCACAACTCTTATCTACTATCTTATTGTTCTAATTAACACACTGCAAAGCCAAACGTCTACAAAGCTTCAAACTCAATTTCTGCTAGAATCCTTTATCTAAGGTTTTCAATTAAGCCTATAACTTTAACAAACTACTGCTGTTTTCTAAAAAATTAAGCCTGCCTTTCTGTAACTAAAAGTGGATTGCTGATATGTTGGCTCGTTGGCAAATTCAGACAACCAACTTGCTTCAGTATAAACTTCTGAACCGTGATAAGCGGCTGTATTCGAACAGCCGTGCAAAACGACTGCAAGCCCAGGAAAAGACAAAAGGCTTCTCTGTTTGCTGGATGTAGTGCTGTTAGCAACGAGGTCAGAACCAGGTTCAGTCGATGTTGATGTCTCTGAAGTGCCTCAAAACACAGGGTCCTCTGTCCAGTTTGCAGAGGCCTACGTAGATGAATTGTTACCTGTAAAAACACAAGCAGGAACCCCTGCCTAGGACCTGTGAGTGAGCCTAGTGCTCTGCGTCGTTCTTCCTGACTTCCCCTTTCCAGGGCCGCACCCATCGACTCGGTACCCATCTGACGCCAGTATCTGTAACAACGCAAGCACACCCCCGACCGGTCATTCTTAGTTCTGCAGGTCCTCTCCATTCTCCTGTAACGACATCCCTGTATTGAACAAAAACATTACTGTCACATTGGTTTGTACCAGATTTCAAACCCAAACTATGTATTATTACTGGTGGTTCATTTCTATCACCTGTGAACCGCAAAAAATTTAACACATGCACCGCTTTTGCAAGTCGCTCTGCAGCAGCCAAGACTTCTCCCCCTTTTTGTTTTTGCAAAAGCGCTTTCAAGGTTTGATGCGCTCTCTCCACGATGGCTTGTCCCGTGGGGGAATGCGGTATTCCTGTGATGTGACGTATACCCCAGAGTTGGCAAAAATGAGTAAATTTCCGGGAAGTGTAGGCCGGACCATTGTCAGTTTTGATCTCTGCACGCACACCCAGTGCCATAACTGCAGCATGCATATGTTTGATGACATGCCGTGCTGTTTCACCTGTTTGCGCTGTTGCCCAGAGCGCTAGAGAAAAGGTATCAATAGAAACATGCACATATTTAAGCCTGCCAAATTCTGGGATATGGGTCACATCCATTTGCCAGAGTTGTAAAGGTTGGAGTCCTCGGGGGTTTACTCCCAAACCGAGGCCTACTCCCACCTTCTGGCAATCGGGACAGGATTGCACAATTCCTCTAGCATCAGCCACAGGAATGTGAAATTGTCTGGCTAACAATTTTGGTGACTGGTGAAAAAACTGGTGTGACAGCCTGGCCTGTTCAAAGGTGTTAACGGCAGGGCCCGTCCAGGCTGGAGCGACAAGTTGATCAGCTCGAGCGTTTCCCAACGCAAGGCCTCCACATTGTTGATGACTGCGGATGTGCATAATAAAATATTCATCCTGACATTGGTTCAAAAGCGTCAGCAATTGTAACAACAAAGTATGTAATACAGGATTTCGCACAGGTTTCACCATGCTGTTTTCCAGATGTTGTACTGTACCTACCACATACAATGAGTCTGATACTATATTAAGAGGTTCTTGAGACCAGCGTTGAAATGTCCAGATAACAGCTCGAAGTTCTAAAGTCTGTAAAGAGTCACCAGGCACTCCAGGGAGTAATTGATGTTCCCAGGTGTCCCCTTCCTTCCAGGTGACTGCAGCCCTTCGAGATTTTCGTCCAGCATCAGTGAAGACAGTTATCCCTTCTACTGGAACCTCTGATCGCAGGGGTAAATGTACAAACCGCTGATGGCATAATAATGACAAAAGCTTATCCGATGGATAACTATTGGTGATAGTACCTAAGAAATCAGCAATTGCTATTTGAAAGACAGTTGAAGCAGATAATAACCAATCTAAATGAAACTGAGATACAGGTATGTAGATGACTTCTGGTTCGATGCCTGAAATATCTAAAATTCGCTGCCTCCCTTTTATGACAAGCTGTGAAAATAATTGAGGCCGTGTAACTACTGTGTTTCTGGGCTGAAAAGGGAGAAAAATCCATTCCAAAATTCGTAAATTTGGTTTTGTTTCACTCAACTGAATAATAAGCCCCAATGGGTGTTCACGTTTATCCCCAGAGTTAACTAACATAAAAGAAAGAGCTTTATCATCCAGTCGCCTGTGAGTATAAGTTGTCATGATTTTATTGCTAATTACTTGTAAAGCTTGCTGTTGATCCTCATCCAGTTGACAGCGCTCCTGAGCTTGTACAGACGTGCCCAGGAGTGGCATCAAAGGTTTCAGATCATCGTTCGTGATTCCACAGATATTACGAACCCACTGGATATCCCCAATTAATCTCTGTGCATCAGACAATGTTTCTATTTTTGTGTTGATTTTAACCTTTTGAGGGCGAATCATTGCATTTGTAATAATCCAGCCCAGATACAGCCATGGTCCCTGTTTCTGAATTTTCTCTGGTGCTATCTCTAATCCCCTCTCCCTGAGACTGCATGTTAGCTGGCCCAATATTGTCACGCAGTCCAGTTGTTTTCCTGCCACTAAGATATCATCCATGTAATGATAAATGAGTAAATGAGGATACTGTTTTCGGATGGGTTCCAGAGCCCACGTGACGAAAGACTGACAGATCGTGGGTGAATTTTTCATCCCTTGTGGTAGCAACACCCAGTGATACCTCTTTGCTGGTTCGGCCTTATTAATCAATGGCACTGTAAAGGCAAACCTTTCAGCATCCTCTGGATGTAAGGGGATTGTAAAGAAGCAATCTTTTAGATCGATAACTACCAGATCCCAGCCTTCAGGTAACATTACTGGGGAAGGCAAACCAGGTTGTAAGGTGCCCATGTCACAGATAACCGCATTAATCGCTCTCAAATCATGTAACAGACGCCATTTCCCAGACTTTTTCTGAATTGTAAAAATTGGTGTGTTCCATGGGCTAGTTGAAGGCAGGATATGTCCGGCATCTAGCTGTTCCTGTACCAAATCAATAATTTGCAGCCGGTCCAGTTTTAGCGGCCACTGGTCGATCCATATGGGATCATCAGTTTTCCAGGTTAATTTTAGGACTGGTTGCTCTACCGTGGCCGCGCCTAAAAAGGCGAAGTAATCAATCGAGCTCCCATTTGACTGAGCAGATCTCTGCCCACCAGCGCCACAGGTGAGTGCATCACATAGGGACGTGTGGTTACTAGCTTGCCATCCGGAAACATAAATGCTATTGTGTCTCTGCTGATGGACGCGACTTGAGTTCCTCCAACCCCTAGAATTCCTGTATTAGCAGGCAGTAAAGGCCACTGACTAGGCCATAGATAAAGTGGTACAATTGTGACATCTGCTCCAGTGTCAATGAGCATTCGTAATTTACTTGTCTGTCCATTAGGGTGTCTCATCTCCATCTGCCTCTCTGGCTTCCCCCGACTAATGTCCAGGGCTAACAAAACATCTGGTTGTCCGGTGGACCCAAAGCCTTTTTCACCTCTCTTCTTTTGTCCTGCATTAGGCACTTCTGATTCAAATGGAATTAGCTGAGCAATTTTCGATCCCTCCATGATAGTCAAAGGAGGAGTAAGTGTGTATACCATGATTTTAATTGTTCCCTCAAAGTCAGCATCAATAAGTCCTGGGATGACAAAAATACCTTTTTTAGATGCTGAGGAACGTCCAATTAATAAGGCACTTAAACCATGTCCCAGAGGTCCCACCAGATTAGAATCAACCAGATGTATTGTAGTGTCTGTAAGTGTAACAGCTACTGCTGTTGCCAAGTCCACTCCTGCGCTTCCTGAGGTGGCAGCGGAGCAGCGGTCCAAGCACCCTGGACTTGTGTCGTCGCGCGAGGGCGGGGCGCGCTCTGCCTCCCGTTTCCCCTTTTACGAGACACGTGAGCACGACATTCTGATTTAAAATGACCTATTTGTCCACAGTTAAAGCAATTCTTATCTCGCTTGCCTTTGATGTGTTTGCCTCTGACTATTGGTGTTACTGCAGCTCCTACCGCAGCAGCCATAAAGGCAGCTTTCTCCTGATCAAGCATTCGCTCTGCTGCCTCCAACAGCTGACCTGCAGTAGATTGTCGTGGGAGAAGGCTTAAAGCTTTCTTAGTTTTGTCGTTAGCATTGTCATAAGCAAGCATATCAAGGAACTTAACTTTCATTTCATCACTTAAATCAGGATTGCTATTAATGGCGGCATGCAATCTGTCGATGAATTTTGGGTAGGGCTCCGTGGGCCCCTGTCTCACTCCTGTAAATGCTGGCGCCGCTTTTTCATCATGTACGGCTAGAATGATTTTGAGAGCCAATTCCTGGGTTAACCGTAACACTTCTGGTTGAAATCCCACTTGCCAATCTGGGCTAGCAAAAGGACCTGCCCCCATCAGCATCTGAGCTTGCACCCCATATAGAGGGTCTCCTTGCTGACGGGGTGTGGCTGCCGCAGCGTCGCAGGCCACTTGCCAGCGTTGGAAAAACTGCAATTGTTGTGAAGCTGTTAGTAAGGTTTGTATAATCATGCGCACATCATACGGAGTCAATAAATGTGCTGTAAAGATACGCTGAATTACCGAATTTGTATATGGTGATTTCAACCCATATTGTGTTACGGCTAATTTTGCTTCTTTAATCATTTTCCAATCTAAGGCTTCCCACTCATTGCCCTGTGGGGTCACTATTACTGGGAACGTCATTGGGCCAAGTTCATTAAACTGCCCCTCTATTGTAGCATCCCGAATAACTCCCCGCCAACGGTTTGCCGGATTATTATTACCACTCGCGCGTCCCAGTGCCCCCCCTCCCATTTCGGCCGATGGTGGCGGCAACCCGATAGCCACCGTTTCCCTCTGACCAACGCCCCCCGCCCCCGTGTCGCAGAAGAAGGGGTTAAAAGGAAGAGGCGGCAGTGCTGTGGGGGTGGGCTGAGCGGCTTGCTGCATTCTGATTTCAAGTTGCTCTTTCTCGTTAACTCTTGCAAGTGCTGATCTTGTAAACCATAACAAGATTGTTCTTGCGGCGACTGAGGTGTCGGAGGCGAGGACGGGGGCAGGGGTGGGTAGGCGCCGTCCTCTAAAGAGGAAGCAGCGGCAGCGGCGGTGGGGCGGTCGGGCGGGGGCCGGCGAGAGCGGGGCCGGCCCGTGCGCTCCGGTGATTGATCTTTTGGGCTTGAGGGAGGGGAGTCGAGCTGGAGCAAAACGGCTAATTTTTGCTCGTGCCGTACGGGTGCCGCGTGTGCAGCGTCCCCGTCCCTCCTTTTTGGAGCCACCTTTCGGAACAGGGATCCCGCGAACGTCATAGCGGTAGCGGAATCCTTGGCACCAGCACTTTCTGCCTCTGCTGACAAGGCAGCGAAAGCGGAGGCGGTGTTCTGCCATTCCACTTTCATTTCTTTCAGAGTGTCTAGGACCACTCTCCACACGGTGGAAAGTTTCCTACTGTCTTTGGAACCTGAACTAATGTCATCCCACAGTGCTGCGCTGATCTTTTCCCAAGTAGTTAATTTGAAGGCTGCGGTCTCTGAGGCAATTAGTTCGTGCTGCCGAGCCCACAACAGCACCCTCCTCAGGTTCCCCTCATCATAAGAAACTCCTCTCTTACAGAGTATGTGTTGGAGGACCTTAACCACTGCCGCTTCTTCTTTACTCAGCGTGGACCCCATCTCCTCCCCAGCCGCTCACCTGATCAGGGCGAGATTCCCGACGATTGCGCACGCGCGTCTTCCCAGGCGCCGGGGCAGCGCCTGCTACGGCTGGCTTCCGCCCCCTCCGGACTCTCTTCTCCTGCTCGGGCAAGCACCGACAGGAGGGTCCCGATTCCCCAGGGCTTGAGTCCCGCGTATTCGATGAGGCTCCCTCGGGTCCCTGTTCAGGCGCCAGTTGCCAACGCGGAAGTCTCGGACACAACTTAGATGACCAATGTGATCAAGTTGATGCCACTTCATTACAGGTTACACAGCAATTTATACTCTATCTCAAACTTCACGCGCCGCTATCTTATTGCTAATAGGCTAAAGCTACTTGTTCACGCGCCCTTTTGCCCCCTATGATTGGTCCCGGTGTGGCGTCCACACGATGCTCTCCCCCCAGGTAGACCCCGTTTTCGACATTCCAACATCTTTATCTCTTGGGAAGGAATGTACTTTCTCAGGCCATCTCAGCCTTGTTTTTGTCCTTGAACACAGCTGCAGCTTGTTGTTACACTGAGGCCCCTCGGTTCGGATCACTCATAATATGTCCGTTATTTTCCAGCCATTCCAAACCTTTCTAGTCCCTTTTGCCACGAAAACCCCCCAGTACGGGCTTGCCTGCACTGGAGCTGCTCTCCTCGGCAAGTCACCGTTGGTGTGTTTACACGTTGCTCGAAACAGGCGCCACCGGCCCTGGGCTCTGTCCACAGCCCACGCCTCCTCAGCTGCTCGCCCACCGGCTTGCCAGTCTCCTTAGAGCCGGCTAGCTGCCTTTCTGTCTCCAAAACGTTCAAAAGTCCCCCCCAGAAAAGCTCCTTTCCAGTCCCTTTTGCTGCGAAACCCCCCCAGTACGGGCTTGCCTGCACTGGAGCTGCTCTCCTCGGCCAGTGACCGTTCGTGTGTTTACACGTCGCTCGAAACAGGCGCCACCGGCCCTGGGCTCTGCCCACAGCCCACGCCTCCTCAGCTGCTCGCCCACCTGCTTGCCAGTCAGCTTAGAGTCGGCAAGCCCCCTTTCTGTCTCCAAAAGAGTCAAAAGTCCACCGAAAAAAACCTCCTTTCCAGCCCCTTTTGCCGCGAAAACCCCCCAGTACGGGCTTGCCTGCACTGGAGCTGCTCTCCTCGGCCAGTCACCATTGGTGCGTTTACACGTTGCTCGAAACAGGCGCCACCGGCCCTGGGCTCTGCCCACACCGCACGCCTCCTCAGCTGCTCGCCCACCGGCTTGCCAGTCTCCTTAGAGCCGGCTAGCGGCCTTTCTGTCTCCAAAAGAGTCAAAAGTCCCCCCAAAAAAACCTCCTTTCCAGTCCCTTTTGCCGCGAAAATCCCCAGTAAGGGCGTGCCTGCACTGGAGCTGCTCTCCTCGGCCAGTCACCGTTGGTGTGTTTACACGTCGCTCCAAAGAGGCGCCACCAGCCCTGGGCTCTGTCCACAGCCCACGCCTCCTCAGCTGCTCGCCCACCGGCTTGCCAGTCTCCTTAGAGCCGGCTAGCCACCTTTCTGTCTCCAAAAGTGTCAAAAGAGCCCCCCAAAAAAGCTCCTTTCCAGCCCCTTTTGCCGCGAAAACCCCCCAGTACGGGCTTGCCTGCACTGGAGCTGCTCTCCTCGGCCAGTCACCAGTGGTGTGTTTACACGTAGCTCCAAAGAGGCGCCAGCGGCCCTGGGCTCTGCCCACAGCCCACGCCTCCTCAGCTGCCCGCCCACCGGCTTGCCAGTCTCCTTAGAGCCGGGTAGCCGCCTTTCTGTATCCAAAAGAGTCAAAAGTCCCCCCAAAAAAAGCTCCTTTCCAGCCCCTTTTACGGCGAAAACCCCCCAGTACGGGCTTGCCCGCACTGGAGCTGCTCTCCTCGGCGAGTCACCGTTGGTGTGTTTACACGTCGCTCGAAACAGGCGCCACCGGCCCTGGGCTCTGCCCACAGCCCACGCCTCCTCAGCTGCTCGCCCACCGGCTTGCCAGTCTCCTTAGAGCCGGCTAGCCGCCTTTCTGTCTCCAAAAGAGTCAAAAGTGCCCCCAAAAAAACCTCCTTTCCAGTCCCTTTTGCCGCGAAAACCCCCCAGTACGGGCTTGCCTGCACTGGAGCTGCTCTCCTCGGCGAGTGACCGTTGCTGTGTTTACAAGTCGCTCGAAACAGCCGCCACCGGCCCTGGGCTCTGCCCACACCGCACGCCTCCTCAGCTGCTCGCCCACCGGCTTGCCAGTCTCCTTAGAGCCGGCTAGCCGCCTTTCTGTCTCCAAAACATTTATAAGTCCCCCCCAGAAAAGCTCCTTTCCAGTCCCTTTTGCCGCAAAAACCCCCCAGTACGGGCTTGCCTGCACTGGAGCCGCTCTCCTCGTCAAGTCACCCTTGGTGTGTTTACAAGTCGCTCGAAACAGGCGCCACCGGCCCTGGGCTCTGCCCACACCGCACGCCTCCTCAGCTGCTCGCCCACCGGCTTGCCAGTCAGCTTAGAGTCGGCAAGCCGCCTTTCTGTCTCCAAAAGAGTCAAAAGTCCCCCGAAAAAAAGCTCCTTTCCAGTCCCTTTTGCCGCGAAAACACCCCAGTACAGGCTTGCCTGCACTGGAGCTGCTCTCCTCTGTCGGGGGAGGCAGCGGGTCTGCCTCTAGTCTAACTGAAGAAGAATTTAACCTTGAAGACATTCCAGTGTATCCATGAGAGGCCAGAAAGTCCCGAGAAGTGCCATGGAAACAAGATTAGAGAACTAAGATAAGAAGAACTGTCCTGACGATTCAGGCGAGAAACTATCACCCAATCGTGAACTGTTAGTTACTAAAGTAAACCAATCCTGTATGAACACCTACTTTGAAGAAGGTTATAAAAATGCTTGTTAGAACAATAAAGGGGCTTTTGCAGCCATTTTGGTCGCTTTCACACAATCTGATGTTTGTCGTGTCCGTCTCAACTGCGACAAATGGTGACCCCGACGTGATAAATTAGAGCGACGTGATAAATTAGAGCGACGTGATAAATTAGAGCGACGTGATTGATTAGAGCAACGTGATTAGAGCGAAGTGGTCATTTAAAGGAGAAGTATAACGGCGGCGGGAAGAGCCGCGGAGACGGAGCCCGGTGTAGCTGAGAGCAGAGGGAATCTGCCTGGTCCGGACCTGAACTTTGACACCTAAAAAGGTGAGCCACCGGGAACGGGACTGTAATTATGGGGCAGTCATTAACAAAGGAAGAGGAGACAATTTTGTCTACCTGGAAAGCCCTATTAAAAAGAAAGGGGGTTAAAACCTCAGAACAAAGCCTGAAAAAGATTTTGCTATGGAGTAAGATGCAAGGCTTTGAAGCCACAACAGTTACTGCATTCAGTGTGAGTGCATGGCAAGCAGTAGGATTGAAAATATTGGATGAGGTCTCTAAAGGACAAAAAGAGGCATGTGAGTTGGCAACCACATGGCGCTTATTGAGTGAAACCTTAAAGGAATGGAGATAGAGCGTGAGGCCTCTGATGGGAAACTAACAGACATTCGACCTGAAGACAATGACGGGGAGGACTGTGGCAAAGGGACAAAGGCAGTGGATACCTCAGCCTCAGGAATAGCAGGCAGGAAACCCCTCACGGGCAAAAGCAGATCGCGCCCTCGCCCACCTCCTCCTCCTCCACCATTAAATATTTTGCGGGGCGATGAGGAGCCCCCCCCACCTAGTGGTGCAGCGGCGGCCCCTAGCGGCGCAGCAGCAGAAGGGGTGATTCCATCAGCCCCCCCCGAGGAGGAAAATAGGGCGGGTAACACAGAGCCAGAGAGCGAGAGCGAAAATGAAAGTGAGGGAGAAGAAGCTTTAACCACGGCTTTACAAACTCTACATATCACAGATAAACCCATGGTGAAGAAAGCCCAGCCATGGACTCTCCCTCCATCCACAGTAACTGTAATTCCAAGGTCCCCTGATCGATTTTGGGAGGGAGTTAGAAAGTATGCTGCTGAGGCTGGCAACTGGGATCTGGTTGAACGCCTCAGCCCATACTCTCCAACCCCGGCATGTCCAAAGCCTGTAGATATAGCAGCAGAGGCTTATGGTGCATTCCCTGTTTATAAAGCTGTTGCAGGCACAAATGAGCATGATGAGCACAATCCGATCAGTTGGAAGGTGGTGCAGGATTTGCAGAATAAAGCACAGAAATTTGGAATCAATTCTCCTGAGGTGATGCAACTTATTCGAATAATCAGCACAGATTTGTTGTGTCCATATGATGTTACACATCTCGCACAAGTGCTGTTTCAGCCAGTACAATTACAAGTGTTTCAATCTACTTGGAGGCAGATGGCACGAGCAGCTGCACAAAATAATGCTCGACTGCCACAAGACGATCCGAGGTTAGGACTCGGAGAAGACGCCTTGCTTGGCGAGGGACCATTTAGTAACCCTCAGCTGCAAGCTACGTGGCCTCCGATTGTCCTTGAACAGGCACAACACATAGGGATTACAGCATTAAAGCGAACCATGGAAATGGCAGCTCCAAAACAGAAGTATATTGCTATCCGGCAAGGTCCTAAAGAACCCTTTTTGCAATTTGTAGAAAAAATATCTGCTGCATTGGAGAAACAGGTAGAGGATGAAACGTTAAGACAAATGTTATGCAAACAGCTAGCAAAGGATAATGCTAATGAGGACTGCCAAAAGATAATACAGTCTTTACCAGGAGATCCTTCTATTCCTGACATGGTGGCCGCATGTTCAAAGGTTGGTACAGTGGAACATAAAATGGCGGCTTTAGCTACTGCCATGAACATGCGAAATACAGGAAAATGCTTTGGATGTGGTAAAGACGGTCATATGAAAGTAAATTGCCCGAACAGAAGGTCGGCAGGCAAGCAGCCCATGACTGTCCCACCAGGAACTAATTGCAATAAATGTGGGAAATCGGGACATTTCGCGAAACAATGTCGTTCCAAGTTTCATGCTAACGGGCAACCGATACAGGGAAACCACAAGAGGAGCGCGAGAGGGCGCGCGAGGACATCAAATCCCCTCCAGACAGCAGGTCAAATCCCCTCTGTGAGCAGCTATCAGCCGCAACTACTGGCTCAGCAGGGTTGGATGTATCCACCGCCGACACAATAACTATAGTTACAAAAGACATTGTTAAGGTCCCTCTTGAGGCGAGGGGTCCCATAGGACGAGGACTGAGTGCGTTACTTATAGGAAGATCAAGTAGCACCTTAAACGGATTAATCGTGCATGTGGGAGTCATTGATGCTGACTTTACGGGTCAAATTTGTGCATTAGTTTCGACCCTTTATCCACCTGTTACGATTCCAAAAGGTACTCGTCTTGCTCAACTTGTTCCTTTTTTGAGTTGTGTCCCAAAAGCAGAACAGCGACTGCGAGGTGATGGAGGCTTCGGTTCTACAGGACCCCCTCAAGTGTGCTGGTCTCAGACTGTCTCATCATCTCGACCACATATGACGTGCACGCTGTCAAATCATGGACATTCACCGACTACAGTAAGGCTTGCGGGGCTCCTAGATACGGGCGCCGATGTGACTATTATTTCTAACTATCTGTGGCCATCCACCTGGCCAACAGAGGATGTGGACACAGGGGTAGTGGGGCTGGGAGGCTCCGCACGAGCAAGAACAGCAGCTACGGCAATTCTGATCACCAATCCTGAGGGCCAACAAGCAGTCGTTAAACCATATGTGACAGCAGCTCCCCTCAATCTATGGGGGAGAGATTGCTTGTCACAGTGGGGGGTGAAGATTACTACGGATTTTTAACGGGGGCCACTGTGCTGCAGGGTGTTAGGCAACCCACGCTTGTTTTAACTTGGTTAACGAATAACCCTGTGTGGGTGGATCAGTGGCCCCTACCAATGGAGAAATTAAAGGCCCTGCAAGAATTGGTGGCAGAACAGCTAGCTGCTGGACACATTGAACCCTCTCAGAGCCCCTGGAATACTCCAGTGTTTGTGATAAAAAAGAAATCAGGAAAATGGCGATTTTTGCATGACCTGCGGCAGATCAATGCTGTCATGGCCACGATGGGGGCTCTACAACCAGGCATGCCTTCACCGGCCATGATCCCTCAAGATTGGGAAATCATTGTCATGGATCTCAAGGATTGTTTTTTTACAATACCATTAGCCTTTCAAGACAGAGAAAAATTTGCATTCTCTGTGCCTTCTGTCAATCATGCAGAACCTGCAAAAAGATATCAATGGAAAGTTCTGCCGCAGGGCATGAAAAATTCACCAACAATTTGTCAATGGTTTGTGGCACAAGCTTTGTCACCTGTAAGGGAAAGATTCCCTACCAGTTATTGTTACCATTACATGGATGACATCCTGTTAGCATCAAACAACAAGGAGCAGTTGAATGACATGGAGAATGTGACTAGAAATTCATTACAACACTATGGATTAGTTATCGCCCCTGAAAAGGTGCAGAAAGTAGAACCCTGGAAGTATTTAGGACTAACAGTCACAGGTAGGCAGGTAATGCCTCAACCTGTGAAACTTAACCTTGAAGTTAAAACCCTTAATGATGTACAGAAGTTAATGGGATCTCTGAATTGGATTAGACCCTATCTCGGACTGACCAATTCACAACTGCAACCTTTATTGGAATTATTAAAAAATTCCAATGATCCAACAGAACCCAGAGTATTAACTGAGGAAGCATTAAAGGTAATTCACATGGTGGAACGATCTATACACGAGAAATTTGTTTCTCGAATAGATCTGTCTCAATTGGTGCAACTCTTTGTACTAATTGACAAAACTGTACCATTTGGTGCTTTGGTGCAGTGGAATTCTGAGTGGGATGACCCACTGCACATTCTAGAATGGATGTTTCTGTCATTCCGACCACGAAAAACTGCTCCTGGACTGTTTGAGCTTATTGCTGATGTAATCATAAAAGCCAGAAAACGATGTACAGAACTAACAGGGCGTGACCCAGCTAAGATTGTTTTACCTGTTCAAAATTGGTATTTTGAATGGTGCTTGGCAAATAATTATGAACTACAGGCGGCCATGGCGGGTTTTCAAGGACAGGTGTCATATCACCTGCCGTCACATCCGCTACTGAAATTTGCTCGAGAAATACCATTTGGTCAAAAAAATTTAAGCCGCCCAGAACCAGTGAACGGCCCTACTGTTTTTACAGATGGCTCAGGAAAAACAGGTAAAGCAGCAGTAGTATGGTATGAAAACAACAACTGAAACAACAAAGTAGTATATCAA
Organism: Strix uralensis; assembly: GCF_047716275.1. Taxonomy (NCBI): domain Eukaryota; kingdom Metazoa; phylum Chordata; class Aves; order Strigiformes; family Strigidae; genus Strix; species Strix uralensis. Next base: position 36,377,168 of record NC_133979.1, on the reverse strand, counting down.
AATGGTTCTCCACAAGTAGTAGAGCTACGTGCAATGGCTGTTGTTTTTTCTATTTTTTCTGTTCCTGTAAATATTGTAACTGACTCAGCGTATGTAGCTAACTTAGTTTCTAGACTAGACAAAGTGGTTTTGACCATGTCAGACAATCAATTATTATTTGATGTACTTTTAGAACTCTGGAAAAGTATTCAACTACGGACAGAACCTTATTTTATCATGCACATCCGTAGTCATACCACTTTACCAGGATTTTATACAGAAGGTAATGCCAGAGTGGATGCTCTTGTTTCCGCTATGGCTCTGAATACTGTTCCTAACATAAAGCAACAAGCTGTATTATCACATCAATTTTTTCACCAAGGATATTGAGCTTTACGACGGCAGTTCGGCTTGTCTCATGCGGAAACTCGGTCTATTGTAGCCGCCTGCCCTGACTGCCAAGGAACTCACACACCAGTGTATTTTGGTACTAACCCCAGAGGTATGCAGGCTTTACAGATTTGGCAAAGTGATGTTACTCACATAAATGAATTTGGCCGACAGAAGTATGTTCATGTTTCCATTGATACTTATTCTCATGCCTTAGTAGCAACAGCACATAACGGGGAGACAGGAAAAGATGTAGTTCGACACTTCCAAAAGGCTTTCTCTATGCTTGGGGTACCACGCCAAATAAAAACGGACAATGGCCCAGCATACATTTCACAGAAGGTTCAAACATTTTTTAATTTGTGGGGTGTTACTCATGTTACAGGAATTCCCCATTCCCCAACAGGACAAGCAATTGTTGAGCGTGCACATAGTACGTTGAAGCGGCAGCTTCAAAAACAAAAAGGGGGAATGATTGGGGAACCACCACAGGCATGTTTAGATAAAGCAGTTTATGTTCTTAACTTTCTCCATTACGGGGATAATTCTTCTTTACCTCCTCTTTTTCAGCATTTCTCTTCTCTTTTTTCAAAACAGGATTTGCAAAAAGACATCAAAGTGCATGTTAGAGATCTAATTACTGGCCAGTGGAGTGGACCATGTGAATTATTAACCTGGGGCAGGGGTTATGCTTGTGTCTCTACAGATGCCGGCCCTCGCTGGGTTCCTGCTCGGTGTGTTCGGCCTGTGCTGGAACCTGCATCAGGCTGAAGGATGGGTAGTTCCACAACCCAAGCAGAATATCTGGGTAACTTTGGCAAATATGACACATCAAGAAACCTTGTGCCTTTCTACTGCGAACCCGGAAAATCCATTCTCCACCTGTTTGGTGGGAGTGCCAGTAGACACATGGCCAATCCCACAAACCCTTCAGGCTTTCTCTCTTTGCAACTCTTCAAAAAATTGTACAGATAATTGGGATGGTGTATATAGTCACCTTCCACAGGTTACGCAAGAACCCCAAGAGCTAGAGTTGCTAGGCTCTGTTATAATGGATGCTTGTGTGTTTTTTAATTACTCCTATAACACCACACGGAGAGGGCAAAATGTGAATGCAACTAATGCTGCTTATCATAATTCAACTGCTTGGTGCAATTATACTTCGACTAACATCTCACGATCTTTTGCTGTTCCTCTTGCATTACCTCCTGGTGTGTTTCTAATCTGTGGAGATCGTGCCTGGGGAGGCGTCCCATCTAAACTGAATGGAGGCCCGTGTAGCCTCGGACGTCTCACGTTATTAACACCAAATGTGTCAATGATTCTGAATATGACTCGAAAACATAAGCGAGTCCCAAGGACCGTTCATCGGTTTGAAAGTTCTTGTCGAGATAACGTTGAATTCTGGAATCCAGGCCAGATCATAACGGCCTCCATATTGGCACCAGGAGTTGGTGTTGCAAATGCCTTAACGACTTTGAATAAGTTGGGATGTTGGCTTAGCAAACAGACTAATGCTACTTCTTTAGCTTTAAGTGGCCTTTTAACTGATGTTGATAGTGTTAGACATGCTACTTTACAGAACAGGGCAGCAATTGACTTTTTGCTTTTAGCGTAAGGACATGGATGTGAAGATTTTGAAGGAATGTGTTGCATGAATTTGTCTGACCACTCAGAATCTATTTTTAAAAGTATACAGCAGCTGAAGGATGGTGTGAGGCGTCTAACAGAAGAGGACGGATTGGATTGGCTTACAAGGATGTTTAAAGGATGGGGACTTTCTGGATGGTTGATATCTCTGGTCAAAACTGTGGGGGTCATGATCTTGGTAATTGTGACTGTGCTTTTGATGTTGCCATGTCTTGTCAGTCTTCTGCAAAGGGCCCTGCAGAAGACTGTTTCTGCAATATTTCTAGCACAAATACAAAAAGGGGGAATTGTCGGGGGAGGCAGCGGGTCTGCCTCTAGTCTAACTGAAGAAGAATTTAACCTTGAAGACATTCCAGTGTATCCATGAGAGGCCAGAAAGTCCCGAGAAGTGCCATGGAAACAAGATTAGAGAACTAAGATAAGAAGAACTGTCCTGACGATTCAGGCGAGAAACTATCACCCAATCGTGAACTGTTAGTTACTAAAGTAAACCAATCCTGTATGAACACCTACTTTGAAGAAGGTTATAAAAAAGCTTGTTAAAACAATAAAGGGGCTTTTGCAGCCATTTTGGTCGCTTTCACACAATCTGATGTTTGTCATGTCCGTCTCAACTGCGACACTCCTCGGCCAGTGACCGTCGGTGTGTTTACACGTCGCTCAAAAGAGGCGCCACCGGCCCTGGGCTCTGCCCACACCGCACGCCTCCTCAGCTGCTCGCCCACCGGCTTGCCAGTCTCCTTAGAGTCGGCAAGCCGCCTTTCTGTCTCCAAAAGAGTCAAAAGTCCCCCGAAAAAAAGCTCCTTTCCAGTCCCTTTTGCCACGAAAATCCCCAGTAAGGGCGTGCCTGCACTGGAGCTGCTCTCCTCGGCAAGTCACCGTTGGTGTGTTTACACGTCGCTCCAAAGAGGCACCACCGGCCCTGGGCTCTGCCCACGGCCCTCGCCTCCACAGGTGCCCGCCCACCGGCTTGCCAGTCTCCTTAGAGCCGGCTAGCCGCCTTTCTGTCTCCAAAAGAGTCAAAAGTCCCCCGAAAAAAAGCTCCTTTCCAGTCCCTTTTGCCGCGAAAACCCCCTGTACGGGCTTGCCTGCACTGCAGCTGCTCTCCTCGGCAAGTCACCGTTGGTGTGTTTACACGTTGCTCGAAACAGGCGCCACCGGCCCTGGGCTCTGCCCACAGCCCACGCCTCCTCAGCTGCTCGCCCACCGGCTTGCCAGTCTCCTTAGAGCCGGCTAGCCGCCTTTCTGTCTCCAAAAGAGTTACAAGTCCCCCCAAAAAAACCTCCTTTCCAGTCCCTTTTGCTGCGAAAATCCCCATTAAGGGCATGCCTGCACTGGAGCTGCTCTCATCGGCAAGTCACCGTTGGTGTGTTTACACGTCGCTCCAAAGAGGCGCCACCAGCCCTGGACTCTGTCCACACCGCACGCCTCCTCAGCTGCCCGCCCACCGGCTTGCCAGTCTCCTTAGAGCCGGCTAGCCGCCTTTCTGTCTCCAAAACATTCAAAAGTTCCCCCCAGAAAAAGCTCCTTTCCAGTCCCTTTTGCCGCGAAAATCCCCAGTAAGGGTGTGCCTGCACTGGAGCTGCTCTCCTCGGCAAGTCACCGTTGGTGTGTTTACACGTCGCTCGAAACAGGCGCCACCGGCCCTGGGCTCTGCCCACAGCCCACGCCTCCTCAGCTGCTCGCCCACCGGCTTGCCAGTCTCCTTAGAGCCGGCTAGCCGCCTTTCTGTCTCCAAAACATTCAAAAGTTCCCCCCAGAAAAAGCTTCTTTCCAGTCCCTTTTGCCGCGAAAACCCCCAGCACGGGCTTGCCTGCACTGGAGCTGCTCTCCTCGGCGAGTGACCGTTCGTGTGTTTACACGTCGCTCGAAACAGGTGCCACCGGCCCTGGGCTCTGCCCACAGCCCACGCCTCCTCAGCTGCTCGCCCACCGGCTTGCCAGTCTCCTTAGAGCCAGCTAGCCGCCTTTCTGTCTCCAAAACATTCAAAAGTTCCCCCCAGAAAAAGCTCCTTTCCAGTCCCTTTTGCCGCGAAAACCCCCCAGTACGGGCTTGCCTGCACTGGAGCTGCTCTCCTCGGCCAGTCACCGTTGGTGTGTTTACACGTCGCTCGAAACAGGCGCCACCGGCCCTGGGCTCTGCCCACAGCCCACGCCTCCTCAGCTGCTCGCCCACCGGCTTGCCAGTCAGCTTAGAGTCGGCAAGCCGCCTTTCTGTCTCCAAAAGAGTCAAAAGTCCCCCCAAAAAAAGCTTCTTTCCAGTCCCTTTTGCCGCGAAAACCCCCAGCACAGGCTTGCCTGCACTGGAGCTGCTCTCCTCGGCGAGTGACCGTTCGTGTGTTTACACGTCGCTCGAAAGAGGCGCCACCGGCCCTGGGCTCTGCCCACAGCCCACGCCTCCTCAGCTGCTCGCCCACCGGCTTGCCAGTCTCCTTAGAGCCGGCTAGCCGCCTTTCTATCTCCAAAAGAGTCAAAAGTCCCCCCAAAAAAACCTCCTTTCCAGCCCCTTTTGCCGCGAAAACCCCCCAGTACAGGCTTGCCTGCACTGGAGCTGCTCTCCTCGACAAGTCACCGTTGGTGTGTTTACAAGTCGCTCGAAACAGGCGCCACCGGCCCTGGGCTCTGCCCACACCGCACGCCTCCTCAGCTGCTCGCCCACCGGCTTGCCAGTCTCCTTAGAGCCGGCTAGCCGCCTTTCTGTCTCCAAAAGAGTCAGAAGACCCCGAAAAAAGGCTCCTTTCCAGTCCCTTTTGCCGCGAAAACACCCCAGTACAGGCTTGCCTGCACTGGAGCCGCTCTCCTCGGCCAGTCACCGTTGGTGTGTTTACAAGTCGCTCGAAACAGGCGCCACCGGCCCTGGGCTCTGTCCACAGCCCACGCCTCCTCAGCTGCCCGCCCACCGGCTTGCCAGTCTCCTTAGAGCCGGCTAGCCGCCTTTCTGTCTCCAAAACATTCGAAAGAGCCCCCAGAAAAAGCTCCTTTCCAGTCCCTTTTGCCGCGAAAACCCCCCCGTACAGGCTTGCCTGCACTGGAGCTGCTCTCCTCGGCCAGTGACCGTCGGTGTGTTTACACGTCGCTCAAAAGAGGCACCACCGGCCCTGGGCTCTGCCCACAGGCCACGCCTCCTCAGCTGCTCGCCCACCCGCTTGCCAGTCAGCTTAGAGTCGGCAAGCCGCCTTTCTGTCTCCAAAAGAGTCAAAAGTCCCCCGAAAAAAAGCTCCTTTCCAGTCCCTTTTGCCGCGAAAACCCCCCAGTACGGGCTTGCCTGCACTGGAGCTGCTCTCCTCGGCAAGTCACCGTTGGTGTGTTTACACGTCGCTCGAAACAGGCGCCACCGGCCCTGGGCTCTGCCCACACCGCACGCCTCCTCAGCTGCCCGCCCACCGGCTTGCCAGTCTCCTTAGAGCCGGCTAGCCGCCTTTCTGTCTCCAAAACATTCAAAAGTTCCCCCCAGAAAAAGCTCCTTTCCAGCCCGTTTTGCGGCGAAAACCCCCCAGTACAGGCTTGCCTGCACTGGAGCTGCTCTCCTCGGCAAGTCACCGTTGGTGCGTTTACACGTCGCTCGAAACAGGTGCCACCGGCCCTGGGCTCTGCCCACAGGCCGCGCCTCCTCAGCTGCTCGCCCACCGGCTTGCCAGTCTCCTTAGAGCTGGCTAGCCGCCTTTCTGTCTCCAAAACATTCAAAAGTGCCCCCAGAAAAAGCTCCTTTCCAGTCCCTTTTGCCGCGAAAACCCCCCAGTACGGGCTTGCCTGCACTGGAGCTGCTCTCCTCGGCAAGTGACCGTTCGTGTGTTTACACGTCGCTCGAAAGAGGCGCCACCGGCCCTGGGCTCTGCCCACAGCCCACGCCTCCTCAGCTGCTCGCCCACCGGCTTGCCAGTCTCCTTAGAGCCGGCTAGCCGCCTTTCTGTCTCCAAAAGAGTCAAAAGTCCCCCCAAAAAAACCTCCTTTCCAGCCCCTTTTGCCGCGAAAACCCCCCCGTACGGGCTTGCCTGCACTGGAGCTGCTCTCCTCGGCCAGTGACCGTCGGTGTGTTTACACGTCGCTCAAAAGAGGCGCCACCGGCCCTGGGCTCTGCCCACACCGCACGCCTCCTCAGCTGCTCGCCCACCGGCTTGCCAGTCTCCTTAGAGCCGGCTAGCCGCCTTTCTGTCTCCAAAACATTCAAAAGTTCCCCCCAGAAAAAGCTCCTTTTGCAGCCCGTTTTGCGGCGAAAACCCCCCAGTACAGGCTTGCCTGCACTGGAGCTGCTCTCCTCGGCAAGTCACCGTTGGTGTGTTTACAAGTCGCTCGAAACAGGCGCCACCGGCCCTGGGCTCTGCCCACAGCCCACGGCTCCTCAGCTGCTCGCCAACCGGCTTGCCAGTCTCCTTAGAGCCGGCTAGCCGCCTTTCTGTCTCCAGAACATTCAAAAGTTCCCCCCAGAAAAAGCTCCTTTCCAGTCCCTTTTGCCGCGAAAACCCCCCAGTACGGGCTTGCCTGCACTGGAGCTGCTCTCCTCGGCAAGTCACCGTTGGTGTGTTTACACGTCGCTCCAAAGAGGCGCCACCAGCCCTGGGCTCTGTCCACAGCCCACGCCTCCTCAGCTGCTCGCCCACCGGCTTGCCAGTCTCCTTAGAGCCGGCTAGCCGCCTTTCTGTCTCCAAAACATTCAAAAGTTCCCCCAAAAAAGCTCCTTTCCAGTCCCTTTTGCCGCGAAAATCCCCAGTAAGGGCGTGCCTGCACTGGAGCTGCTCTCCTCGGCAAGTCACCGTTGGTGTGTTTACACGTCGCTCGAAACAGGCGCCACCGGCCCTGGGCTCTGCCCACAGGCCGCGCCTCCTCAGCTGCTCGCCCACCGGCTTGCCAGTCTCCTTAGAGCCGGCTAGCCGCCTTTCTGTCTCCAAAAGAGTCAAAAGTCCCCCCAAAAAAACCTCCTTTCCAGTCCCTTTAGCCGCGAAAACCCCCCAGTACAGGCTTGCCCGCACTGGAGCTGCTCTCCTCGGCGAGTCACCGTTGGTGTGTTTACACGTCGCTGGAAACAGGCGCCACCGGCCCTGGGCTCTGCCCACACCGCACGCCTCCTCAGCTGCCCGCCCACCGGCTTGCCAGTCTCCTTAGAGCCGGCTAGCCGCCTTTCTGTCTCCAAAACATTCGAAAGTGCCCCCAGAAAAAGCTCCTTTCCAGTCCCTTTTGCCGCGAAAACCCCCCCGTACGGGCTTGCCTGCACTGGAGCTGCTCTCCTCGGCCAGTGACCGTCGGTGTGTTTACACGTCGCTCAAAAGAGGCACCACCGGCCCTGGGCTCTGCCCACAGGCCACGCCTCCTCAGCTGCTCGCCCACCCGCTTGCCAGTCAGCTTAGAGTCGGCAAGCCGCCTTTCTGTCTCCAAAAGAGTCAAAAGTCCCCCGAAAAAAAGCTCCTTTCCAGTCCCTTTTGCCGCGAAAACCCCCCAGTACGGGCTTGCCTGCACTGGAGCTGCTCTCCTCAGCGAGTCACCGTTGGTGTGTTTACAAGTCGCTCAAAAGAGGCGCCACCGGCCCTGGGCTCTGCCCACAGCCCACGCCTCCTCAGCTGCTCGCCCACCGGCTTGCCAGTCTCCTTAGAGCTGGCTAGCCGCCTTTCTGTCTCCAAAACATTCAAAAGTGCCCCCAGAAAAAGCTCCTTTCCAGTCCCTTTTGCCGCGAAAACCCCCCAGTACAGGCTTGCCCGCACTGGAGCTGCTCTCCTCGGCAAGTCACCGTTGGTGTGTTTACACGTCGCTCGAAACAGGCGCCACCGGCCCTGGGCTCTGCCCACACCGCACGCCTCCTCAGCTGCCCGCCCACCGGCTTGCCAGTCTCCTTAGAGCCGGCTAGACGCCTTTCTGTCTCCAAAAGAGTCAAAAGTCCCCCCAAAAAAACCTCCTTTCCAGTCCCTTTTGCCGCGAAAACCCCCCAGTACGGGCTTGCCTGCACTGGAGCTGCTCTCCTCGGCAAGTCACCGTTGGTGTGTTTACACGTCGCTCGAAACAGGCGCCACCGGCCCTGGGCTCTGCCCACAGGCCGCGCCTCCTCAGCTGCTCGCCCACCGGCTTGCCAGTCTCCTTAGAACTGGCTAGCCGCCTTTCTGTCTCCAAAAGAGTCAAAAGTCCCCCCAAAAAAACCTCCTTTCCAGTCCCTTTTGCCGCGAAAATCCCCATTAAGGGCGTGCCTGCACTGGAGCTGCTCTCCTCGGCAAGTCACCGTTGGTGTGTTTACAAGTCGCTCGAAACAGGCGCCACCGGCCCTGGGCTCTGCCCACAGGCCGCGCCTCCTCAGCTGCTCGCCCACCGGCTTGCCAGTCTCCTTAGAGCTGGCTAGCCGCCTTTCTGTCTCCAAAAGAGTCAAAAGTCCCCCCAAAAAAACCTCCTTTCCAGTCCCTTTTGCCGCGAAAATCCCCATTAAGGGCGTGCCTGCACTGGAGCTGCTCTCCTCGGCAAGTCACCGTTGGTGTGTTTACAAGTCGCTCGAAACAGGCGCCACCGGCCCTGGGCTCTGCCCACACCGCACGCCTCCTCAGCTGCCCGCCCACCGGCTTGCCAGTCTCCTTAGAGCCGGCTAGCCGCCTTTCTGTCTCCAAAAGAGTCAAAAGAGGCCCCCAAAAAAGCTCCTTTCCAGTCCCTTTTGCCGCGAAAACCCCCTGTACGGGCTTGCCTGCACTGGAGCTGCTCTCCTCGGCCAGTGACCGTTGGTGTGTTTACACGTCGCTCGAAACAGGCGCCACCGGCCCTGGGCTCTGCCCACAGCCCACGCCTCCTCAGGTGCCCGCCCACCGGCTTGCCAGTCTCCTTAGAGCCGGCTAGCCGCCTTTCTGTCTCCAAAAGAGTCAAAAGTCCCCCGAAAAAAAGCTCCTTTCCAGTCCCTTTTGCCGCGAAAACCCCCAGTATGGGCTTGCCTGCACTGGAGCTGCTCTCCTCGGCCAGTCACCGTTGGTGTGTTTACACGTCGCTCGAAACAGGCGCCAACGGCCCTGGGCTCTGCCCACACCGCACACCTCCTCAGCTGCTCGCCCACCGGCTTGCCAGTCTCCTTAGAGCCGGCTAGCCGCCTTTCTGTCTCCAAAACATTCAAAAGTGCCCCCAGAAAAAGCTCCTTTCCAGTCCCTTTTGCCGCGAAAACCCCCCCGTACAGGCTTGCCTGCACTGGAGCTGCTCTCCTCGGCAAGTCACTGTTCGTGTGTTTACACGTCGCTCCAAAGAGGCGCCACCGGCCCTGGGCTCTGCCCACACCGCACGCCTCCTCAGCTGCTCGCCCACCGGCTTGCCAGTCTCCTTAGAGCCGGCTAGCCGCCTTTCTGTCTCCAAAACATTCAAAAGTTCCCCCCAGAAAAAGCTCCTTTCCAGTCCCTTTTGCCGCGAAAACCCCCAGTACGGGCTTGCCTGCACTGGAGCTGCTCTCCTCGGCGAGTCACCGTTGGTGTGTTTACACGTCGCTCGAAACAGGCGCCACCGGCCTTGGGCTCTGCCCACAGGCCACGCCTCGTCAGCTGCTCGCCCACCGGCTTGCGAGTCAGCTTAGAGTCGGCAAGCCGCCTTTCTGTCTCCAAAAGAGTCAAAAGTCCCCCCAAAAAAAGCTCCTTTCCAGTCCCTTTTGCCGCGAAAATCCCCATTAAGGGCGTGCCTGCACTGGAGCTGCACTCCTTGGCAAGTCACCGTTGGTGTGTTTACAAGTCGCTCGAAACAGGCGCCACCGGCCCTGGGCTCTGCCCACACCGCACGCCTCCTCAGCTGCCCGCCCACCGGCTTGCCAGTCTCCTTAGAGCCGGCTAGCCGCCTTTCTGTCTCCAAAAGAGTCAAAAGTCCCCCCAAAAAAACCTCCTTTCCAGTCCCTTTAGCCGCGAAAACCCCCCAGTACAGGCTTGCCTGCACTGGAGCTGCTCTCCTCGGCAAGTCACCGTTGGTGTGTTTACAAGTCGCTCGAAACAGGCGCCACCGGCCCTGGGCTCTGCCCACACCGCACGCCTCCTCAGCTGCCCGCCCACCGGCTTGCCAGTCTCCTTAGAGCCGGCTAGCCGCCTTTCTGTCTCCAAAACATTCAAAAGTTCCCCCCAGAAAAAGCTCCTTTCCAGCCCGTTTTGCGGCGAAAACCCCCCAGTACGGGCTTGCCTGCACTGGAGCTGCTCTCCTCGGCGAGTGACCGTTGGTGTGTTTACACGTCGCTCGAAAGAGGCGCCACCGGCCCTGGGCTCTGCCCACAGCCCACGCCTCCTCAGCTGCTCGCCCACCGGCTTGCCAGTCTCCTTAGAGCCGGCTAGCCGCCTTTCTGTCTCCAAAAGAGTCAAAAGTGTCCCCAAAAAAGCTCCTTTCCAGTCCCTTTTGCCGCGAAAATCCCCAGTAAGGGCGTGCCTGCACTGGAGCTGCTCTCCTCGGCAAGTCACCGTTGGTGTGTTTACACGTCGCTCGAAACAGGCGCCACCGGCCCTGGGCTCTGCCCACACCGCACGCCTCCTCAGCTGCTCGCCCACCGGCTTGCCAGTCTCCTTAGAGCTGGCTAGCCGCCTTTCTGTCTCCAAAAGAGTCAAAAGTCCCCCCAAAAAAACCTCCTTTCCAGTCCCTTTTGCCGCGAAACCCCCCCAGTACGGGCTTGCCTGCACTGGAGCTGCTCTCCTCGGCAAGTCACCGTTGGTGTGTTTACACGTCGCTCGAAACAGGCGCCACCGGCCCTGGGCTCTGTCCACAGCCCACGCCTCCTCAGCTGCCCGCCCACCGGCTTGCCAGTCTCCTTAGAGCCGGCTAGCCGCCTTTCTGTCTCCAAAAGAGTCAAAAGTGCCCCCAAAAAAGCTCCTTTCCAGTCCCTTTTGCCGCGAAAACCCCCCAGTACGGGCTTGCCTGCACTGGAGCTGCTCTCCTCGGCAAGTCACCGTTGGTGTGTTTACACGTCGCTCGAAACAGGCGCCACCGGCCCTGGGCTCTGCCCACACCGCACGCCTCCTCAGCTGCCCGCCCACCGGCTTGCCAGTCTCCTTAGAGCCGGCTAGCCGCCTTTCTGTCTCCAAAACATTCAAAAGTTCCCCCCAGAAAAAGCTCCTTTCCAGCCCGTTTTGCGGCGAAAACCCCCCAGTACAGGCTTGCCTGCACTGGAGCTGCTCTCCTCGGCAAGTCACCGTTGGTGCGTTTACACGTCGCTCGAAACAGGTGCCACCGGCCCTGGGCTCTGCCCACAGGCCGCGCCTCCTCAGCTGCTCGCCCACCGGCTTGCCAGTCTCCTTAGAGCTGGCTAGCCGCCTTTCTGTCTCCAAAACATTCAAAAGTGCCCCCAGAAAAAGCTCCTTTCCAGTCCCTTTTGCCGCGAAAACCCCCCAGTACGGGCTTGCCTGCACTGGAGCTGCTCTCCTCGGCAAGTGACCGTTCGTGTGTTTACACGTCGCTCGAAAGAGGCGCCACCGGCCCTGGGCTCTGCCCACAGCCCACGCCTCCTCAGCTGCTCGCCCACCGGCTTGCCAGTCTCCTTAGAGCCGGCTAGCCGCCTTTCTGTCTCCAAAAGAGTCAAAAGTCCCCCCAAAAAAACCTCCTTTCCAGCCCCTTTTGCCGCGAAAACCCCCCCGTACGGGCTTGCCTGCACTGGAGCTGCTCTCCTTGGCCAGTGACCGTCGGTGTGTTTACACGTCGCTCAAAAGAGGCGCCACCGGCCCTGGGCTCTGCCCACACCGCACGCCTCCTCAGCTGCTCGCCCACCGGCTTGCCAGTCTCCTTAGAGCCGGCTAGCCGCCTTTCTGTCTCCAAAACATTCAAAAGTTCCCCCCAGAAAAAGCTCCTTTTGCAGCCCGTTTTGCGGCGAAAACCCCCCAGTACAGGCTTGCCTGCACTGGAGCTGCTCTCCTCGGCAAGTCACCGTTGGTGTGTTTACAAGTCGCTCGAAACAGGCGCCACCGGCCCTGGGCTCTGCCCACAGCCCACGGCTCCTCAGCTGCTCGCCAACCGGCTTGCCAGTCTCCTTAGAGCCGGCTAGCCGCCTTTCTGTCTCCAGAACATTCAAAAGTTCCCCCCAGAAAAAGCTCCTTTCCAGTCCCTTTTGCCGCGAAAACCCCCCAGTACGGGCTTGCCTGCACTGGAGCTGCTCTCCTCGGCAAGTCACCGTTGGTGTGTTTACACGTCGCTCCAAAGAGGCGCCACCAGCCCTGGGCTCTGTCCACAGCCCACGCCTCCTCAGCTGCTCGCCCACCGGCTTGCCAGTCTCCTTAGAGCCGGCTAGCCGCCTTTCTGTCTCCAAAACATTCAAAAGTTCCCCCAAAAAAGCTCCTTTCCAGTCCCTTTTGCCGCGAAAATCCCCAGTAAGGGCGTGCCTGCACTGGAGCTGCTCTCCTCGGCAAGTCACCGTTGGTGTGTTTACACGTCGCTCGAAACAGGCGCCACCGGCCCTGGGCTCTGCCCACAGGCCGCGCCTCCTCAGCTGCTCGCCCACCGGCTTGCCAGTCTCCTTAGAGCCGGCTAGCCGCCTTTCTGTCTCCAAAAGAGTCAAAAGTCCCCCCAAAAAAACCTCCTTTCCAGTCCCTTTAGCCGCGAAAACCCCCCAGTACAGGCTTGCCCGCACTGGAGCTGCTCTCCTCGGCGAGTCACCGTTGGTGTGTTTACACGTCGCTGGAAACAGGCGCCACCGGCCCTGGGCTCTGCCCACACCGCACGCCTCCTCAGCTGCCCGCCCACCGGCTTGCCAGTCTCCTTAGAGCCGGCTAGCCGCCTTTCTGTCTCCAAAACATTCGAAAGTGCCCCCAGAAAAAGCTCCTTTCCAGTCCCTTTTGCCGCGAAAACCCCCCCGTACGGGCTTGCCTGCACTGGAGCTGCTCTCCTCGGCCAGTGACCGTCGGTGTGTTTACACGTCGCTCAAAAGAGGCACCACCGGCCCTGGGCTCTGCCCACAGGCCACGCCTCCTCAGCTGCTCGCCCACCCGCTTGCCAGTCAGCTTAGAGTCGGCAAGCCGCCTTTCTGTCTCCAAAAGAGTCAAAAGTCCCCCGAAAAAAAGCTCCTTTCCAGTCCCTTTTGCCGCGAAAACCCCCCAGTACGGGCTTGCCTGCACTGGAGCTGCTCTCCTCAGCGAGTCACCGTTGGTGTGTTTACAAGTCGCTCAAAAGAGGCGCCACCGGCCCTGGGCTCTGCCCACAGCCCACGCCTCCTCAGCTGCTCGCCCACCGGCTTGCCAGTCTCCTTAGAGCTGGCTAGCCGCCTTTCTGTCTCCAAAACATTCAAAAGTGCCCCCAGAAAAAGCTCCTTTCCAGTCCCTTTTGCCGCGAAAACCCCCCAGTACAGGCTTGCCCGCACTGGAGCTGCTCTCCTCGGCAAGTCACCGTTGGTGTGTTTACACGTCGCTCGAAACAGGCGCCACCGGCCCTGGGCTCTGCCCACACCGCACGCCTCCTCAGCTGCCCGCCCACCGGCTTGCCAGTCTCCTTAGAGCCGGCTAGACGCCTTTCTGTCTCCAAAAGAGTCAAAAGTCCCCCCAAAAAAACCTCCTTTCCAGTCCCTTTTGCCGCGAAAACCCCCCAGTACGGGCTTGCCTGCACTGGAGCTGCTCTCCTCGGCAAGTCACCGTTGGTGTGTTTACACGTCGCTCGAAACAGGCGCCACCGGCCCTGGGCTCTGCCCACAGGCCGCGCCTCCTCAGCTGCTCGCCCACCGGCTTGCCAGTCTCCTTAGAGCTGGCTAGCCGCCTTTCTGTCTCCAAAAGAGTCAAAAGTCCCCCCAAAAAAACCTCCTTTCCAGTCCCTTTTGCCGCGAAAACCCCCCCGTACAGGCTTGCCTGCACTGGAGCTGCTCTCCTCGGCAAGTCACTGTTCGTGTGTTTACACGTCGCTCCAAAGAGGCGCCACCAGCCCTGGGCCCTGTCCACAGCCCACGCCTCCTCAGCTGCTCGCCCACCGGCTTGCCAGTCTCCTTAGAGCCGGCTAGCCGCCTTTCTGTCTCCAAAACATTCAAAAGTTCCCCCAAAAAAGCTCCTTTCCAGTCCCTTTTGCCGCGAAAATCCCCAGTAAGGGCGTGCCTGCACTGGAGCTGCTCTCCTCGGCGAGTCACCGTTGGTGTGTTTACACGTCGCTCGAAACAGGCGCCACCGGCCTTGGGCTTTGCCCACAGGCCACGCCTCGTCAGCTGCTCGCCCACCGGCTTGCGAGTCAGCTTAGAGTCGGCAAGCCGCCTTTCTGTCTCCAAAAGAGTCAAAAGTCCCCCCAAAAAAAGCTCCTTTCCAGTCCCTTTTGCCGCGAAAATCCCCATTAAGGGCGTGCCTGCACTGGAGCTGCACTCCTTGGCAAGTCACCGTTGGTGTGTTTACAAGTCGCTCGAAACAGGCGCCACCGGCCCTGGGCTCTGCCCACACCGCACGCCTCCTCAGCTGCCCGCCCACCGGCTTGCCAGTCTCCTTAGAGCCGGCTAGCCGCCTTTCTGTCTCCAAAAGAGTCAAAAGTCCCCCCAAAAAAACCTCCTTTCCAGTCCCTTTAGCCGCGAAAACCCCCCAGTACAGGCTTGCCTGCACTGGAGCTGCTCTCCTCGGCAAGTCACCGTTGGTGTGTTTACAAGTCGCTCGAAACAGGCGCCACCGGCCCTGGGCTCTGCCCACACCGCACGCCTCCTCAGCTGCCCGCCCACCGGCTTGCCAGTCTCCTTAGAGCCGGCTAGCCGCCTTTCTGTCTCCAAAACATTCAAAAGTTCCCCCCAGAAAAAGCTCCTTTCCAGCCCGTTTTGCGGCGAAAACCCCCCAGTACGGGCTTGCCTGCACTGGAGCTGCTCTCCTCGGCGAGTGACCGTTGGTGTGTTTACACGTCGCTCGAAAGAGGCGCCACCGGCCCTGGGCTCTGCCCACAGCCCACGCCTCCTCAGCTGCTCGCCCACCGGCTTGCCAGTCTCCTTAGAGCCGGCTAGCCGCCTTTCTGTCTCCAAAAGAGTCAAAAGTGTCCCCAAAAAAGCTCCTTTCCAGTCCCTTTTGCCGCGAAAATCCCCAGTAAGGGCGTGCCTGCACTGGAGCTGCTCTCCTCGGCAAGTCACCGTTGGTGTGTTTACACGTCGCTCGAAACAGGCGCCACCGGCCCTGGGCTCTGCCCACACCGCACGCCTCCTCAGCTGCTCGCCCACCGGCTTGCCAGTCTCCTTAGAGCTGGCTAGCCGCCTTTCTGTCTCCAAAAGAGTCAAAAGTCCCCCCAAAAAAACCTCCTTTCCAGTCCCTTTTGCCGCGAAACCCCCCCAGTACGGGCTTGCCTGCACTGGAGCTGCTCTCCTCGGCAAGTCACCGTTGGTGTGTTTACACGTCGCTCGAAACAGGCGCCACCGGCCCTGGGCTCTGTCCACAGCCCACGCCTCCTCAGCTGCCCGCCCACCGGCTTGCCAGTCTCCTTAGAGCCGGCTAGCCGCCTTTCTGTCTCCAAAAGAGTCAAAAGTGCCCCCAAAAAAGCTCCTTTCCAGTCCCTTTTGCCGCGAAAACCCCCCAGTACGGGCTTGCCTGCACTGGAGCTGCTCTCCTCGGCAAGTCACCGTTGGTGTGTTTACACGTCGCTCGAAACAGGCGCCACCGGCCCTGGGCTCTGCCCACACCGCACGCCTCCTCAGCTGCCCGCCCACCGGCTTGCCAGTCTCCTTAGAGCCGGCTAGCCGCCTTTCTGTCTCCAAAACATTCAAAAGTTCCCCCCAGAAAAAGCTCCTTTCCAGCCCGTTTTGCGGCGAAAACCCCCCAGTACAGGCTTGCCTGCACTGGAGCTGCTCTCCTCGGCAAGTCACCGTTGGTGCGTTTACACGTCGCTCGAAACAGGTGCCACCGGCCCTGGGCTCTGCCCACAGGCCGCGCCTCCTCAGCTGCTCGCCCACCGGCTTGCCAGTCTCCTTAGAGCTGGCTAGCCGCCTTTCTGTCTCCAAAACATTCAAAAGTGCCCCCAGAAAAAGCTCCTTTCCAGTCCCTTTTGCCGCGAAAACCCCCCAGTACGGGCTTGCCTGCACTGGAGCTGCTCTCCTCGGCAAGTGACCGTTCGTGTGTTTACACGTCGCTCGAAAGAGGCGCCACCGGCCCTGGGCTCTGCCCACAGCCCACGCCTCCTCAGCTGCTCGCCCACCGGCTTGCCAGTCTCCTTAGAGCCGGCTAGCCGCCTTTCTGTCTCCAAAAGAGTCAAAAGTCCCCCCAAAAAAACCTCCTTTCCAGCCCCTTTTGCCGCGAAAACCCCCCCGTACGGGCTTGCCTGCACTGGAGCTGCTCTCCTCGGCCAGTGACCGTCGGTGTGTTTACACGTCGCTCAAAAGAGGCGCCACCGGCCCTGGGCTCTGCCCACACCGCACGCCTCCTCAGCTGCTCGCCCACCGGCTTGCCAGTCTCCTTAGAGCCGGCTAGCCGCCTTTCTGTCTCCAAAACATTCAAAAGTTCCCCCCAGAAAAAGCTCCTTTTGCAGCCCGTTTTGCGGCGAAAACCCCCCAGTACAGGCTTGCCTGCACTGGAGCTGCTCTCCTCGGCAAGTCACCGTTGGTGTGTTTACAAGTCGCTCGAAACAGGCGCCACCGGCCCTGGGCTCTGCCCACAGCCCACGGCTCCTCAGCTGCTCGCCAACCGGCTTGCCAGTCTCCTTAGAGCCGGCTAGCCGCCTTTCTGTCTCCAGAACATTCAAAAGTTCCCCCCAGAAAAAGCTCCTTTCCAGTCCCTTTTGCCGCGAAAACCCCCCAGTACGGGCTTGCCTGCACTGGAGCTGCTCTCCTCGGCAAGTCACCGTTGGTGTGTTTACACGTCGCTCCAAAGAGGCGCCACCAGCCCTGGGCTCTGTCCACAGCCCACGCCTCCTCAGCTGCTCGCCCACCGGCTTGCCAGTCTCCTTAGAGCCGGCTAGCCGCCTTTCTGTCTCCAAAACATTCAAAAGTTCCCCCAAAAAAGCTCCTTTCCAGTCCCTTTTGCCGCGAAAATCCCCAGTAAGGGCGTGCCTGCACTGGAGCTGCTCTCCTCGGCAAGTCACCGTTGGTGTGTTTACACGTCGCTCGAAACAGGCGCCACCGGCCCTGGGCTCTGCCCACAGGCCGCGCCTCCTCAGCTGCTCGCCCACCGGCTTGCCAGTCTCCTTAGAGCCGGCTAGCCGCCTTTCTGTCTCCAAAAGAGTCAAAAGTCCCCCCAAAAAAACCTCCTTTCCAGTCCCTTTAGCCGCGAAAACCCCCCAGTACAGGCTTGCCCGCACTGGAGCTGCTCTCCTCGGCGAGTCACCGTTGGTGTGTTTACACGTCGCTGGAAACAGGCGCCACCGGCCCTGGGCTCTGCCCACACCGCACGCCTCCTCAGCTGCCCGCCCACCGGCTTGCCAGTCTCCTTAGAGCCGGCTAGCCGCCTTTCTGTCTCCAAAACATTCGAAAGTGCCCCCAGAAAAAGCTCCTTTCCAGTCCCTTTTGCCGCGAAAACCCCCCCGTACGGGCTTGCCTGCACTGGAGCTGCTCTCCTCGGCCAGTGACCGTCGGTGTGTTTACACGTCGCTCAAAAGAGGCACCACCGGCCCTGGGCTCTGCCCACAGGCCACGCCTCCTCAGCTGCTCGCCCACCCGCTTGCCAGTCAGCTTAGAGTCGGCAAGCCGCCTTTCTGTCTCCAAAAGAGTCAAAAGTCCCCCGAAAAAAAGCTCCTTTCCAGTCCCTTTTGCCGCGAAAACCCCCCAGTACGGGCTTGCCTGCACTGGAGCTGCTCTCCTCAGCGAGTCACCGTTGGTGTGTTTACAAGTCGCTCAAAAGAGGCGCCACCGGCCCTGGGCTCTGCCCACAGCCCACGCCTCCTCAGCTGCTCGCCCACCGGCTTGCCAGTCTCCTTAGAGCTGGCTAGCCGCCTTTCTGTCTCCAAAACATTCAAAAGTGCCCCCAGAAAAAGCTCCTTTCCAGTCCCTTTTGCCGCGAAAACCCCCCAGTACAGGCTTGCCCGCACTGGAGCTGCTCTCCTCGGCAAGTCACCGTTGGTGTGTTTACACGTCGCTCGAAACAGGCGCCACCGGCCCTGGGCTCTGCCCACACCGCACGCCTCCTCAGCTGCCCGCCCACCGGCTTGCCAGTCTCCTTAGAGCCGGCTAGACGCCTTTCTGTCTCCAAAAGAGTCAAAAGTCCCCCCAAAAAAACCTCCTTTCCAGTCCCTTTTGCCGCGAAAACCCCCCAGTACGGGCTTGCCTGCACTGGAGCTGCTCTCCTCGGCAAGTCACCGTTGGTGTGTTTACACGTCGCTCGAAACAGGCGCCACCGGCCCTGGGCTCTGCCCACAGGCCGCGCCTCCTCAGCTGCTCGCCCACCGGCTTGCCAGTCTCCTTAGAGCTGGCTAGCCGCCTTTCTGTCTCCAAAAGAGTCAAAAGTCCCCCCAAAAAAACCTCCTTTCCAGTCCCTTTTGCCGCGAAAATCCCCATTAAGGGCGTGCCTGCACTGGAGCTGCTCTCCTCGGCAAGTCACCGTTGGTGTGTTTACAAGTCGCTCGAAACAGGCGCCACCGGCCCTGGGCTCTGCCCACAGGCCGCGCCTCCTCAGCTGCTCGCCCACCGGCTTGCCAGTCTCCTTAGAGCTGGCTAGCCGCCTTTCTGTCTCCAAAAGAGTCAAAAGTCCCCCCAAAAAAACCTCCTTTCCAGTCCCTTTTGCCGCGAAAATCCCCATTAAGGGCGTGCCTGCACTGGAGCTGCTCTCCTCGGCAAGTCACCGTTGGTGTGTTTACAAGTCGCTCGAAACAGGCGCCACCGGCCCTGGGCTCTGCCCACACCGCACGCCTCCTCAGCTGCCCGCCCACCGGCTTGCCAGTCTCCTTAGAGCCGGCTAGCCGCCTTTCTGTCTCCAAAAGAGTCAAAAGAGGCCCCCAAAAAAGCTCCTTTCCAGTCCCTTTTGCCGCGAAAACCCCCTGTACGGGCTTGCCTGCACTGGAGCTGCTCTCCTCGGCCAGTGACCGTTGGTGTGTTTACACGTCGCTCGAAAGAGGCGCCACCGGCCCTGGGCTCTGCCCACAGCCCACGCCTCCTCAGGTGCCCGCCCACCGGCTTGCCAGTCTCCTTAGAGCCGGCTAGCCGCCTTTCTGTCTCCAAAAGAGTCAAAAGTCCCCCGAAAAAAAGCTCCTTTCCAGTCCCTTTTGCCGCGAAAACCCCCAGTATGGGCTTGCCTGCACTGGAGCTGCTCTCCTCGGCCAGTCACCGTTGGTGTGTTTACACGTCGCTCGAAACAGGCGCCAACGGCCCTGGGCTCTGCCCACACCGCACACCTCCTCAGCTGCTCGCCCACCGGCTTGCCAGTCTCCTTAGAGCCGGCTAGCCGCCTTTCTGTCTCCAAAACATTCAAAAGTGCCCCCAGAAAAAGCTCCTTTCCAGTCCCTTTTGCCGCGAAAACCCCCCCGTACAGGCTTGCCTGCACTGGAGCTGCTCTCCTCGGCAAGTCACTGTTCGTGTGTTTACACGTCGCTCCAAAGAGGCGCCACCGGCCCTGGGCTCTGCCCACAGCCCACGGCTCCTCAGCTGCTCGCCCACCGGCTTGCCAGTCTCCTTAGAGCCGGCTAGCCGCCTTTCTGTCTCCAAAACATTCAAAAGTTCCCCCCAGAAAAAGCTCCTTTCCAGTCCCTTTTGCCGCGAAAACCCCCAGTACGGGCTTGCCTGCACTGGAGCTGCTCTCCTCGGCGAGTCACCGTTGGTGTGTTTACACGTCGCTCGAAACAGGCGCCACCGGCCTTGGGCTCTGCCCACAGGCCACGCCTCGTCAGCTGCTCGCCCACCGGCTTGCGAGTCAGCTTAGAGTCGGCAAGCCGCCTTTCTGTCTCCAAAAGAGTCAAAAGTCCCCCCAAAAAAAGCTCCTTTCCAGTCCCTTTTGCCGCGAAAATCCCCATTAAGGGCGTGCCTGCACTGGAGCTGCACTCCTTGGCAAGTCACCGTTGGTGTGTTTACAAGTCGCTCGAAACAGGCGCCACCGGCCCTGGGCTCTGCCCACACCGCACGCCTCCTCAGCTGCCCGCCCACCGGCTTGCCAGTCTCCTTAGAGCCGGCTAGCCGCCTTTCTGTCTCCAAAAGAGTCAAAAGTCCCCCCAAAAAAACCTCCTTTCCAGTCCCTTTAGCCGCGAAAACCCCCCAGTACAGGCTTGCCTGCACTGGAGCTGCTCTCCTCGGCAAGTCACCGTTGGTGTGTTTACAAGTCGCTCGAAACAGGCGCCACCGGCCCTGGGCTCTGCCCACACCGCACGCCTCCTCAGCTGCCCGCCCACCGGCTTGCCAGTCTCCTTAGAGCCGGCTAGCCGCCTTTCTGTCTCCAAAACATTCAAAAGTTCCCCCCAGAAAAAGCTCCTTTCCAGCCCGTTTTGCGGCGAAAACCCCCCAGTACGGGCTTGCCTGCACTGGAGCTGCTCTCCTCGGCGAGTGACCGTTGGTGTGTTTACACGTCGCTCGAAAGAGGCGCCACCGGCCCTGGGCTCTGCCCACAGCCCACGCCTCCTCAGCTGCTCGCCCACCGGCTTGCCAGTCTCCTTAGAGCCGGCTAGCCGCCTTTCTGTCTCCAAAAGAGTCAAAAGTGTCCCCAAAAAAGCTCCTTTCCAGTCCCTTTTGCCGCGAAAATCCCCAGTAAGGGCGTGCCTGCACTGGAGCTGCTCTCCTCGGCAAGTCACCGTTGGTGTGTTTACACGTCGCTCGAAACAGGCGCCACCGGCCCTGGGCTCTGCCCACACCGCACGCCTCCTCAGCTGCTCGCCCACCGGCTTGCCAGTCTCCTTAGAGCTGGCTAGCCGCCTTTCTGTCTCCAAAAGAGTCAAAAGTCCCCCCAAAAAAACCTCCTTTCCAGCCCCTTTTGCCGCGAAACCCCCCCAGTACGGGCTTGCCTGCACTGGAGCTGCTCTCCTCGGCAAGTCACCGTTGGTGTGTTTACACGTCGCTCGAAACAGGCGCCACCGGCCCTGGGCTCTGTCCACAGCCCACGCCTCCTCAGCTGCCCGCCCACCGGCTTGCCAGTCTCCTTAGAGCCGGCTAGCCGCCTTTCTGTCTCCAAAAGAGTCAAAAGTGCCCCCAAAAAAGCTCCTTTCCAGTCCCTTTTGTCGCGAAAATCCCCAGTAAGGGCGTGCCTGCACTGGAGCTGCTCTCCTCGGCAAGTCACCGTTGGTGTGTTTACAGGTTGCTCGAAACAGGAGCCAACGGCCCTGGGCTCTGCCCACACCGCACGCCTCCTCAGCTGCTCGCCCACCGGCTTGCCAGTCTCCTTAGAGCCGGCAAGCCGCCTTTCTGTCTCCAAAAGAGTCAAAAGTCCCCCCCAAAAAAGCTCCTTTGCAGTCCCTTTTGCCGCGAAAACACCCCAGTACAGGCTTGCCTGCACTGGAGCTGCTCTCCTCGGCCAGTCACCGTTGGTGTGTTTACACGTCGCTCGAAACAGGCGCCACCGGCCCTGGGCTCTGCCCACACCGCACGCCTCCTCAGCTGCCCGCCCACCGGCTTGCCAGTCTCCTTAGAGCCGGCTAGCCGCCTTTCTGTCTCCAAAAGAGTCAAAAGAGGCCCCCAAAAAAGCTCCTTTCCAGTCCCTTTTGCCGCGAAAACCCACTGTACGGGCTTGCCTGCACTGGAGCTGCTCTCCTCGGCCAGTCACCGTTGGTGTGTTTACACGTCGCTCGAAACAGGCGCCACCGGCCCTGGGCTCTGCCCACAGCCCACGCCTCCTCAGGTGCCCGCCCACCGGCTTGCCAGTCTCCTTAGAGCCGGCTAGCCGCCTTTCTGTCTCCAAAAGAGTCAAAAGTCCCCCCAAAAAAATCTCCTTTCCAGTCCCTTTTGCCGCGAAAACCCCCAGTACGGGCTTGCCTGCACTGGAGCTGCTCTCCTCGGCCAGTCACCGTTGGTGTGTTTACACGTCGCTCGAAACAGGCGCCAACGGCCCTGGGCTCTGCCCACACCGCACACCTCCTCAGCTGCTCGCCCACCGGCTTGCCAGTCTCCTTAGAGC
The DNA here is from genome assembly GCF_047716275.1 of Strix uralensis. NCBI lineage: Eukaryota > Metazoa > Chordata > Aves > Strigiformes > Strigidae > Strix > Strix uralensis. The sequence continues at coordinate 36,355,303 of NC_133979.1, read as the reverse complement.
CGGCTAGCCGCCTTTCTGTCTCCAAAACATTCAAAAGTTCCCCCCAGAAAAAGCTCCTTTTGCAGCCCGTTTTGCGGCGAAAACCCCCCCGTACAGGCTTGCCCGCACTGGAGCTGCTCTCCTCGGCGAGTCACCGTTGGTGTGTTTACACGTCGCTCGAAACAGGCGCCACCGGCCTTGGGCTCTGCCCACAGGCCACGCCTCCTCAGCTGCTCGCCCACCGGCTTGCGAGTCAGCTTAGAGTCGGCAAGCCGCCTTTCTGTCTCCAAAAGAGTCAAAAGTCCCCCCAAAAAAAGCTCCTTTCCAGTCCCTTTTGCCGCGAAAATCCCCATTAAGGGCGTGCCTGCACTGGAGCTGCTCTCCTCGGCAAGTCACCGTTGGTGTGTTTACACGTCGCTCGAAACAGGCGCCACCGGCCCTGGGCTCTGCCCACAGCCCACGCCTCCTCAGCTGCCCGCCCACCGGCTTGCCAGTCTCCTTAGAGCCGGCTAGCCGCCTTTCTGTCTCCAAAAGAGTCAAAAGTCCCCCCAAAAAAAGCTCCTTTCCAGCCCGTTTTGCGGCGAAAACCCCCCAGTACAGGCTTGCCCGCACTGGAGCTGCTCTCCTCGGCAAGTGACCGTTCGTGTGTTTACACGTCGCTCCAAAGAGGCGCCACCGGCCGTGGGCTCTGCCCACAGGCCACGGCTCCTCAACTGCTCGCCCACCGGCTTGCCAGTCTCCTCAGAGCCGGCTAGCCGCCTTTCTGTCTCCAAAAGAGTCAAAAGTGCCCCCAAAAAAGCTCCTTTCCAGTCCCTTTTGCCGCGAAAATCCCCAGTAAGGGCGTGCCTGCACTGGAGCTGCTCTCCTCGGCAAGTCACCGTTGGTGTGTTTACACGTCGCTCCAAAGAGGCACCACCAGCCCTGGGCTCTGTCCACAGCCCACGCCTCCTCAGCTGCTCGCCCACCGGCTTGCCAGTCTCCTTAGAGCCGGCTAGCCGCCTTTCTGTCTCCAAAACATTCAAAAGTGCCCCCAGAAAAAGCTCCTTTCCAGTCCCTTTTGCCGCGAAAACCCCCCAGTACGGGCTTGCCTGCACTGGAGCTGCTCTCCTCGGCGAGTGACCGTTGGTGTGTTTACACGTCGCTCCAAAGAGGCGCCACCGGCCCCGGGCTCTGCCCACAGGCCACGCCTCCTCAGCTGCTCGCCCACCGGCTTGCCAGTCTCCTTAGAGCCGGCTAGCCGCCTTTCTGTCTCCAAAACATTCAAAAGTTCCCCCCAGAAAAAGCTCCTTTGCAGTCCCTTTTGCCGCGAAAACCCCCAGTACGGGCTTGCCTGCACTGGAGCTGCTCTCCTCGGCAAGTCACCGTTGGTGTGTTTACACGTCGCTCGAAACAGGCGCCACCGGCCCTGGGCTCTGCCCACACCGCACGCCTCCTCAGCTGCCCGCCCACCGGCTTGCCAGTCTCCTTAGAGCCGGCTAGCCGCCTTTCTGTCTCCAAAACATTCAAAAGTTCCCCCCAGAAAAAGCTCCTTTCCAGCCCGTTTTGCGGCGAAAACCCCCCAGTACGGGCTTGCCTGCACTGGAGCTGCTCTCCTCGGCGAGTGACCGTTGGTGTGTTTACACGTCGCTCGAAACAGGCGCCACCAGCCCTGGGCTCTGCCCACAGGCCACGCCTCCTCAGCTGCTCGCCCACCGGCTTGCCAGTCTCCTTAGAGCCGGCTAGCCGCCTTTCTGTCTCCAAAAGAGTCAAAAGTCCCCCCAAAAAAACCTCATTTCCAGTCCCTTTAGCCGCGAAAACCCCCCAGTACAGGCTTGCCTGCACTGGAGCTGCTCTCCTCGGCAAGTCACCGTTGGTGTGTTTACACGTCGCTCGAAACAGGCGCCACCGGCCCTGGGCTCTGCCCACACCGCACGCCTCCTCAGCTGCTCGCCCACCGGCTTGCCAGTCAGCTTAGAGTCGGCAAGCCCCCTTTCTGTCTCCAAAACATTCAAAAGTGCCCCCAGAAAAAGCTCCTTTCCAGTCCCTTTTGCCGCGAAAACCCCCCCGTACAGGCTTGCCCGCACTGGAGCTGCTCTCCTCGGCGAGTGACCATTGGTGTGTTTACACGTCGCTCGAAAGAGGCGCCACCGGCCCTGGGCTCTGCCCACAGCCCACGCCTCCTCAGCTGCTCGCCCACCGGCTTGCCAGTCTCCTTAGAGCCGGCTAGCCGCCTTTCTGTCTCCAAAAGAGTCAAAAGTCCCCCCCAAAAAAGCTCCTTTGCAGTCCCTTTTGCCGCGAAAACACCCCAGTACAGGCTTGCCTGCACTGGAGCTGCTCTCCTCGGCCAGTCACCGTTGGTGTGTTTACACGTCGCTCGAAACAGGCGCCACCGGCCCTGGGCTCTGCCCACACCGCACGCCTCCTCAGCTGCCCGCCCACCGGCTTGCCAGTCTCCTTAGAGCCGGCTAGCCGCCTTTCTGTCTCCAAAAGAGTCAAAAGTCCCCCCAAGAAAACCTCCTTTCCAGCCCCTTTTGCCGCGAAAATCCCCAGTAAGGGCGTGCCTGCACTGGAGCTGCTCTCCTCGGCCAGTCACCGGTGGTGTGTTTACACGTCGCTCCAAAGAAGGGCCACCGGCCCTGGGCTCTGCCCACAGCCCACGCCTCCTCAGCTGCCCGCCCACCGGCTTGCCAGTCTCCTTAGAGCCGGCTAGCCGCCTTTCTGTCTCCAAAACATTCAAAAGTTCCCCCCAGAAAAAGCTCCTTTCCAGCCCGTTTTGCGGCGAAAACCCCCCAGTACAGGCTTGCCTGCACTGGAGCTGCTCTCCTCGGCCAGTCACCGTTGGTGCGTTTACACGTCGCTCGAAACAGGCGCCACCGGCCCTGGGCTCTGCCCACACCGCACGCCTCCTCAGCTGCTCGCCCACCGGCTTGCCAGTCTCCTTAGAGCCGGCTAGCCGCCTTTCTGTCTCCAAAACATTCAAAAGTACCCCCAGAAAAAGCTCCTTTCCAGTCCCTTTTGCCGCGAAAACCCCCCCGTACAGGCTTGCCTGCACTGGAGCTGATCTCCTCGGCAAGTGACCGTTGGTGTGTTTACAAGTCGCTCGAAACAGGCGCCACCGGCCCTGGGCTCTGCCCACAGCCCACGCCTCCTCAGCTGCCCGCCCACCGGCTTGCCAGTCTCCTTAGAGCCGGCTAGACGCCTTTCTGTCTCCAAAAGAGTCTAAAGTCCCCCCAAAAAAAGCTCCTTTCCACCCCGTTTTGCGGCGAAAACCCCCCAGTACAGGCTTGCCCGCACTGGAGCTGCTCTCCTCGGCAAGTGACCGTTCGTGTGTTTACACGTCGCTCGAAAGAGGCGCCACCGGCCGTGGGCTCTGCCCACAGGCCACGGCTCCTCAACTGCTCGCCCACCGGCTTGCCAGTCTCCTTAGAGCCGGCTAGCCGCCTTTCTGTCTCCAAAAGAGTCAAAAGTGCCCCCAAAAAAGCTCCTTTCCAGTCCCTTTTGTCGCGAAAATCCCCAGTAAGGGCGTGCCTGCACTGGAGCTGCTCTCCTCGGCAAGTCACCATTGGTGTGTTTACAGGTTGCTCGAAACAGGAGCCAACGGCCCTGGGCTCTGCCCACACCGCACGCCTCCTCAGCTGCTCGCCCACCGGCTTGCCAGTCTCCTTAGAGCCGGCAAGCCGCCTTTCTGTCTCCAAAAGAGTCAAAAGAGCCCCCCAGAAAAGCTCCTTTCCAGTCCCTTTTGCCGCGAAAACCCCCCAGTACGGGCTTGCCTGCACTGGAGCTGCTCTCCTCGGCCAGTCACCGTTGGTGTGTTTACACGTCGCTCGAAACAGGCGCCACCGGCCCTGGGCTCTGCCCACACCGCACGCCTCCTCAGCTGCTCGCCCACCGGCTTGCCAGTCTCCTTAGAGCCGGCTAGCCGCCTTTCTGTCTCCAGAACATTCAAAAGTTCCCCCCAGAAAAAGCTCCTTTCCAGTCCCTTTTGCCGCGAAAACCCCCCAGTACGGGCTTGCCTGCACTGGAGCTGCTCTCCTCGGCAAGTCACCGTTGGTGTGTTTACACGTCGCTCCAAAGAGGCGCCACCGGCCCTGGGCTCTGCCCACAGCCCACGCCTCCTCAGCTGCCCGCCCACCGGCTTGCCAGTCTCCTTAGAGCCGGCTAGCCGCCTTTCTGTCTCCAAAAGAGTCAAAAGAGGCCCCCAAAAAAGCTCCTTTCCAGTCCCTTTTGCCGCGAAAACCCCCTGTACGGGCTTGCCTGCACTGGAGCTGCTCTCCTCGGCCAGTGACCGTTGGTGTGTTTACACGTCGCTCTAAACAGGCGCCACCGGCCCTGGGCTCTGCCCACACCGCACACCTCCTCAGCTGCTCGCCCACCGGCTTGCCAGTCTCCTTAGAGCCGGCTAGCCGCCTTTCTGTCTCCAAAACATTCAAAAGTTCCCCCCAGAAAAAGCTCCTTTCCAGCCCGTTTTGCGGCGAAAACCCCCCAGTACAGGCTTGCCTGCACTGGAGCTGCTCTCCTCGGCGAGTGACCGTTCGTGTGTTTACACGTCGCTCGAAAGAGGCGCCACCGGCCGTGGGCTCTGCCCACAGGCCACGGCTCCTCAACTGCTCGCCCACCGGCTTGCCACTCTCCTTAGAGCCGGCTAGCCGCCTTTCTGTCTCCAAAAGAGTCAAAAGTGCCCCCAAAAAAGCTCCTTTCCAGTCCCTTTTGCCGCGAAAGTCCCCAGTAAGGGCGTGCCTGCACTGGAGCTGCTCTCCTCGGCAAGTCACCGTTGGTGTGTTTACAGGTTGCTCGAAACAGGAGCCAACGGCCCTGGGCTCTGCCCACACCGCACGCCTCCTCAGCTGCTCGCCCACCGGCTTGCCAGTCTCCTTAGAGCCGGCTAGCCGCCTTTCTGTCTCCAAAAGAGTCAAAAGTGCCCCCAGAAAAAGCTCCTTTCCAGTCCCTTTTGCCGCGAAAACCCCCCAGTACGGGCTTGCCTGCACTGGAGCTGCTCTCCTCGGCAAGTCACCGTTGGTGTGTTTACACGTCGCTCCAAAGAGGCACCACCAGCCCTGGGCTCTGTCCACAGCCCACGCCTCCTCAGCTGCTCGCCCACCGGCTTGCCAGTCTCCTTAGAGACGGCAAGCCGCCTTTCTGTCTCCAAAAGAGTCAAAAGAGCCCCCCAAAAAAGCTCCTTTCCAGTCCCTTTTGCCGCGAAAACCCCCTGTACGGGCTTGCCTGCACTGGAGCTGCTCTCCTCGCCCAGTGACCGTTGGTGTGTTTACACGTCGCTCGAAACAGGCGCCACCGGCCCTGGGCTCTGCCCACAGCCCACGCCTCCTCAGGTGCCCGCCCACCGGCTTGCCAGTCTCCTTAGAGCCGGCTAGCCGCCTTTCTGTCTCCAAAAGAGTCAAAAGTCCCCCCAAAAAAATCTCCTTTCCAGTCCCTTTTGCCGCGAAAACCCCCAGTACGGGCTTGCCTGCACTGGAGCTGCTCTCCTCGGCAAGTCACCGTTGGTGTGTTTACACGTCGCTCGAAACAGGCGCCACCGGCCCTGGGCTCTGCCCACACCGCACGCCTCCTCAGCTGCCTGCCCACCGGCTTGCCAGTCTCCTTAGAGCCGGCTAGCCGCCTTTCTGTCTCCAAAACATTCAAAAGTGCCCCCAGAAAAAGCTCCTTTCCAGTCCCTTTTGCCGCGAAAATCCCCAGTAAGGGCGTGCCTGCACTGGAGCTGCTCTCCTCGGCAAGTCACCGTTGGTGTGTTTACAGGTTGCTCGAAACAGGCGCCAACGGCCCTGGGCTCTGCCCACACCGCACGCCTCCTCAGCTGCTCGCCCACCGGCTTGCCAGTCTCCTTAGAGCTGGCTAGCCGCCTTTCTGTCTCCAAAAGAGTCAAAAGTCCCCCCAAAAAAACCTCCTTTCCAGCCCCTTTTGCCGCGAAAACCCCCCAGTACAGGCTTGCCTACACTGGAGCTGCTCTCCTCGGCCAGTGACCGTCGGTGTGTTTACACGTCGCTCCAAAGAGGCGCCACCGGCCCTGGGCTCTGCCCACAGCCCACGCCTCCTCAGCTGCTCGCCCACCGGCTTGCCAGTCTCCTTAGAGCCGGCTAGCCGCCTTTCTGTCTCCAAAAGAGTCAAAAGTCCCCCCAAAAAAAGCTCCTTTCCAGCCCGTTTTGCGGCGAAAACCCCCCAGTACAGGCTTGCCCGCACTGGAGCTGCTCTCCTCGGCAAGTGACCGTTCGTGTGTTTACACGTCGCTCGAAAGAGGCGCCACCGGCCGTGGGCTCTGCCCACACCGCACGCCTCCTCAGCTGCTCGCCCACCGGCTTGCCAGTCTCCTTAGAGCTGGCTAGCCGCCTTTCTGTCTCCAAAAGAGTCAAAAGTCCCCCCAAGAAAACCTCCTTTCCAGTCCCTTTTGCCGCGAAAACCCCCCAGTACGGGCTTGCCTGCACTGGAGCTGCTCTCCTCGGCAAGTCACCGTTGGTGTGTTTACACGTCGCTCGAAACAGGCGCCACCGGCCCTGGGCTCTGCCCACACCGCACGCCTCCTCAGCTGCTCGCCCACCGGCTTGCCAGTCTCCTTAGAGCCGGCTAGCCGCCTTTCTGTCTCCAAAACATTCAAAAGTTCCCCCCAGAAAAAGCTCCTTTCCAGTCCCTTTTGCCGCGAAAACCCCCCCGTACAGGCTTGCCCGCACTGGAGCTGCTCTCCTCGGCGAGTCACCGTTGGTGTGTTTACACGTCGCTGGAAACAGGCGCCACCGGCCCTGGGCTCTGCCCACACCGCACGCCTCCTCAGCTGCCCGCCCACCGGCTTGCCAGTCTCCTTAGAGCCGGCTAGCCGCCTTTCTGTCTCCAAAACATTCGAAAGTGCCCCCAGAAAAAGCTCCTTTCCAGTCCCTTTTGCCGCGAAAACCCCCCCGTACGGGCTTGCCTGCACTGGAGCTGCTCTCCTCGGCCAGTGACCGTCGGTGTGTTTACACGTCGCTCAAAAGAGGCACCACCGGCCCTGGGCTCTGCCCACAGGCCACGCCTCCTCAGCTGCTCGCCCACCGGCTTGCCAGTCAGCTTAGAGTCGGCAAGCCGCCTTTCTGTCTCCAAAAGAGTCAAAAGTCCCCCGAAAAAAAGCTCCTTTCCAGTCCCTTTTGCCGCGAAAACCCCCCAGTACGGGCTTGCCTGCACTGGAGCTGCTCTCCTCAGCGAGTCACCGTTGGTGTGTTTACACGTCGCTCGAAACAGGCGCCACCGGCCCTGGGCTCTGCCCACACCGCACGCCTCCTCAGCTGCCCGCCCATCGGCTTGCCAGTCTCCTTAGAGCCGGCTAGCCGCCTTTCTGTCTCCAAAACATTCTAAAGTTCCCCCCAGAAAAAGCTCCTTTCCAGTCCCTTTTGCCGCGAAAACCCCCAGTACGGGCTTGCCTGCACTGGAGCTTCTCTCCTCGGCAAGTCACCGTTGGTGTGTTTACAAGTCGCTCAAAAGAGGCGCCACCGGCCCTGGGCTCTGCCCACAGCCCACGCCTCCTCAGCTGCTCGCCCACCGGCTTGCCAGTCTCCTTAGAGCTGGCTAGCCGCCTTTCTGTCTCCAAAAGAGTCAAAAGTCCCCCCCAAGAAAGCTCCTTTCCAGTCCCTTTTGCCGCGAAAACCCCCTGTACGGGCTTGCCTGCACTGGAGCTGCTCTCCTCGGCCAGTCACCGGTGGTGTGTTTACACGTCGCTCCAAAGAGGCGCCACCGGCCCTGGGCTCTGCCCACACCGCACGCCTCCTCAGCTGCTCGCCCACCGGCTTGCCAGTCTCCTTAGAGCCGGCTAGCCGCCTTTCTGTCTCCAAAAGAGTCAAAAGTCCCCCCAAAAAAACCTCCTTTCCAGCCCCTTTTGCCACGAAAACCCCCCAGTACAGGCTTGCCTGCACTGGAGCTGCTCTCCTCGGCAAGTCACCGTTGGTGTGTTTACAAGTCGCTCGAAACAGGCGCCACCGGCCCTGGGCTCTGCCCACACCGCACGCCTCCTCAGCTGCCCGCCCACCGGCTTGCCAGTCTCCTTAGAGCCGGCTAGCCGCCTTTCTGTCTCCAAAACATTCAAAAGTTCCCCCCAGAAAAAGCTCCTTTCCAGCCCGTTTTGCGGCGAAAACCCCCCAGTACAGGCTTGCCTGCACTGGAGCTGCTCTCCTCGGCCAGTCACCGTTGGTGCGTTTACACGTCGCTCGAAAGAGGCGCCACCGGCCCTGGGCTCTGCCCACAGCCCACGCCTCCTCAGCTGCTCGCCCACCGGCTTGCCAGTCTCCTTAGAGCCGGCTAGCCGCCTTTCTGTCTCCAAAAGAGTCAAAAGTCCCCCGAAAAAAAGCTCCTTTCCAGTCCCTTTTGCCGCGAAAATCCCCAGTAAGGGCGTGCCTGCACTGGAGCTGCTCTCCTCGGCAAGTCACCGTTGGTGTGTTTACAAGTCGCTCGAAACAGGCGCCACCGGCCCTGGGCACTGCCCACACCGCACGCCTCCTCAGCTGCCCGCCCACCGGCTTGCCAGTCTCCTTAGAGCCGGCTAGCCGCCTTTCTGTCTCCAAAACATTCTAAAGTTCCCCCCAGAAAAAGCTCCTTTCCAGTCCCTTTTGCCGCGAAAACCCCCAGTACGGGCTTGCCTGCACTGGAGCTTCTCTCCTCGGCAAGTCACCGTTGGTGTGTTTACAAGTCGCTCAAAAGAGGCGCCACCGGCCCTGGGCTCTGCCCACAGCCCACGCCTCCTCAGCTGCTCGCCCACCGGCTTGCCAGTCTCCTTAGAGCTGGCTAGCCGCCTTTCTGTCTCCAAAACATTCAAAAGTGCCCCCAGAAAAAGCTCCTTTCCAGTCCCTTTTGCCGCGAAAACCCCCCAGTACAGGCTTGCCCGCACTGGAGCTGCTCTCCTCGGCAAGTCACCCGTGGTGTGTTTACAAGTCGCTCGAAACAGGCGCCACCGGCCCTGGGCTCTGCCCACACCGCACGCCTCCTCAGCTGCCCGCCCACCGGCTTGCCAGTCTCCTTAGAGCCGGCTAGCTGCCTTTCTGTCTCCAAAAGAGTCAAAAGTGCCCCCAAAAAAGCTCCTTTCCAGTCCCTTTTGCCGCGAAAATCCCCAGTAAGGGCGTGCCTGCACTGGAGCTGCTCTCCTCGGCAAGTCACCGTTGGTGTGTTTACACGTCGCTCGAAACAGGCGCCACCGGCCCTGGGCTCTGCCCACACCGCACGCCTCCTCAGCTGCCCGCCCACCGGCTTGCCAGTCTCCTTAGAGCCGGCTAGACGCCTTTCTGTCTCCAAAAGAGTCAAAAGTCCCCCCAAAAAAACCTCCTTTCCAGTCCCTTTTGCCGCGAAAACCCCCCAGTACGGGCTTGCCTGCACTGGAGCTGCTCTCCTCGGCAAGTCACCGTTGGTGTGTTTACACGTCGCTCGAAACAGGCGCCACCGGCCCTGGGCTCTGCCCACAGGCCGCGCCTCCTCAGCTGCTCGCCCACCGGCTTGCCAGTCTCCTTAGAGCTGGCTAGCCGCCTTTCTGTCTCCAAAAGAGTCAAAAGTCCCCCCAAAAAAACCTCCTTTCCAGTCCCTTTTGCCGCGAAAATCCCCATTAAGGGCGTGCCTGCACTGGAGCTGCTCTCCTCGGCAAGTCACCGTTGGTGTGTTTACAAGTCGCTCGAAACAGGCGCCACCGGCCCTGGGCTCTGCCCACACCGCACGCCTCCTCAGCTGCCCGCCCACCGGCTTGCCAGTCTCCTTAGAGCCGGCTAGCCGCCTTTCTGTCTCCAAAACATTCAAAAGTGCCCCCAGAAAAAGCTCCTTTCCAGTCCCTTTTGCCGCGAAAACCCCCCCGTACAGGCTTGCCTGCACTGGAGCTGCTCTCCTCGGCAAGTCACCGTTGGTGTGTTTACACGTCGCTCGAAAGAGGCGCCACCGGCCCTGGGCTCTGCCCACAGCCCACGCCTCCTCAGCTGCTCGCCCACCGGCTTGCCAGTCTCCTTAGAGCTGGCTAGCCGCCTTTCTGTCTCCAAAAGAGTCAAAAGTCCCCCCAAAAAAACCTCCTTTCCAGCCCCTTTTGCCGCGAAAACCCCCCAGTACGGGCTTGCCTGCACTGGAGCTGCTCTCCTCGGCCAGTGACCGTTGGTGTGTTTACACGTCGCTCGAAACAGGCGCCACCGGCCCTGGGCTCTGCCCACAGCCCACGCCTCCTCAGGTGCCCGCCCACCGGCTTGCCAGTCTCCTTAGAGCCGGCTAGCCGCCTTTCTGTCTCCAAAAGAGTCAAAAGTCCCCCCAAAAAAATCTCCTTTCCAGTCCCTTTTGCCGCGAAAACCCCCAGTATGGGCTTGCCTGCACTGGAGCTGCTCTCCTCGGCCAGTCACCGTTGGTGTGTTTACACGTCGCTCGAAACAGGCGCCAACGGCCCTGGGCTCTGCCCACACCGCACACCTCCTCAGCTGCTCGCCCACCGGCTTGCCAGTCTCCTTAGAGCCGGCTAGCCGCCTTTCTGTCTCCAAAACATTCAAAAGTGCCCCCAGAAAAAGCTCCTTTCCAGTCCCTTTTGCCGCGAAAACCCCCCCGTACAGGCTTGCCTGCACTGGAGCTGCTCTCCTCGGCAAGTCACTGTTCGTGTGTTTACACGTCGCTCCAAAGAGGCGCCACCGGCCCTGGGCTCTGCCCACAGCCCACGGCTCCTCAGCTGCTCGCCCACCGGCTTGCCAGTCTCCTTAGAGCCGGCTAGCTGCCTTTCTGTCTCCAAAACATTCAAAAGTTCCCCCCAGAAAAAGCTCCTTTCCAGTCCCTTTTGCCGCGAAAACCCCCAGTACGGGCTTGCCTGCACTGGAGCTGCTCTCCTCGGCGAGTCACCGTTGGTGTGTTTACACGTCGCTCGAAACAGGCGCCACCGGCCTTGGGCTCTGCCCACAGGCCACGCCTCGTCAGCTGCTCGCCCACCGGCTTGCGAGTCAGCTTAGAGTCGGCAAGCCGCCTTTCTGTCTCCAAAAGAGTCAAAAGTCCCCCCAAAAAAAGCTCCTTTCCAGTCCCTTTTGCCGCGAAAATCCCCATTAAGGGCGTGCCTGCACTGGAGCTGCTCTCCTCGGCCAGTCACCGTTGGTGTGTTTACAAGTCGCTCGAAACAGGCGCCACCGGCCCTGGGCTCTGCCCACACCGCACGCCTCCTCAGCTGCCCGCCCACCGGCTTGCCAGTCTCCTTAGAGCCGGCTAGCCGCCTTTCTGTCTCCAAAACATTCAAAAGTTCCCCCCAGAAAAAGCTCCTTTCCAGCCCGTTTTGCGGCGAAAACCCCCCAGTACGGGCTTGCCTGCACTGGAGCTGCTCTCCTCGGCGAGTGACCGTTGGTGTGTTTACACGTCGCTCGAAACAGGCGCCACCGGCCCTGGGCTCTGCCCACAGGCCACGCCTCCTCAGCTGCTCGCCCACCGGCTTGCCAGTCTCCTTAGAGCTGGCTAGCCGCCTTTCTGTCTCCAAAACATTCAAAAGTGCCCCCAGAAAAAGCTCCTTTCCAGTCCCTTTTGCCGCGAAAACCCCCCAGTACAGGCTTGCCCGCACTGGAGCTGCTCTCCTCGGCAAGTCACCCGTGGTGTGTTTACAAGTCGCTCGAAACAGGCGCCACCGGCCCTGGGCTCTGCCCACACCGCACGCCTCCTCAGCTGCCCGCCCACCGGCTTGCCAGTCTCCTTAGAGCCGGCTAGCTGCCTTTCTGTCTCCAAAAGAGTCAAAAGTGCCCCCAAAAAAGCTCCTTTCCAGTCCCTTTTGCCGCGAAAATCCCCAGTAAGGGCGTGCCTGCACTGGAGCTGCTCTCCTCGGCAAGTCACCGTTGGTGTGTTTACACGTCGCTCGAAACAGGCGCCACCGGCCCTGGGCTCTGCCCACACCGCACGCCTCCTCAGCTGCCCACCCACCGGCTTGCCAGTCTCCTTAGAGCCGGCTAGACGCCTTTCTGTCTCCAAAAGAGTCAAAAGTCCCCCCAAAAAAACCTCCTTTCCAGTCCCTTTTGCCGCGAAAACCCCCCAGTACGGGCTTGCCTGCACTGGAGCTGCTCTCCTCGGCAAGTCACCGTTGGTGTGTTTACACGTCGCTCGAAACAGGCGCCACCGGCCCTGGGCTCTGCCCACAGGCCGCGCCTCCTCAGCTGCTCGCCCACCGGCTTGCCAGTCTCCTTAGAGCTGGCTAGCCGCCTTTCTGTCTCCAAAAGAGTCAAAAGTCCCCCCAAAAAAACCTCCTTTCCAGTCCCTTTTGCCGCGAAAATCCCCATTAAGGGCGTGCCTGCACTGGAGCTGCTCTCCTCGGCAAGTCACCGTTGGTGTGTTTACAAGTCGCTCGAAACAGGCGCCACCGGCCCTGGGCTCTGCCCACAGGCCGCGCCTCCTCAGCTGCTCGCCCACCGGCTTGCCAGTCTCCTTAGAGCTGGCTAGCCGCCTTTCTGTCTCCAAAAGAGTCAAAAGTCCCCCCAAAAAAACCTCCTTTCCAGTCCCTTTTGCCGCGAAAATCCCCATTAAGGGCGTGCCTGCACTGGAGCTGCTCTCCTCGGCAAGTCACCGTTGGTGTGTTTACAAGTCGCTCGAAACAGGCGCCACCGGCCTTGGGCTCTGCCCACAGCCCACGCCTCCTCAGCTGCTCGCCCACCGGCTTGCCAGTCTCCTTAGAGCTGGCTAGCCGCCTTTCTGTCTCCAAAAGAGTCAAAAGTCCCCCCAAAAAAAGCTCCTTTCCAGCCCCTTTTGCCGCGAAAACCCCCCAGTACAGGCTTGCCTGCACTGGAGCTGCTCTCCTCGGCAAGTCACCGTTGGTGTGTTTACAAGTCGCTCGAAACAGGCGCCACCGGCCCTGGGCTCTGCCCACACCGCACGCCTCCTCAGCTGCCCGCCCACCGGCTTGCCAGTCTCCTTAGAGCCGGCTAGCCGCCTTTCTGTCTCCAAAACATTCAAAAGTGCCCCCAGAAAAAGCTCCTTTCCAGTCCCTTTTGCCGCGAAAACCCCCCAGTACGGGCTTGCCTGCACTGGAGCTGCTCTCCTCGGCCAGTCACCGTTGGTGTGTTTACACGTCGCTCGAAACAGGCGCCACCGGCCCTGGGCTCTGCCCACAGCCCACGCCTCCTCAGCTGCCCGCCCACCGGCTTGCCAGTCTCCTTAGAGCCGGCTAGCCGCCTTTCTGTCTCCAAAAGAGTCAAAAGAGGCCCCCAAAAAAGCTCCTTTCCAGTCCCTTTTGCCGCGAAAACCCCCTGTACGGGCTTGCCTGCACTGGAGCTGCTCTCCTCGGCCAGTGACCGTTGGTGTGTTTACACGTCGCTCGAAACAGGCGCCACCGGCCCTGGGCTCTGCCCACAGCCCACGCCTCCTCAGGTGCCCGCCCACCGGCTTGCCAGTCTCCTTAGAGCCGGCTAGCCGCCTTTCTGTCTCCAAAAGAGTCAAAAGTCCCCCGAAAAAAAGCTCCTTTCCAGTCCCTTTTGCCGCGAAAACCCCCAGTATGGGCTTGCCTGCACTGGAGCTGCTCTCCTCGGCCAGTCACCGTTGGTGTGTTTACACGTCGCTCGAAACAGGCGCCAACGGCCCTGGGCTCTGCCCACACCGCACACCTCCTCAGCTGCTCGCCCACCGGCTTGCCAGTCTCCTTAGAGCCGGCTAGCCGCCTTTCTGTCTCCAAAACATTCAAAAGTGCCCCCAGAAAAAGCTCCTTTCCAGTCCCTTTTGCCGCGAAAACCCCCCCGTACAGGCTTGCCTGCACTGGAGCTGCTCTCCTCGGCAAGTCACTGTTCGTGTGTTTACACGTCGCTCCAAAGAGGCGCCACCGGCCCTGGGCTCTGCCCACAGCCCACGGCTCCTCAGCTGCTCGCCCACCGGCTTGCCAGTCTCCTTAGAGCCGGCTAGCCGCCTTTCTGTCTCCAAAACATTCAAAAGTTCCCCCCAGAAAAAGCTCCTTTCCAGTCCCTTTTGCCGCGAAAACCCCCAGTACGGGCTTGCCTGCACTGGAGCTGCTCTCCTCGGCGAGTCACCGTTGGTGTGTTTACACGTCGCTCGAAACAGGCGCCACCGGCCTTGGGCTCTGCCCACAGGCCACGCCTCGTCAGCTGCTCGCCCACCGGCTTGCGAGTCAGCTTAGAGTCGGCAAGCCGCCTTTCTGTCTCCAAAAGAGTCAAAAGTCCCCCCAAAAAAAGCTCCTTTCCAGTCCCTTTTGCCGCGAAAACCCCCCAGTACGGGCTTGCCTGCACTGCAGCTGCTCTCCTCGGCAAGTCACCGTTGGTGTGTTTACACGTCGCTCGAAACAGGCGCCACCGGCCCTGGGCTCTGCCCACAGGCCGCGCCTCCTCAGCTGCTCGCCCACCGGCTTGCCAGTCTCCTTAGAGCTGGCTAGCCGCCTTTCTGTCTCCAAAAGAGTCAAAAGTGCCCCCAAAAAAGCTCCTTTCCAGTCCCTTTTGCCGCGAAAATCCCCAGTAAGGGCGTGCCTGCACTGGAGCTGCTCTCCTCGGCAAGTCACCGTTGGTGTGTTTACAAGTCGCTCGAAACAGGCGCCACCGGCCCTGGGCTCTGCCCACAGCCCACGCCTCCTCAGGTGCCCGCCCACCGGCTTGCCAGTCTCCTTAGAGCCGGCTAGCCGCCTTTCTGTCTCCAAAAGAGTCAAAAGTCCCCCCAAAAAAATCTCCTTTCCAGTCCCTTTTGCCGCGAAAACCCCCAGTACGGGCTTGCCTGCACTGGAGCTGCTCTCCTCGGCCAGTCACCGTTGGTGTGTTTACACGTCGCTCGAAACAGGCGCCAACGGCCCTGGGCTCTGCCCACACCGCACACCTCCTCAGCTGCTCGCCCACCGGCTTGCCAGTCTCCTTAGAGCCGGCTAGCCGCCTTTCTGTCTCCAAAAGAGTCAAAAGTCCCCCCAAAAAAACCTCCTTTCCAGTCCCTTTAGCCGCGAAAACCCCCCAGTACAGGCTTGCCTGCACTGGAGCTGCTCTCCTCGGCAAGTCACCGTTGGTGTGTTTACAAGTCGCTCGAAACAGGCGCCACCGGCCCTGGGCTCTGCCCACACCGCACGCCTCCTCAGCTGCCCGCCCACCGGCTTGCCAGTCTCCTTAGAGCCGGCTAGCCGCCTTTCTGTCTCCAAAACATTCAAAAGTGCCCCCAGAAAAAGCTCCTTTCCAGTCCCTTTTGCCGCGAAAACCCCCCCGTACAGGCTTGCCCGCACTGGAGCTGCTCTCCTCGGCAAGTCACCCGTGGTGTGTTTACAAGTCGCTCGAAACAGGTGCCACCGGCCCTGGGCTCTGCCCACACCGCACGCCTCCTCAGCTGCCCGCCACCGGCTTGCCAGTCTCCTTAGAGCTGGCTAGCTGCCTTTCTGTCTCCAAAAGAGTCAAAAGTGCCCCCAAAAAAGCTCCTTTCCAGTCCCTTTTGCCGCGAAAATCCCCAGTAAGGGCGTGCCTGCACTGGAGCTGCTCTCCTCGGCAAGTCACCGTTGGTGTGTTTACAAGTCGCTCGAAACAGGCGCCACCGGCCTTGGGCTCTGCCCACAGCCCACGCCTCCTCAGCTGCTCGCCCACCGGCTTGCCAGTCTCCTTAGAGCCGGCTAGCCGCCTTTCTGTCTCCAAAACATTCAAAAGTGCCCCCAGAAAAAGCTCCTTTCCAGTCCCTTTTGCCGCGAAAATCCCCAGTAAGGGCGTGCCTGCACTGGAGCTGCTCTCCTCGGCAAGTCACCGTTGGTGTGTTTACAAGTCGCTCGAAACAGGCGCCACCGGCCCTGGGCTCTGCCCACACCGCACGCCTCCTCAGCTGCCCGCCCACCGGCTTGCCAGTCTCCTTAGAGCCGGCTAGCCGCCTTTCTGTCTCCAAAACATTCAAAAGTCCCCCCAAAAAAACCTCCTTTCCAGTCCCTTTAGCCGCGAAAACCCCCCAGTACAGGCTTGCCTGCACTGGAGCTGCTCTCCTCGGCAAGTCACCGTTGGTGTGTTTACAAGTCGCTCGAAACAGGCGCCACCGGCCCTGGGCTCTGCCCACACCGCACGCCTCCTCAGCTGCCCGCCCACCGGCTTGCCAGTCTCCTTAGAGCCGGCTAGCCGCCTTTCTGTCTCCAAAACATTCAAAAGTTCCCCCCAGAAAAAGCTCCTTTCCAGCCCGTTTTGCGGCGAAAACCCCCCAGTACGGGCTTGCCTGCACTGGAGCTGCTCTCCTCGTCAAGTCACCGTTGGTGTGTTTACACGTCGCTCCAAAGAGGCACCACCAGCCCTGGGCTCTGTCCACAGCCCACGCCTCCTCAGCTGCTCGCCCACCGGCTTGCCAGTCTCCTTAGAGCCGGCTAGCCGCCTTTCTGTCTCCAAAAGAGTCTAAAGAGCCCCCCAAAAAAGCTCCTTTCCAGTCCCTTTTGCCGCGAAAACCCCCTGTACGGGCTTGCCTGCACTGGAGCTGCTCTCCTCGGCCAGTGACCGTTGGTGTGTTTACACGTCGCTCGAAACAGGCGCCACCGGCCCTGGGCTCTGCCCACAGCCCACGCCTCCTCAGGTGCCCGCCCACCGGCTTGCCAGTCTCCTTAGAGCCGGCTAGCCGCCTTTCTGTCTCCAAAAGAGTCAAAAGTCCCCGCAAAAAAACCTCATTTCCAGTCCCTTTAGCCGCGAAAACCCCCCCGTACAGGCTTGCCTGCACTGGAGCTGCTCTCCTCGGCGAGTGACCGTTGGTGTGTTTACACGTCGCTCGAAACAGGCGTCACCGGCCCCGGGCTCTGCCCACAGGCCACGCCTCCTCAGCTGCTCGCCCACCGGCTTGCCAGTCTCCTTAGAGCCGGCTAGCCGCCTTTCTGTCTCCAAAACATTCAAAAGTGCCCCCAGAAAAAGCTCCTTTCCAGTCCCTTTTGCCGCGAAAACCCCCCCGTACAGGCTTGCCCGCACTGGAACTGCTCTCCTCGGCAAGTCACCGTTGGTGTGTTTACAGGTTGCTCGAAACAGGAGCCAACGGCCCTGGGCTCTGCCCACACCGCACGCCTCCTCAGCTGCTCGCCCACCGGCTTGCCAGTCTCCTTAGAGCCGGCAAGCCGCCTTTCTGTCTCCAAAAGAGTCAAAAGAGCCCCCCAGAAAAGCTCCTTTCCAGTCCCTTTTGCCGCGAAAACCCCCCAGTACGGGCTTGCCTGCACTGGAGCTGCTCTCCTCGGCCAGTCACCGTTGGTGTGTTTACACGTCGCTCGAAACAGGCGCCACCGGCCCTGGGCTCTGCCCACAGGCCACGCCTCCTCAGCTGCTCGCCCACCGGCTTGCCAGTCTCCTTAGAGCCGGCTAGCCGCCTTTCTGTCTCCAAAAGAGTCAAAAGTCCCCCCAAAAAAACCTCCTTTCCAGCCCCTTTTGCCGCGAAAACCCCCCAGTACGGGCTTGCCTGCACTGGAGCTGCTCTCCTCGGCAAGTGACCGTTGGTGTGTTTACAAGTCGCTCGAAACAGGCGCCACCGGCCCTGGGCTCTGCCCACAGCCCACGCCTCCTCAGCTGCCCGCCCACCGGCTTGCCAGTCTCCTTAGAGCCGGCTAGACGCCTTTCTGTCTCCAAAAGAGTCAAAAGTCCCCCCAAAAAAAGCTCCTTTCCAGCCCGTTTTGCGGCGAAAACCCCCCAGTACAGGCTTGCCCGCACTGGAGCTGCTCTCCTCGGCAAGTGACCGTTCGTGTGTTTACACGTCGCTCGAAAGAGGCGCCACCGGCCGTGGGCTCTGCCCACGGGCCACGGCTCCTCAACTGCTCGCCCACCGGCTTGCCAGTCTCCTTAGAGCCGGCTAGCCGCCTTTCTGTCTCCAAAAGAGTCAAAAGTGCCCCCAAAAAAGCTCCTTTCCAGTCCCTTTTGCCGCGAAAATCCCCAGTAAGGGCGTGCCTGCACTGGAGCTGCTCTCCTCGGCCAGTCACCGTTGGTGTGTTTACAGGTTGCTCGAAACAGGCGCCACCGGCCCTGGGCTCTGCCCACAGCCCACGCCTCCTCAGCTGCTCGCCCACCGGCTTGCCAGTCTCCTTAGAGCCGGCTAGCCGCCTTTCTGTCTCCAAAACATTCAAAAGTGCCCCCAGAAAAAGCTCCTTTCCAGTCCCTTTTGCCGCGAAAACCCCCCAGTACGGGCTTGCCTGCACTGGAGCTGCTCTCCTCGGCAAGTCACCGGTGGTGTGTTTACACGTCGCTCGAAAGAGGCGCCACGGGCCGTGGGCTCTGCCCACAGGCCACGGCTCCTCAACTGCTCGCCCACCGGCTTGCCAGTCTCCTTAGAGCCGGCTAGCCGCCTTTCTGTCTCCAAAAGAGTCAAAAGTGTCCCCAAAAAAGCTCCTTTCCAGTCCCTTTTGCCGCGAAAATCCCCAGTAAGGGCGTGCCTGCACTGGAGCTGCTCTCCTCGGCCAGTCACCGTTGGTGCGTTTACAGGTTGCTCGAAACAGGCGCCAACGGCCCTGGGCTCTGCCCACACCGCACGCCTCCTCAGCTGCTCGCCCACCGGCTTGCCAGTCTCCTTAGAGCCGGCTAGCCGCCTTTCTGTCTCCAAAACATTCAAAAGTCCCCCCCAAAAAAGCTCCTTTCCAGTCCCTTTTGCCGCGAAAACACCCCAGTACAGGCTTCCCTGCACTGGAGCTGCTCTCCTCGGCCAGTCACCGTTGGTGTGTTTACACGTCGCTCAAAAGAGGCGCCACCGGCCCCGGGCTCTGCCCACAGGCCACGCCTCCTCAGCTGCTCGCCCACTGGCTTGCCAGTCAGCTTAGAGCCGGCTAGCCGCCTTTCTGTCTCCAAAACATTCAAAAGTGCCCCCAGAAAAAGCTCCTTTCCAGTCCCTTTTGCCGCGAAAACCCCCCCGTACAGGCTTGCCTGCACTGGAGCTGCTCTCCTCGGCAAGTCACCGTTGGTGTGTTTACACGTCGCTCGAAACAGGCGCCACCGGCCCTGGGCTCTGCCCACAGCCCACGCCTCCTCAGCTGCCCGCCCACCGGCTTGCCAGTCTCCTTAGAGCCGGCTAGCCGCCTTTCTGTCTCCAAAACATTCAAAAGTTCCCCCCAGAAAAAGCTCCTTTCCAGTCCCCTTTGCGGCGAAAACCCCCCAGTACAGGCTTGCCTGCACTGGAGCTGCTCTCCTCGGCCAGTCACCGTTGGTGCGTTTACACGTCGCTGGAAACAGGCGCCACCGGCCCTGGGCTCTGCCCACAGCCCACGCCTCCTCAGCTGCCCGCCCACCGGCTTGCCAGTCTCCTTAGAGCCGGCTAGCCGCCTTTCTGTCTCCAAAACATTCAAAAGTGCCCCCAGAAAAAGCTCCTTTCCAGTCCCTTTTGCCGCGAAAACCCCCTGTACGGGCTTGCCTGCACTGGAGCTGCTCTCCTCGGCCAGTCACCGTTGGTGTGTTTACAAGTCGCTCGAAACAGGCGCCACCGGCCCTGGGCTCTGCCCACAGGCCACGCCTCCTCAGCTGCTCGCCCACCGGCTTGCCAGTCTCCTTAGAGCCGGCTAGCCGCCTTTCTGTCTCCAAAAGAGTCAAAAGTCCCCCCCAAAAAAGCTCCTTTGCAGTCCCTTTTGCCGCGAAAACACCCCAGTAAGGGCTTGCCTGCACTGGAGCTGCTCTCCTCGGCAAGTCACCGTTGGTGTGTTTACACGTCGCTCCAAAGAGGCGCCACCGGCCCTGGGCTCTGCCCACAGCCCACGCCTCCTCAGCTGCTCGCCCACCGGCTTGCCAGTCTCCTTAGAGCCGGCTAGCCGCCTTTCTGTCTCCAAAAGAGTCAAAAGTCCCCCGAAAAAAAGCTCCTTTCCAGTCCCTTTTGCCGCGAAAACCCCCCAGTACAGGCTTGCCCGCACTGGAGCTGCTCTCCTCGGCAAGTCACCGTTGGTGTGTTTACACGTCGCTCGAAACAGGCGCCACCGGCCCTGGGCTCTGCCCACACCGCACGCCTCCTCAGCTGCCCGCCCACCGGCTTGCCAGTCTCCTTAGAGCCGGCTAGACGCCTTTCTGTCTCCAAAAGAGTCAAAAGTCCCCCCAAAAAAACCTCCTTTCCAGTCCCTTTTGCCGCGAAAATCCCCATTAAGTGCGTGCCTGCACTGGAGCTGCTCTCCTCGGCAAGTCACCGTTGGTGTGTTTACAAGTCGCTCGAAACAGGCGCCACCGGCCCTGGGCTCTGCCCACACCGCACGCCTCCTCAGCTGCCCGCCCACCGGCTTGCCAGTCTCCTTAGAGCTGGCTAGCTGCCTTTCTGTCTCCAAAAGAGTCAAAAGTGCCCCCAAAAAAGCTCCTTTCCAGTCCCTTTTGCCGCGAAAATCCCCAGTAAGGGCGTGCCTGCACTGGAGCTGCTCTCCTCGGCAAGTCACCGTTGGTGTGTTTACAAGTCGCTCGAAACAGGCGCCACCGGCCTTGGGCTCTGCCCACAGCCCACGCCTCCTCAGCTGCTCGCCCACCGGCTTGCCAGTCTCCTTAGAGCCGGCTAGCCGCCTTTCTGTCTCCAAAACATTCAAAAGTGCCCCCAGAAAAAGCTCCTTTCCAGTCCCTTTTGCCGCGAAAATCCCCAGTAAGGGCGTGCCTGCACTGGAGCTGCTCTCCTCGGCCAGTCACCGTTGGTGTGTTTACACGTCGCTCGAAACAGGCGCCACCGGCCCTGGGCTCTGCCCACGGCCCTCGCCTCCACAGGTGCCCGCCCACCGGCTTGCCAGTCTCCTTAGAGCCGGCTAGCCGCCTTTCTGTCTCCAAAAGAGTCAAAAGTCCCCCCCAAAAAAGCTCCTTTCCAGTCCCTTTTGCCGCGAAAACCCCCCAGTACGGGCTTGCCTGCACTGGAGCTGCTCTCCTCGGCCAGTCACCGTTGGTGTGTTTACACGTCGCTCGAAACAGGCGCCACCGGCCCTGGGCTCTGCCCACAGCCCACGCCTCCTCAGCTGCCCGCCCACCGGCTTGCCAGTCTCCTTAGAGCCGGCTAGCCGCCTTTCTGTCTCCAAAAGAGTCAAAAGAGGCCCCCAAAAAAGCTCCTTTCCAGTCCCTTTTGCCGCGAAAACCCCCTGTACGGGCTTGCCTGCACTGGAGCTGCTCTCCTCGGCCAGTGACCGTTGGTGTGTTTACACGTCGCTCGAAACAGGCGCCACCGGCCCTGGGCTCTGCCCACAGCCCACGCCTCCTCAGGTGCCCGCCCACCGGCTTGCCAGTCTCCTTAGAGCCGGCTAGCCGCCTTTCTGTCTCCAAAACATTCAAAAGTGCCCCCAGAAAAAGCTCCTTTCCAGTCCCTTTTGCCGCGAAAACCCCCCCGTACAGGCTTGCCTGCACTGGAGCTGCTCTCCTCGGCGAGTGACCGTTGGTGTGTTTACACGTCGCTCGAAACAGGCGTCACCGGCCCCGGGCTCTGCCCACAGGCCACGCCTCCTCAGCTGCTCGCCCACCGGCTTGCCAGTCTCCTTAGAGCCGGCTAGCCGCCTTTCTGTCTCCAAAACATTCAAAAGTGCCCCCAGAAAAAGCTCCTTTCCAGTCCCTTTTGCCGCGAAAACCCCCCCGTACAGGCTTGCCCGCACTGGAACTGCTCTCCTCGGCAAGTCACCGTTGGTGTGTTTACACGTCGCTCGAAATAGGCGCCACCGGCCGTGGGCTCTGCACACAGGCCACGCCTCCTCAGCTGCTCGCCCACCGGCTTGCCAGTCTCCTTAGAGCTGGCTAGCCGCCTTTCTGTCTCCAAAAGAGTCAAAAGTCCCCCCAAAAAAGCTCCTTTCCAGTCCCTTTTGTCGCGAAAATCCCCAGTAAGGGCGTGCCTGCACTGGAGCTGCTCTCCTCGGCAAGTCACCGTTGGTGTGTTTACAGGTTGCTCGAAACAGGAGCCACCGGCCCTGGGCTCTGCCCACACCGCACGCCTCCTCAGCTGCTCGCCCACCGGCTTGCAAGTCTCCTTAGAGCCGGCTAGCCGCCTTTCTGTCTCCAGAACATTCAAAAGTTCCCCCCAAAAAAGCTCCTTTCCAGTCCCTTTTGCCGCGAAAATCCCCAGTAAGGGCGTGCCTGCACTGGAGCTGCTCTCCTCGGCAAGTCACCGTTGGTGTGTTTACAAGTCGCTCGAAACAGGCGCCACCGGCCCTGGGCTCTGCCCACACCGCACGCCTCCTCAGCTGCCCGCCCACCGGCTTGCCAGTCTCCTTAGAGGCGGCTAGCCGCCTTTCTGTCTCCAAAAGAGTCAAAAGTCCCCCCAAAAAAACCTCCTTTCCAGTCCCTTTAGCCGCGAAAACCCCCCAGTACAGGCTTGCCTGCACTGGAGCTGCTCTCCTCGGCCAGTGACCGTCGGTGTGTTTACACGTCGCTCAAAAGAGGAGCCACCGGCCCTGGGCTCTGCCCACAGCCCACGCCTCCTCAGCTGCTCGCCCACCGGCTTGCCAGTCTCCTTAGAGCCGGCTAGCCGCCTTTCTGTCTCCAAAAGAGTCAAAAGTGTCCCCAAAAAAGCTCCTTTCCAGTCCCTTTTGCCGCGAAAATCCCCAGTAAGGGCGTGCCTGCACTGGAGCTGCTCTCCTCGGCCAGTCACCGTTGGTGTGTTTACACGTCGCTCGAAACAGGCGCCACCGGCCCTGGGCTCTGCCCACACCGCACGCCTCCTCAGCTGCTCGCCCACCGGCTTGCCAGTCTCCTTAGAGCTGGCTAGCCGCCTTTCTGTCTCCAAAAGAGTCAAAAGTCCCCCCAAAAAAACCTCCTTTCCAGCCCCTTTTGCCGCGAAAACCCCCCAGTACGCGCTTGCCTGCACTGGAGCTGCTCTCCTCGGCAAGTCACCGTTGGTGTGTTTACACGTCGCTCGAAAGAGGCGCCACCGGCCCTGGGCTCTGCCCACAGCCCACGCCTCCTCAGCTGCTCGCCCACCGGCTTGCCAGTCTCCTTAGAGCTGGCTAGCCGCCTTTCTGTCTCCAAAAGAGTCAAAAGTCCCCCCAAAAAAACCTCCTTTCCAGCCCCTTTTGCCGCGAAAACCCCCCAGTACAGGCTTGCCCGCACTGGAGCTGCTCTCCTCGGCAAGTGACCGTTCGTGTGTTTACACGTCGCTCGAAAGAGGCGCCACCGGCCGTGGGCTCTGCCCACAGCCCACGCCTCCTCAGCTGCTCGCCCACCGGCTTGCCAGTCTCCTTAGAGCCGGCTAGCCGCCTTTCTGTCTCCAAAAGAGTCAAAAGTGCCCCCAAAAAAGCTCCTTTCCAGTCCCTTTTGCCGCGAAAATCCCCAGTAAGGGCGTGCCTGCACTGGAGCTGCTCTCCTCGGCCAGTCACCGTTGGTGTGTTTACAGGTTGCTCGAAACAGGCGCCACCGGCCCTGGGCTCTGCCCACACCGCACGCCTCCTCAGCTGCTCGCCCACCGGCTTGCCAGTCTCCTTAGAGCCGGCTAGCCGCCTTTCTGTCTCCAAAAGAGTCAAAAGTGCCCCCCGAAAAAGCTCCTTTCCAGTCCCTTTTGCCGCGAAAACCCCCCAGTACGGGCTTGCCTGCACTGGAGCTGCTCTCCTCGGCAAGTCACCGTTGGTGTGTTTACACGTCGCTCCAAAGAGGCACCACCAGCCCTGGGCTCTGTCCACAGCCCACGCCTCCTCAGCTGCTCGCCCACCGGCTTGCCAGTCTCCTTAGAGCCGGCAAGCCGCCTTTCTGTCTCCAAAAGAGTCAAAAGAGCCCCCCAAAAAAGCTCCTTTCCAGTCCCTTTTGCCGCGAAAACCCCCTGTACGGGCTTGCCTGCACTGGAGCTGCTCTCCTCGCCCAGTGACCGTTGGTGTGTTTACACGTCGCTCGAAACAGGCGCCACCGGCCCTGGGCTCTGCCCACACCGCACGCCTCCTCAGCTGCTCGCCCACCGGCTTGCCAGTCTCCTTAGAGCCGGCTAGCCGCCTTTCTGTCTCCAAAACATTCAAAAGTGCCCCCAGAAAAAGCTCCTTTCCAGTCCCTTTTGCCGCGAAAACCCCCTGTACGGGCTTGCCTGCACTGGAGCTGCTCTCCTCGGCCAGTCACCGGTGGTGTGTTTACACGTCGCTCCAAAGAGGCGCCACCGGCCCTGGGCTCTGCCCACAGCCCACGCCTCCTCAGCTGCCCGCCCACCGGCTTGCCAGTCTCCTTAGAGCCGGCTAGCCGCCTTTCTGTCTCCAAAACATTCAAAAGTTCCCCCCAGAAAAAGCTCCTTTCCAGCCCGTTTTGCGGCGAAAACCCCCCAGTACAGGCTTGCCTGCACTGGAGCTGCTCTCCTCGGCCAGTCACCGTTGGTGCGTTTACACGTCGCTCGAAACAGGCGCCACCGGCCCTGGGCTCTGCCCACAGCCCACGCCTCCTCAGCTGCTCGCCCACCGGCTTGCCAGTCTCCTTAGAGCTGGCTAGCCGCCTTTCTGTCTCCAAAAGAGTCAAAAGTCCCCCCAAAAAAACCTCCTTTCCAGTCCCTTTTGCCGCGAAAACCCCCCAGTACGGGCTTGCCTGCACTGGAGCTGCTCTCCTCGGCCAGTCACCGGTGGTGTGTTTACACGTCGCTCCAAAGAGGCGCCACCGGCCCTGGGCTCTGCCCACAGCCCACGCCTCCTCAGCTGCTCGCCCACCGGCTTGCCAGTCTCCTTAGAGCTGGCTAGCCGCCTTTCTGTCTCCAAAAGAGTCAAAAGTCCCCCCCAAAAAAGCTCCTTTCCAGTCCCCTTTGCCGCGAAAACACCCCCGTACAGGCTTGCCTGCACTGGAGCCGCTCTCCTCGGCCACTGACCGTCGGTGTGTTTACAAGTCGCTCGAAACAAGCGCCACCGGCCCTGGGCTCTGCCCACACCGCACGCCTCCTCAGCTGCCCGCCCACCGGCTTGCCAGTCTCCTTAGAGCCGGCTAGCCGCCTTTCTGTCTCCAAAACATTCAAAAGTGCCCCCAGAAAAAGCTCCTTTCCAGTCCCTTTTGCCGCGAAAACCCCCCCGTACAGGCTTGCCCGCACTGGAGCTGCTCTCCTCGGCGAGTCACCGTTGGTGTGTTTACACGTCGCTCGAAACAGGCGCCACCGGCCCTGGGCTCTGCCCACACCGCACGCCTCCTCAGCTGCCCGCCCACCGGCTTGCCAGTGTCCTTAGAGCCGGCTAGCCGCCTTTCTGTCTACAAAACATTCAAAAGTGCCCCCAGAAAAAGCTCCTTTCCAGTCCCTTTTGCCGCGAAAACCCCCTGTACGGGCTTGCCTGCACTGGAGCTGCTCTCCTCGGCAAGTCACCGTTGGTGTGTTTACAAGTCGCTCGAAACAGGCGCCACCGGCCCTGGGCTCTGCCCACACCGCACGCCTCCTCAGCTGCCCGCCCACCGGCTTGCCAGTCTCCTTAGAGCCGGCTAGCCGCCTTTCTGTCTCCAAAACATTCAAAAGTGCCCCCAGAAAAAGCTCCTTTCCAGTCCCTTTTGCCGCGAAAACCCCCCCGCACAGGCTTGCCTGCACTGGAGCTGCTCTCCTCGGCAAGTCACCGTTGGTGCGTTTACAGGTTGCTCGAAACAGGCGCCAACGGCCCTGGGCTCTGCCCACACCGCACGCCTCCTCAGCTGCTCGCCCACCGGCTTGCCAGTCTCCTTAGAGCCGGCTAGCCGCCTTTCTGTCTCCAAAAGAGTCAAAAGTCCCCCCCAAAAAAGCTCCTTTCCAGTCCCTTTTGCCGCGAAAACACCCCAGTACAGGCTTCCCTGCACTGGAGCTGCTCTCCTCGGCCAGTCACCGTTGGTGTGTTTACACGTCGCTCAAAAGAGGCGCCACCGGCCCCGGGCTCTGCCCACAGGCCACGCCTCCTCAGCTGCTCGCCCACTGGCTTGCCAGTCAGCTTAGAGCCGGCTAGCCGCCTTTCTGTCTCCAAAACATTCAAAAGTGCCCCCCAAAAAAGCTCCTTTGCAGTCCCTTTTGCCGCGAAAACACCCCAGTAAGGGCTTGCCTGCACTGGAGCTGCTCTCCTCGGCAAGTCACCGTTGGTGTGTTTACACGTCGCTCGAAACAGGCGCCACCGGCCCTGGGCTCTGCCCACAGCCCACGCCTCCTCAGCTGCCCGCCCACCGGCTTGCCAGTCTCCTTAGAGCCGGCTAGCCGCCTTTCTGTCTCCAAAA
Source organism: Strix uralensis (assembly GCF_047716275.1). Taxonomy (NCBI): domain Eukaryota; kingdom Metazoa; phylum Chordata; class Aves; order Strigiformes; family Strigidae; genus Strix; species Strix uralensis. Next base: position 36,329,423 of record NC_133979.1, on the reverse strand, counting down.
GAGTCAAAAGTGTCCCCAAAAAAGCTCCTTTCCAGTCCCTTTTGCCGCGAAAATCCCCAGTAAGGGCGTGCCTGCACTGGAGCTGCTCTCCTCGGCCAGTCACCGTTGGTGCGTTTACAGGTTGCTCGAAACAGGCGCCAACGGCCCTGGGCTCTGCCCACACCGCACGCCTCCTCAGCTGCTCGCCCACCGGCTTGCCAGTCTCCTTAGAGCCGGCTAGCCGCCTTTCTGTCTCCAAAACATTCAAAAGTCCCCCCCAAAAAAGCTCCTTTCCAGTCCCTTTTGCCGCGAAAACACCCCAGTACAGGCTTGCCTGCACTGGAGCTGCTCTCCTCGGCAAGTCACCGTTGGTGTGTTTACACGTCGCTCAAAAGAGGCGCCACCGGCCCCGGGCTCTGCCCACAGGCCACGCCTCCTCAGCTGCTCGCCCACTGGCTTGCCAGTCTCCTTAGAGCCGGCTAGCCGCCTTTCTGTCTCCAAAACATTCAAAAGTTCCCCCCAGAAAAAGCTCCTTTCCAGCCCGTTTTGCGGCGAAAACCCCCCAGTACGGGCTTGCCTGCACTGGAGCTGCTCTCCTCGGCAAGTGACCGTTGGTGTGTTTACACGTCGCTCGAAACAGGCGCCACCGGCCCTGGGCTCTGCCCACACCGCACGCCTCCTCAGCTGCCCGCCCACCGGCTTGCCAGTCTCCTTAGAGCCGGCTAGCCGCCTTTCTGTCTCCAAAACATTCAAAAGTGCCCCCAGAAAAAGCTCCTTTCCAGTCCCTTTTGCCGCGAAAACCCCCTGTACGGGCTTGCCTGCACTGGAGCTGCTCTCCTCGGCAAGTCACCGTTGGTGTGTTTACACGTCGCTCCAAAGAGGCGCCACCGGCCCTGGGCTCTGCCCACAGCCCACGCCTCCTCAGCTGCTCGCCCACCGGCTTGCCAGTCTCCTTAGAGCTGGCTAGCCGCCTTTCTGTCTCCAAAAGAGTCAAAAGTCCCCCCAAAAAAACCTCCTTTCCAGCCCCTTTTGCGGCGAAAACACCCCAGTACAGGCTTGCCTGCACTGGAGCTGCTCTCCTCGGCCAGTCACCGTTGGTGCGTTTACACGTCGCTCGAAACAGGCGCCACCGGCCCTGGGCTCTGCCCACACCGCACGCCTCCTCAGCTGCTCGCCCACCGGCTTGCCAGTCAGCTTAGAGTCGGCAAGCCGCCTTTCTGTCTCCAAAAGAGTCAAAAGTCCCCCCAAAAAAAGCTCCTTTCCAGCCCGTTTTGCGGCGAAAATCCCCAGTAAGGGCGTGCCTGCACTGGAGCTGCTCTCCTCGGCAAGTCACCGTTCGTGTGTTTACACGTCGCTCCAAAGAGGCGCCACCGGCCCTGGGCTCTGCCCACAGCCCACGCCTCCTCAGCTGCTCGCCCACCGGCTTGCCAGTCTCCTTAGAGCCGGCTAGCCGCCTTTCTGTCTCCAAAAGAGTCAAAAGTGTCCCCAAAAAAGCTCCTTTCCAGTCCCTTTTGCCGCGAAAATCCCCAGTAAGGGCGTGCCTGCACTGGAGCTGCTCTCCTCGGCCAGTCACCGTTGGTGTGTTTACAAGTCGCTCGAAACAGGCGCCACCGGCCCTGGGCTCTGCCCACAGCCCACGCCTCCTCAGCTGCTCGCCCACCGGCTTGCCAGTCTCCTTAGAGCCGGCTAGCCGCCTTTCTGTCTCCAAAACATTCAAAAGTTCCCCCCAGAAAAAGCTCCTTTCCAGTCCCTTTTGCCGAGAAAACCCCCTGTACGGGCTTGCCTGCACTGGAGCTGCTCTCCTCGGCCAGTCACCGTTGGTGCGTTTACAAGTCGCTCGAAACAGGCGCCACCGGCCCTGGGCTCTGCCCACACCGCACGCCTCCTCAGCTGCTCGCCCACCGGCTTGCCAGTCTCCTTAGAGCCGGCTAGCCGCCTTTCTGTCTCCAAAACATTCAAAAGTGCCCCCAAAAAAGCTCCTTTCCAGTCCCTTTTGCCGCGAAAATCCCCAGTAAGGGCGTGCCCGCACTGGAGCTGCTCTCCTCGGCAAGTCACCGTTGGTGTGTTTACACGTCGCTCGAAACAGGCGCCACCGGCCCTGGGCTCTGCCCACAGCCCACGCCTCCTCAGCTGCTCGCCCACCGGCTTGCCAGTCTCCTTAGAGCCGGCTAGCCGCCTTTCTGTCTCCAAAAGAGTCAAAAGTCCCCCCCAAAAAAGCTCCTTTGCAGTCCCTTTTGCCGCGAAAACACCCCAGTAAGGGCTTGCCTGCACTGGAGCTGCTCTCCTCGGCAAGTCACCGTTGGTGTGTTTACACGTCGCTCCAAAGAGGCGCCACCGGCCCTGGGCTCTGCCCACAGCCCACGCCTCCTCAGCTGCTCGCCCACCGGCTTGCCAGTCTCCTTAGAGCTGGCTAGCCGCCTTTCTGTCTCCAAAAGAGTCAAAAGTCCCCCCAAAAAAACCTCCTTTCCAGCCCCTTTTGCGGCGAAAACACCCCAGTACAGGCTTGCCTGCACTGGAGCTGCTCTCCTCGGCCAGTCACCGTTGGTGCGTTTACACGTCGCTCGAAACAGGCGCCACCGGCCCTGGGCTCTGCCCACAGGCCACGCCTCCTCAGCTGCTCGCCCACCGGCTTGCCAGTCAGCTTAGAGTCGGCAAGCCGCCTTTCTGTCTCCAAAAGAGTCAAAAGTCCCCCCAAAAAAAGCTCCTTTCCAGCCCGTTTTGCGGCGAAAATCCCCAGTAAGGGCGTGCCTGCACTGGAGCTGCTCTCCTCGGCAAGTCACCGTTCGTGTGTTTACACGTCGCTCCAAAGAGGCGCCACCGGCCCTGGGCTCTGCCCACAGCCCACGCCTCCTCAGCTGCTCGCCCACCGGCTTGCCAGTCTCCTTAGAGCCGGCTAGCCGCCTTTCTGTCTCCAAAAGAGTCAAAAGTCCCCCCCAAAAAAGCTCCTTTGCAGTCCCTTTTGCCGCGAAAACACCCCAGTACAGGCTTGCCTGCACTGGAGCTGCTCTCCTCGGCCAGTCACCGTTGGTGTGTTTACACGTCGCTCGAAACAGGCGCCACCGGCCCTGGGCTCTGCCCACACCGCACGCCTCCTCAGCTGCCCGCCCACCGGCTTGCCAGTCTCCTTAGAGCCGGCTAGCCGCCTTTCTGTCTCCAAAAGAGTCAAAAGTCCCCCCAAGAAAACCTCCTTTCCAGCCCCTTTTGCCGCGAAAATCCCCAGTAAGGGCGTGCCTGCACTGGAGCTGCTCTCCTCGGCCAGTCACCGGTGGTGTGTTTACACGTCGCTCCAAAGAAGGGCCACCGGCCCTGGGCTCTGCCCACAGCCCACGCCTCCTCAGCTGCCCGCCCACCGGCTTGCCAGTCTCCTTAGAGCCGGCTAGCCGCCTTTCTGTCTCCAAAACATTCAAAAGTTCCCCCCAGAAAAAGCTCCTTTCCAGCCCGTTTTGCGGCGAAAACCCCCCAGTACAGGCTTGCCTGCACTGGAGCTGCTCTCCTCGGCCAGTCACCGTTGGTGCGTTTACACGTCGCTCGAAACAGGCGCCACCGGCCCTGGGCTCTGCCCACACCGCACGCCTCCTCAGCTGCTCGCCCACCGGCTTGCCAGTCTCCTTAGAGCCGGCTAGCCGCCTTTCTGTCTCCAAAACATTCAAAAGTACCCCCAGAAAAAGCTCCTTTCCAGTCCCTTTTGCCGCGAAAACCCCCCCGTACAGGCTTGCCTGCACTGGAGCTGATCTCCTCGGCAAGTGACCGTTGGTGTGTTTACAAGTCGCTCGAAACAGGCGCCACCGGCCCTGGGCTCTGCCCACAGCCCACGCCTCCTCAGCTGCCCGCCCACCGGCTTGCCAGTCTCCTTAGAGCCGGCTAGACGCCTTTCTGTCTCCAAAAGAGTCTAAAGTCCCCCCAAAAAAAGCTCCTTTCCACCCCGTTTTGCGGCGAAAACCCCCCAGTACAGGCTTGCCCGCACTGGAGCTGCTCTCCTCGGCAAGTGACCGTTCGTGTGTTTACACGTCGCTCGAAAGAGGCGCCACCGGCCGTGGGCTCTGCCCACAGGCCACGGCTCCTCAACTGCTCGCCCACCGGCTTGCCAGTCTCCTTAGAGCCGGCTAGCCGCCTTTCTGTCTCCAAAAGAGTCAAAAGAGGCCCCCAAAAAAGCTCCTTTCCAGTCCCTTTTGCCGCGAAAACCCCCTGTACGGGCTTGCCTGCACTGGAGCTGCTCTCCTCGGCCAGTGACCGTTGGTGTGTTTACACGTCGCTCTAAACAGGCGCCACCGGCCCTGGGCTCTGCCCACACCGCACACCTCCTCAGCTGCTCGCCCACCGGCTTGCCAGTCTCCTTAGAGCCGGCTAGCCGCCTTTCTGTCTCCAAAACATTCAAAAGTTCCCCCCAGAAAAAGCTCCTTTCCAGCCCGTTTTGCGGCGAAAACCCCCCAGTACAGGCTTGCCTGCACTGGAGCTGCTCTCCTCGGCGAGTGACCGTTCGTGTGTTTACACGTCGCTCGAAAGAGGCGCCACCGGCCGTGGGCTCTGCCCACAGGCCACGGCTCCTCAACTGCTCGCCCACCGGCTTGCCACTCTCCTTAGAGCCGGCTAGCCGCCTTTCTGTCTCCAAAAGAGTCAAAAGTGCCCCCAAAAAAGCTCCTTTCCAGTCCCTTTTGCCGCGAAAGTCCCCAGTATGGGCTTGCCTGCACTGGAGCTGCTCTCCTCGGCAAGTCACCGTTGGTGTGTTTACAGGTTGCTCGAAACAGGAGCCAACGGCCCTGGGCTCTGCCCACACCGCACGCCTCCTCAGCTGCTCGCCCACCGGCTTGCCAGTCTCCTTAGAGCCGGCTAGCCGCCTTTCTGTCTCCAAAAGAGTCAAAAGTGCCCCCAGAAAAAGCTCCTTTCCAGTCCCTTTTGCCGCGAAAACCCCCCAGTACGGGCTTGCCTGCACTGGAGCTGCTCTCCTCGGCAAGTCACCGTTGGTGTGTTTACACGTCGCTCCAAAGAGGCACCACCAGCCCTGGGCTCTGTCCACAGCCCACGCCTCCTCAGCTGCTCGCCCACCGGCTTGCCAGTCTCCTTAGAGACGGCAAGCCGCCTTTCTGTCTCCAAAAGAGTCAAAAGAGCCCCCCAAAAAAGCTCCTTTCCAGTCCCTTTTGCCGCGAAAACCCCCTGTACGGGCTTGCCTGCACTGGAGCTGCTCTCCTCGCCCAGTGACCGTTGGTGTGTTTACACGTCGCTCGAAACAGGCGCCACCGGCCCTGGGCTCTGCCCACAGCCCACGCCTCCTCAGGTGCCCGCCCACCGGCTTGCCAGTCTCCTTAGAGCCGGCTAGCCGCCTTTCTGTCTCCAAAAGAGTCAAAAGTCCCCCCAAAAAAATCTCCTTTCCAGTCCCTTTTGCCGCGAAAACCCCCAGTACGGGCTTGCCTGCACTGGAGCTGCTCTCCTCGGCAAGTCACCGTTGGTGTGTTTACACGTCGCTCGAAACAGGCGCCACCGGCCCTGGGCTCTGCCCACACCGCACGCCTCCTCAGCTGCCCGCCCACCGGCTTGCCAGTCTCCTTAGAGCCGGCTAGCCGCCTTTCTGTCTCCAAAACATTCAAAAGTGCCCCCAGAAAAAGCTCCTTTCCAGTCCCTTTTGCCGCGAAAATCCCCAGTAAGGGCGTGCCTGCACTGGAGCTGCTCTCCTCGGCAAGTCACCGTTGGTGTGTTTACAGGTTGCTCGAAACAGGCGCCAACGGCCCTGGGCTCTGCCCACACCGCACGCCTCCTCAGCTGCTCGCCCACCGGCTTGCCAGTCTCCTTAGAGCTGGCTAGCCGCCTTTCTGTCTCCAAAAGAGTCAAAAGTCCCCCCAAAAAAACCTCCTTTCCAGCCCCTTTTGCCGCGAAAACCCCCCAGTACAGGCTTGCCTACACTGGAGCTGCTCTCCTCGGCCAGTGACCGTCGGTGTGTTTACACGTCGCTCCAAAGAGGCGCCACCGGCCCTGGGCTCTGCCCACAGCCCACGCCTCCTCAGCTGCTCGCCCACCGGCTTGCCAGTCTCCTTAGAGCCGGCTAGCCGCCTTTCTGTCTCCAAAAGAGTCAAAAGTCCCCCCAAAAAAAGCTCCTTTCCAGCCCGTTTTGCGGCGAAAACCCCCCAGTACAGGCTTGCCCGCACTGGAGCTGCTCTCCTCGGCAAGTGACCGTTCGTGTGTTTACACGTCGCTCGAAAGAGGCGCCACCGGCCGTGGGCTCTGCCCACACCGCACGCCTCCTCAGCTGCTCGCCCACCGGCTTGCCAGTCTCCTTAGAGCTGGCTAGCCGCCTTTCTGTCTCCAAAAGAGTCAAAAGTCCCCCCAAGAAAACCTCCTTTCCAGTCCCTTTTGCCGCGAAAACCCCCCAGTACGGGCTTGCCTGCACTGGAGCTGCTCTCCTCGGCAAGTCACCGTTGGTGTGTTTACACGTCGCTCGAAACAGGCGCCACCGGCCCTGGGCTCTGCCCACACCGCACGCCTCCTCAGCTGCTCGCCCACCGGCTTGCCAGTCTCCTTAGAGCCGGCTAGCCGCCTTTCTGTCTCCAAAACATTCAAAAGTTCCCCCCAGAAAAAGCTCCTTTCCAGTCCCTTTTGCCGCGAAAACCCCCCCGTACAGGCTTGCCCGCACTGGAGCTGCTCTCCTCGGCGAGTCACCGTTGGTGTGTTTACACGTCGCTGGAAACAGGCGCCACCGGCCCTGGGCTCTGCCCACACCGCACGCCTCCTCAGCTGCCCGCCCACCGGCTTGCCAGTCTCCTTAGAGCCGGCTAGCCGCCTTTCTGTCTCCAAAACATTCGAAAGTGCCCCCAGAAAAAGCTCCTTTCCAGTCCCTTTTGCCGCGAAAACCCCCCCGTACGGGCTTGCCTGCACTGGAGCTGCTCTCCTCGGCCAGTGACCGTCGGTGTGTTTACACGTCGCTCAAAAGAGGCACCACCGGCCCTGGGCTCTGCCCACAGGCCGCGCCTCCTCAGCTGCTCGCCCACCCGCTTGCCAGTCAGCTTAGAGTCGGCAAGCCGCCTTTCTGTCTCCAAAAGAGTCAAAAGTCCCCCGAAAAAAAGCTCCTTTCCAGTCCCTTTTGCCGCGAAAACCCCCCAGTACGGGCTTGCCTGCACTGGAGCTGCTCTCCTCAGCGAGTCACCGTTGGTGTGTTTACACGTCGCTCGAAACAGGCGCCACCGGCCCTGGGCTCTGCCCACACCGCACGCCTCCTCAGCTGCCCGCCCATCGGCTTGCCAGTCTCCTTAGAGCCGGCTAGCCGCCTTTCTGTCTCCAAAACATTCTAAAGTTCCCCCCAGAAAAAGCTCCTTTCCAGTCCCTTTTGCCGCGAAAACCCCCAGTACGGGCTTGCCTGCACTGGAGCTTCTCTCCTCGGCAAGTCACCGTTGGTGTGTTTACAAGTCGCTCAAAAGAGGCGCTACCGGCCCTGGGCTCTGCCCACAGCCCACGCCTCCTCAGCTGCTCGCCCACCGGCTTGCCAGTCTCCTTAGAGCTGGCTAGCCGCCTTTCTGTCTCCAAAACATTCAAAAGTGCCCCCAGAAAAAGCTCCTTTCCAGTCCCTTTTGCCGCGAAAACCCCCCAGTACAGGCTTGCCTGCACTGGAGCTGCTCTCCTCGGCAAGTCACCCGTGGTGTGTTTACAAGTCGCTCGAAACAGGCGCCACCGGCCCTGGGCTCTGCCCACACCGCACGCCTCCTCAGCTGCCCGCCCACCGGCTTGCCAGTCTCCTTAGAGCCGGCTAGCTGCCTTTCTGTCTCCAAAAGAGTCAAAAGTGCCCCCAAAAAAGCTCTTTTCCAGTCCCTTTTGCCGCGAAAATCCCCAGTAAGGGCGTGCCTGCACTGGAGCTGCTCTCCTCGGCAAGTCACCGTTGGTGTGTTTACACGTCGCTCGAAACAGGCGCCACCGGCCCTGGGCTCTGCCCACACCGCACGCCTCCTCAGCTGCCCGCCCACCGGCTTGCCAGTCTCCTTAGAGCCGGCTAGACGCCTTTCTGACTCCAAGAGAGTCAAAAGTCCCCCCAAAAAAACCTCCTTTCCAGTCCCTTTTGCCGCGAAAACCCCCCAGTACGGGCTTGCCTGCACTGGAGCTGCTCTCCTCGGCAAGTCACCGTTGGTGTGTTTACACGTCGCTCGAAACAGGCGCCACCGGCCCTGGGCTCTGCCCACAGGCCGCGCCTCCTCAGCTGCTCGCCCACCGGCTTGCCAGTCTCCTTAGAGCTGGCTAGCCGCCTTTCTGTCTCCAAAAGAGTCAAAAGTCCCCCCAAAAAAACCTCCTTTCCAGCCCCTTTTGCCGCGAAAACCCCCCAGTACGGGCTTGCCTGCACTGGAGCTGCTCTCCTCGGCAAGTCACCGTTGGTGTGTTTACACGTCGCTCCAAAGAGGCGCCACCGGCCCTGGGCTCTGCCCACGGCCCTCGCCTCCACAGGTGCCCGCCCACCGGCTTGCCAGTCTCCTTAGAGCCGGCTAGCCGCCTTTCTGTCTCCAAAACATTCTAAAGTTCCCCCCAGAAAAAGCTCCTTTCCAGTCCCTTTTGCCGCGAAAACCCCCAGTACGGGCTTGCCTGCACTGGAGCTTCTCTCCTCGGCAAGTCACCGTTGGTGTGTTTACAAGTCGCTCAAAAGAGGCGCCACCGGCCCTGGGCTCTGCCCACAGCCCACGCCTCCTCAGCTGCTCGCCCACCGGCTTGCCAGTCTCCTTAGAGCTGGCTAGCCGCCTTTCTGTCTCCAAAAGAGTCAAAAGTCCCCCCCAAGAAAGCTCCTTTCCAGTCCCTTTTGCCGCGAAAACCCCCTGTACGGGCTTGCCTGCACTGGAGCTGCTCTCCTCGGCCAGTCACCGGTGGTGTGTTTACACGTCGCTCCAAAGAGGCGCCACCGGCCCTGGGCTCTGCCCACACCGCACGCCTCCTCAGCTGCTCGCCCACCGGCTTGCCAGTCTCCTTAGAGCCGGCTAGCCGCCTTTCTGTCTCCAAAAGAGTCAAAAGTCCCCCGAAAAAAAGCTCCTTTCCAGTCCCTTTTGCCGCGAAAATCCCCAGTAAGGGCGTGCCTGCACTGGAGCTGCTCTCCTCGGCAAGTCACCGTTGGTGTGTTTACAAGTCGCTCGAAACAGGCGCCACCGGCCCTGGGCACTGCCCACACCGCACGCCTCCTCAGCTGCCCGCCCACCGGCTTGCCAGTCTCCTTAGAGCCGGCTAGCCGCCTTTCTGTCTCCAAAACATTCTAAAGTTCCCCCCAGAAAAAGCTCCTTTCCAGTCCCTTTTGCCGCGAAAACCCCCAGTACGGGCTTGCCTGCACTGGAGCTTCTCTCCTCGGCAAGTCACCGTTGGTGTGTTTACAAGTCGCTCAAAAGAGGCGCCACCGGCCCTGGGCTCTGCCCACAGCCCACGCCTCCTCAGCTGCTCGCCCACCGGCTTGCCAGTCTCCTTAGAGCTGGCTAGCCGCCTTTCTGTCTCCAAAACATTCAAAAGTGCCCCCAGAAAAAGCTCCTTTCCAGTCCCTTTTGCCGCGAAAACCCCCCAGTACAGGCTTGCCCGCACTGGAGCTGCTCTCCTCGGCAAGTCACCCGTGGTGTGTTTACAAGTCGCTCGAAACAGGCGCCACCGGCCCTGGGCTCTGCCCACACCGCACGCCTCCTCAGCTGCCCGCCCACCGGCTTGCCAGTCTCCTTAGAGCCGGCTAGCTGCCTTTCTGTCTCCAAAAGAGTCAAAAGTGCCCCCAAAAAAGCTCCTTTCCAGTCCCTTTTGCCGCGAAAATCCCCAGTAAGGGCGTGCCTGCACTGGAGCTGCTCTCCTCGGCAAGTCACCGTTGGTGTGTTTACACGTCGCTCGAAACAGGCGCCACCGGCCCTGGGCTCTGCCCACACCGCACGCCTCCTCAGCTGCCCGCCCACCGGCTTGCCAGTCTCCTTAGAGCCGGCTAGACGCCTTTCTGTCTCCAAAAGAGTCAAAAGTCCCCCCAAAAAAACCTCCTTTCCAGTCCCTTTTGCCGCGAAAACCCCCCAGTACGGGCTTGCCTGCACTGGAGCTGCTCTCCTCGGCAAGTCACCGTTGGTGTGTTTACACGTCGCTCGAAACAGGCGCCACCGGCCCTGGGCTCTGCCCACAGGCCGCGCCTCCTCAGCTGCTCGCCCACCGGCTTGCCAGTCTCCTTAGAGCTGGCTAGCCGCCTTTCTGTCTCCAAAAGAGTCAAAAGTCCCCCCAAAAAAACCTCCTTTCCAGTCCCTTTTGCCGCGAAAATCCCCATTAAGGGCGTGCCTGCACTGGAGCTGCTCTCCTCGGCAAGTCACCGTTGGTGTGTTTACAAGTCGCTCGAAACAGGCGCCACCGGCCCTGGGCTCTGCCCACACCGCACGCCTCCTCAGCTGCCCGCCCACCGGCTTGCCAGTCTCCTTAGAGCCGGCTAGCCGCCTTTCTGTCTCCAAAACATTCAAAAGTGCCCCCAGAAAAAGCTCCTTTCCAGTCCCTTTTGCCGCGAAAACCCCCCCGTACAGGCTTGCCTGCACTGGAGCTGCTCTCCTCGGCAAGTCACCGTTGGTGTGTTTACACGTCGCTCGAAAGAGGCGCCACCGGCCCTGGGCTCTGCCCACAGCCCACGCCTCCTCAGCTGCTCGCCCACCGGCTTGCCAGTCTCCTTAGAGCTGGCTAGCCGCCTTTCTGTCTCCAAAAGAGTCAAAAGTCCCCCCAAAAAAACCTCCTTTCCAGCCCCTTTTGCCGCGAAAACCCCCCAGTACGGGCTTGCCTGCACTGGAGCTGCTCTCCTCGGCCAGTGACCGTTGGTGTGTTTACACGTCGCTCGAAACAGGCGCCACCGGCCCTGGGCTCTGCCCACAGCCCACGCCTCCTCAGGTGCCCGCCCACCGGCTTGCCAGTCTCCTTAGAGCCGGCTAGCCGCCTTTCTGTCTCCAAAAGAGTC